>NC_091830.1:84010809-84322952 GCF_038994185.2 Dermacentor albipictus | reverse complement strand
TAGAAAGTTGCATCAACCAGTCCGGATGAACACGCTGTGTTATGTTTTGGGGAGTTCCACAATGGTTGGTCTGGGACTGGTAGCGGCAGAAGCTTGAGAAGTCTGTGTGCTCTGGTGGAACTGCAGATTAATTGTAGCCCTGTGCAAATACAGTAGAACCGGCGTAAGATAGAGTGAACTTCGTTGAGTATAGGCGACACTGCATAGGTGATAATCTAAGGTAGGGAGAAGCGTTTGAAGTTTCTGGTGGAGCGAATGATCCGTATGTAGCAAAATATTACCATTGCTCTGTCACCATCCCCTCCACCTTTCTGCAATTACTGTGTGCCAATATGTCTGCCACTCTGTCTGCCTCTCTGCCAGTCTCTGTTGTTGTGTCATCAGGAATTTTCACTGTAGTAATAAAAGCAACAGAGTAATTCCACGCGCTGCTCTTATCCTTGACTGAACTTCTAAAAATCAGTTTTTCCATGTGCCGCGAATTTGCTGGTGGAACTGGATTACACTCAGATATCGGCATTATTCACACAGCCAATGAAAATGAATGTGTTATCAAGAGATCTAAAGCAATGGATTTTGAAACTACTCATTTTACGGGAGGTATTGCAATTTGAAAATTTAGCTGGTTGAGTGGAAAGTGGCATCAACCTTCAACAAATTCTTGGGGGTGACAGCAGTTTCGGGATAAGTGTCGCCAAAATTTAAGCCTAAATAAATTGACGTTCTGTAATTTTTCAGCATCAACACAAAAAAATTATGAAAAACAGTTAGTTGCAATAGCTGTGCAATTTTACAAAAATGTACCTGACAAAGCGCGTATAAAATATAATGTTAGTTTATAAGTTGACTCCAAGTGCATCTGTCTTGTGAAATACCTGGCTTCAATTCGTTCATAGCAATATGTACGCTACACTAATTAGTTAAAAATCTGAGTAGCAAACGTTTTGTTAAATGCACAATTGTACATTCTCATTTCCCCTTTATGTAATGTACGCTTGATGGAGTTTTCTTGCTCCATGAGAAGATTTGTACTATGTGCCTAAGGCGATTTAAAAAGCACAGGATCTGTTAAAGTTGAAGTAAATTAAGAAAACCCGCTGTACGGAAATCTACAGTTACTGAGCCGTTAAGGGACGTGGTGTGGAACGCGTTACACAAGCTAAGCGTGTAACTAGTGATGTGGAAAGACGTGCTTTGAAAGCTAAGTCCAGACAAAGAAGCGTCAGGAGAGAATAGAACCTGTCGATTTGATCAAAGATTGTGGGTTTGCTGTACTGCAAATCATGCGACGCCTTATCTGACGATCCCGACCGGAGCGACCGCATTTGGATGGGGGGTGAATTGCAAAAACGCTCGTGTACATACATTAGCTGCATAATATAGAAACCCTGGTGGTCAAAACTATTCAGGCATACCCCACGAAAGCGTGCCTCAATAAATTCAGAGTTTGGGCTCGCCCAACGTCGTAATTTAGGTGCTTGTATTAACAAAAACTAAGGACTTGAAGCCTACGACGAACGTGGAAGAATGTGAAAATCACAATCGTCCATCATAGAGGCAGCGCTAAAGAACTGGCCCCATATTTACAAAACGTTCTTACGCTAAAGCGTCGTTACCAGCCAATAGTCATATAGGACATATTAATTTAGAAGACGATCAGCGAATGAAAAAGAGCACTTACGAATTGAAAGCTTCGTAAATTCATCCCTGGTCCCGTATTTGCAGAAAGGTCTTTACGCTAGGACTGTTCGCAGAACCTCACGTGAGCCAATTGAAACGACGGATTACCGACCTCGACTGGTCGATGACAACGGTACTGACGATTCTAAGCGTATGTAAATCTAGCCCCTGAACAATATTATGCCCAAAATCAGGCCTTCGTATTAGACAATATATTGCGCAAGATATTATATGTCTGATTGAGTGCATCGCTTGGCTTTACCGAACCTGAACGAACCAGCTGGTCCCAAGATGGTATGTACCTCACATTATGCATTTGACATTTCGCGGTATGGAGGTCGATTCAGTAGAAGTATCAGCAGTCAGAGCAGCATTACCTATATATTCATCCAGGAAAATATGAATATGTGCAAATCTTAAGAATTATTACTGAAGATTTTACATCTTCCCCGATTTTTAACAGTAAAAGCAGGCATACATTAATAAAAGGAGGGTAGGAGTGTATAAAAGGCGAGAGACCGAAACGTCAGTGACACAAAGTCGCACTGGCTTTCCTGCTGGGAGGCCTTTGTCGTGGTTGGAGCCAGCAGTGGAGAAACCAATGAGCCATAGCCCCATGGTGAGCAATCCTGACCACATGAAGGTGGGCTCCGAAGCGGTCACTAGGCAGCGGAGCTTCCCTTTATTGTGCTGTTCGAGTTTCGTTGCAGTGTACATTTTGATGAATGACATGCCCAAGTGGCATGCTAAAGCGTGCCCGGTTCGTTGGAGCATGGACCAATGTGTAGACATTTCGTGGCATACATCGCGTGATGTTGCGTGTGGCGTGGAAATGTGTAATTGCCTGCAAAACATTGCCTCTTCGCGCGTGAATGATGCATTGGACTGAGGAAGTTCCGTCTCTAATGGCTGAAGTGTTGCAAGATGATGTAAATCCCTTTCGGGTGGGTACTGGTCTTTCACAGTCATGATAATCTCGCTGAGAGGCTCTGTGGAATTGTGTGGAAGTCGAGGTGTACGCTTTCATATTTCCACTAGAGTTTCTTGACCCGAGGTCCACATCGTCGTTGTTGTTTCCGGCAGGGTAGGCTTTCGTATGACAAAAAGCTCTAACTGTGAGATACGACCATTAAGGGTCGCTCCTGACAGCAGCTTGTGAATCGGTTAAGATAGTGACCTGACCTCCTACCGCTATTTGTGCCAATGATGAACGCAATAATCGTCTTCAGCGACGTCAATGTCTGTGTGCAACACTGTCATCGCACTCGATCTGTCCTTGTCTCCAATGAACCCCCTTTCACGCCAATTTGGTGAACGGTAGTCGATGATGCGGGACTGGGTAAGTACCGCTGTTCGAAGAAACACTTGGAAGCCAACTTAGAGAACTGCGTATGTGACACTAGATCGGTCCTTGTCTGCAATGAACCTCTCAGACGCCAATTTGGTGACCGGGTTCGGGTGATGCGGGACTGGGTAATACCGCTGTTGAAAGAAACAGAAACACACTTATGGCACTGCTTATGTGGCACTCGATCGTCCTGGTCTCCAATGAACCTCTTTCACGCCAACTTGGTTGACCTGGTGTGTACCAGTATGTATGTGGATATATTCAATGAGTGTCTAACACGCCAACTTCGGTAACTAAGTTTGGGTGACTGGGAATGTACCGCTTTAGTGCTAGTGTTGCATTTCTTTAGTGCTGAGTGGAATCAATGTCAGTGGTCACTCAAGGACAAGAACCCGACGCAGTAGCAGAAGTGTCACAAATGCTCTCGGTATCTGTCTATTTTGAATGAACGGCTTTCATAGCAACATTTAACGAGCAGTGCCATAAATGCACTAGGCATGTGTCATTCTTCAATGAACCTCGTGCCAACTTGACTCACTGAGCACGGGCCACTGAAAATTGGGCAACCGGGGGAGCAATTATCAGCCTTCATAGGCACCGGCGCGCCATGCTTCTGGTCTCAGAGGCCATAAGCAGACTAGTTGGCTGTGCCACAAGTTGTCGTAGCGCATCCAGAAACAGCCGGGAGAAAGGAGGCCTCTTGCCGCATGACGCGTTTCTCAGTGTTCACATTCACCAGAGCGCCCTACATTTCTTAAGGAACATACAGGCTTCGTGGTGGCAGCCCTAGTTGACCCGAAAGCTCTTAGGGAAATGGGAAGAGGACTCCCGCTGTTGTATTTGCCTGCGACATGCCTCGCTTCGATGGTGGTAGTACGTTGTGTTTCTATAGTGTTTGAATGCTGGTGCAATACCATCGAACAACATCGTGCGATGGGTTTTACCACAATTTTTTATTCTGAAGGCATCCGCTCCTGCCTGTCGCTTATTCCTACGGGGGACCGAATGCATGCTTCTTGGTATGGTTTTCACATGGAGGCCTTCAGGGATAGCAGGCGGGACGCACTCCTTTTGCGCTCTCATGTTTCCAGTAGCTGGGTAGCCGAGCCATCATAAATGGTACCGGCCTGGTACTATGAGCGTACGTCACTCCTTTTGAATCACAGCGTGCACCTCTGTTATTTTTTCTGAGGTGTTGCACATGCTGAACGTTTTTAATAGCTTAGTATAGGTTCGCAGTGGGAGCCCGACCGCTTGCTTGTATGCTTTTCAGGTGAGCACGTTAAGCTTCCATGTGTCGGTGCATGTGAGGGTAAAATGCGTCTTGGTGTAAGTGGGTATGTGGCGATGAAGTACAAAATATAGGGATCACGTCTATTCTGATTAGTCTTTGCTAGCTGCTGGTATTGGGGTGTATGAGGACTGAACTTCGTACTCTCAATCGGTGCAGTTGCTGGAGGGTTGTGGCAGTCCCGGCGTCAATGTCTAGCGAGATACCAGGGGCGTAGCGAGGGGGGGGGGGCTTATGGGGCTTCAGCCCCCCCAGAAATGTTTTCGCGCTGTCCATGCACCGCCGACCAAAGCAACTCCCGGCGCAGAAAATCATTCTGGATTTTGTCTAGAACGTATTTTTCATGCTCGAAAAGCCATCTCACCGCAAAAATTGCGAACTCGGGCTGGATTTCGCGGCAACGCCCATGCACCGGGAGTCACATAACGCAAGCAGCCCCATCCGAGCACTAAGTTTCAAGGACGTTTTGATGGCGAACGGGCTTGCCGCAGCATCTCGCAGAGGCTGCGGAATCTACACTCTATCATGGAATCTATGGAGCGGGTGGATGTCAATTCCGAAACTTTATGGGTATAAAGTTCTCATAAACTTTTGATCTGAAAGGTGCATTGACATTTCCAAACCTGTGCTTTAGATTTTCAATTGCGTTACTTTGTAAGTTTAATGTTCCCATAAATATTTGACGCCAAAGGTGCATTAACTTTTCCAATGTCGCACATCGGGCCATACAACGAGACTAGCCAAATCAACGCACAATCAGACAAGTTGACAAAGCCCGCAGCGAGGCCCGATGAGACGAAGCGTTGTGGTAGTTCATTCGTGCCGTCATGTCACATAACAAATATAAATTTTTTTTTTTCACCTGCGCCAAATCATCCAGTGAAGACACTAAAGCCAGCCAAGGTAACTACGTTCTTATTTATTTTTTCTACTATGACTTTTAATCGCGAAGACCACGTTGAGCCTCTTCAATTTTGTTGTTCTGCTCCCCTACCCGGGGGCTGCCAGAGCCAGCCAGAGCGCATGCGTTTTTCTCGTGTTGCCCAGACCACCGCGCGGCGCACCTTCGGTTTTCTCTGGCCGAGTGCATTTTCGGAGTGCAGAGTTTTTGGACGCTTTCTAGCTAGCATACGAGAAAAAGAAACAATGGTCGCTCGCCGCCATCAATGTGGGGATTCGACGGATTGCACCGCGTTCGCTTGAGCGCAACCTCTCCAGAAAGTCTTGTCTCGCCAGTGTAGGATACCGAGCAGTATTCACATGGTTCTTGGTGAACCAAGCGTCTCGTGTTTTCTTCGATATTCCTTTAATAGCCACATTAGTTGCCCAAAGTAGGCATTCGATTGTCACCAGCATACTTTCCCTTGCGTATTTTTTTCGTTTTCCCCACAAGAAGAAAATAAATGTTGCGGCGCAGCGAATTGTCGCATGGTGAAAGTTCTATTTTGTTACTTCTTTTGCGGAAAGTCGGATGCTCATTATATTATTGCGATAGCAATTATATGGAGACTCTAGGCGCATTCCTGCCGTCGCCCTCATGTTCCGCATAAAGTCCAAGGGCGATAACATCGTGACCGCGCCGCATGCTGTGTATGTGCGAGTGAAAGCGTGTGTGTGTGGGGGGGGGGAGTGGGTGAGTCCATGATGGTGGCTTAGTCTTGTGTACGCGAAGAAGAAAAGCGGGCAGCAAGCGCGCCGCGCCTTCCGTCGCGCGTGATACATCGGGGGGAGTGGGTGGAATGGGGGCGGGATATAGGATTCTGTGAATCTGTGATTGCACAACATGTTTATTTGGCTTGTTTGACCCATTATATACCATGACTTTTTCTTAGATACGTAGATTTATTGGAAACTTATACGTATGTTTAGATACCTTGCTGCGAGGTATTGTGTATACGTGCAGTGAACTTTGCTTCCAGTGGCAATTTTTTGCCCTTTATCAAGCTGTATCTTAGCATTTGTATATTCCATTGATTCTTCGCATTTCTAATGTACGAGGGCGAGTCAAATGAAAGTGAGCATACCCACCCCGCGCAATGATGGTTCTTTTCATTATCTGTAAGGCCTGCGCGTAGCACGCAGGCATCTCTCATTTACAAAATTGGCACGCAGGTGTGAGCGTAAATGTTCGTTAATGCGCTCATAAACTTGGTTGAACATGTTTGCCTGACGTAATGGACGCTGCAGAAGGTGAGCAGCGTGGTGCCGTGAGGTTTTTGACAGGTGAAGGTGTTTGCCAAAAAGAAATTAGTCGCCGTATGGCTGCCGTGTACGTTGAACATTGCATTTCATTGGCCACTGTGAAGCGTTAGAACAAACGGTTCAAAGAAGGACGTGAAAGTTGCAAAGACGATCCCAGACTGGGACCACTCATCGTTCAATCACCCCTAACAAAATTTCAAAGGTTGATGAGCTGATGACACGAGAACGGAGGATAAGCATCGACGAACTGGCAGAGCGTGTGAACATCAGTCATGGTTCGGTTCACCGTCACCGTTGACGCCATAATTCATGAACATCTCGGTTATCGGCTCTTGTGTGTGCAATGGATGCCCAAGATGTTGAATCTCCGCCAGAATACGGAGAAGTTCGGCGCTGCCTTTACTCATCTGATCCGGTATTACAATAAGGGTGACGATTTCTTGTCTGCAAGTGTGATCGAGGACGAACCATGGTGCCAATACTACGAGCCTGAAACACGACGTCAAAGCTTACAATGGAAGCACTTGAATTCACCACCCCCAAAGAAAGCAAAGGCCACCATTTCCGCCGGAAAGGTGTTGTTGACTTTTATTTTTCAATCGTCAGGGGCCATTACTGATAGAATTTACTGAATCTTGAGAGACTATCACTTGTTTACGATATTGTGAAACGCCGGATCGCCTGCGTGTCGCAGTCAGGAACAAACTACATGAAAAATTGACGAATGGTTTCATCTTGTTCCATGACAATGCCCATCTCCAAGTCGCTGATGTGGTTAATATAAAACTGGCGAAGTTCAAGTGGGAAATGCTGCAATATCTGCAATATAACTCAGATCTCTCGCCTTGCGACTTCCACATTTTGGGGCAACCGAAAAAACAGCTCATGGGAACCAGATTCGTTCGGACGATGACGTGAATGTCAGTTGCAGACGTTTTGAAGCAGCAACCAAAGGAGCTTTATGAGACGGGAATTACGCGACTCGTTAGTGAATGAGAGAAATGTCTAAATGTCTGAGTGCTCATGGAGGCTATTTTAAATAAAGTACCCCGTTTGTCATATATTTCATTCATTTCCCTTTCATTTGACTCGCCCTCGTATACTCTGCAGAACTCCTGCTTCTGATACGTGCTCTCTGCTGCCAGTATAATTTCGGTACAATTACTCACGATACACGACCAGTGATAGATGTTTCTACGTAATACATTGGAACAAATGACAGTGTCATTGAGATCTTTTACTGGCCGTTGCATATGTACAAGGATGTAAACAAGGACCTTGAATGACAAAGTTTCATTAACATATTTGTCCTCAACTTGTTCATTTCATGGCCTTTACATTTTTCATATCAGCGACATGCACTGCTTTGCTGATTTCGAACTGATGTAGTTCTAAAGTTCATGTGACATTTTCTTTATTAATAAATAGACAAAAACATAGAAGCATTGACATCAGTTACGTTGGGCACGATTTTTGGCACATACGAATATATTATTTTATGAAAAAATACGTATTTTGCTTGTATTGACAGTGCGTAGCGTTCAAGAATTCGTTTGCAGCGTCTTTGGCAATGGCAATGAGGTTATTATTCATGTATTTGATCCCTAGGCATATTATTTAAGAGGAAGCTTAGCTTGGGCGCAACGCCGACGCGGCCTATTCAGATACATGTAAAACGCAGAAACGCTTTCCTGAGATAACTCCTGAATCACTTTTATTGAAATTTGTTGCATCTGAGAGAGTAGGTTCAATTGTACTGTCTGTTGGAAGCGGAATTTCGATTTAGGGCCGGAACTTTGTTTAAAATATTTTGAAAAATTCGAAACTTCGAAAAAAAATAGGACGAAGTTTACAAATTAAGAGCTCTGCATCAAGAACAGATATCGAGGTTCTGTACACGGCACCCACTACACCATTCAAAGCGGACAAATAGGATATGTCTATTTGTATCTTACCTGAATTGGTTATGTTGTGTACAAGGGTTCTGCAAGAGTCGTATTTCCATAATACTTAATTTCTTGAGACTCCCCTACTAGAAAATCCTATTTGTTTTCAAACGGGTTTCATCAAATAGGGTTATGGAACAGGACCCCGTTTGATCCTGTTCAGTCCTGACCTGTTTAAATCCCGTTTGTTCCTGTTTAAACCTGACCCGTTTAAATCCTGTTTAAACCTGACCCGTTTAAATCCTGTTTAATCCTGACCCGTTTAAATCCTGTTTAATCCTGACCCGTTTAATCCCGTCCTATCTAACCCAGACCTGTTTGCCCCTGTTCAGACCTATTTTTTGCTACATTCATACCAGGTCCTTTCGGAATGGATTGATGTTGCTTAATATAATTTACTCTTTACACATATTTTGTGCACTTGTGTATTTGCGATCAGCATTGAAGAGAAGTAGATCTGCATTAGGTTCGCAACAAGAAGCCACTTTCATATGTAGGTTTGCCTGGTACATTGCTTGATACGAAGATGAACACAATTTTCGGCATAAATTGATTAGCACTACCAACACTGATGTGATACATTATGAACAAGTTTTGTATGACCCACGAGTACGTTCTCTATGTATGACCTACAAGAAAATGCACCCTGAAGAAGATTGTACCTCCTTTTCATATTTATACTACAAGTATGCAAATGTAATTCTTGCTAGTTTAGAATATGTTCGATTACTTGTACTCGTCTTAATGCAGTGCTTCTTGCTGTAATGGTTTGTACACAAATCCACAGTAAAGTGTAATTTTGGGGTGAAAAATGTCAGGCAAAGTATTGGCATGTACTTGTAAGTGAAAAAGACAAGTATACTTTACGTAGGTATTTCTGTACACCCACTTGAGCTTTCATTAAGCCTGAAGTCCTCCGGCCTAAATAAAAGCATGTCATAAATGTCTCAAGCACTGTTTATTGGACCTTCTAACGGTATTTCGATGCATCCAGTCTGCCGAGAGAAGACCGCTGGAGTGGGTTGCTTGGGTGAGAGCGAGCAGGGCACCTGAAAAAGTAAAGCCAATAATTTATCTTGACTCATGCAACAGGTTAGCACATAGGCAAATTTGCCTATGTTCTCACAGATAAGAAAGGTTCAGCATTCCGGTCATAGAAGATAACGAATACATCTTATTGAAAAATATGTGGTTTCATGCACTGCCTATGTTTCAAGGGAACATGGATTACTGTGGGAGAATAAGCTGTCATAATTAGCAGGCGATTGAAGCAAGTCTTATAGGAAAAAGATGGACACATCGTTTGATTAACAATAATTACTAGTATTGAAGCAACAGAATACAAACATGAAATACCTTTAAAAACAACACCGACAGGTTGAGATAATAAATTATTCAGAAACTAAACCCGTCTGCCAGCAAAATACCGTAGTGTGCTGGCTTTGACATTGCGCTGCTCAGACAGAGGGCATGGGATTGAATCCCAGCCACAATGGCTGCATTTAGATGGCAGGGAAATGCCAAAACCCCTATGTAAGGTCTATTGGGTACACGTTAAAGGAGACTAGGGATCCCGCCAACTTGAAGTTATAAAAACCGGGGTAAATTTCGAGATAAGTAAACTCACAAAAGTAGAAGGCCCTGGCCATGCGAAGACCATATAAAGCCTTTTATATGGTATTTGGCCCAGACCTCAGGATACGCATACGTCTGGCACTCAAACGGTAAAGTTTTGGTGCGAAAAAGGAGCGGCGACCGAGCTGTTGTCATACGCGGCGAGGAGGATCTGGCCAGTCTTACAGCCTCGAAGTGATGGCGGCATACGTGATAGCAAAAGATGTGTTATGTTTACTAAACCACAATGGCGACCCTGGAATTCAAATTTTCTGGGGACGTCGCGTCATTAAAGAACCAATGTCCACTTTCAATATTTCATTTTAATGTGCGAAGTTTGAGAAATAAGTTTGATGAAGTCAGTTTGTATCTGTCTGAGCTGCAACACTGCTTCGATTTGCTTTGTTTTAGTGAAACGTGGTTTACATCAGAGGATGAATGCGCTTCTATTTTTGGATATGACTGCATCTCTGTTTACCGAACGAAAAAACTAGGAGGAGGAATTGATATTTATGTCCGTTCTGGTTTGTCGTACAGTATAATCCCCGAGCTCAAGATTGTTAACGAATGCTATGAATGTATAGGTCTTCAGTGCATGAACACCTTGATTTCGGTAGTGTACCGCCCGCCATCTGGATTCATGTGCAAGTTTTTAGAATTTACTGAAAAATTATTAGAACTCAGCACCGAACTTAAACTTGAAACAATATTAATGGGCGATTTTAATATAGATGCTTGCCCAGACAACCTAGAATATACGCGTTTTCAGGAAACTTTTGAATCATACGGGTGCTCAAATGTCATCAACGTGCCTACTCGCATCACACCTCCAAGCCAGACAACACTTGACCTCTGTGTGACGAGTTTTTCTGCTGAATATGTAAGGGCAGGAGTCTTGATGTGCGATCTTAGTGATCACTTGCCTATATACTGTCTGCTACCTCATAGACAGCCATCCAATATATGCCCTGAAAGCTTAAGAAGAATTTATTCAGAACAAAGTGTTAGGAAATTTGTTGAACTAGTCTCTGGTTTTCGGTGGGACGAAGTGACCGCGGAAACTGATGTAAACAAGGCTTACGATGTTTTTATATCTACCTTCGCGTTGTTATACAACAGATCTTTCCCACTTAAGAAGTTTAAAAAACACAACAAAGCTAGAAAGCCTTGGATAACTCGTGACCTCTATAACAGGATAAAATGTCGTAACAAGCTCTTCCAAATCTTTTTGAGTAGCAGAAGCGAAGATGACTTTCGGTCTTTCAAATCTGAGCGTAACAAATTGAATTCCGATAGTAAACGCTCTAAACAAGAATATTACGCGAACAAGTTTTTTGCTATCATGGGAAATTCAAATCTCATGTGGAAAGCGATCAATGAAGTAATTAACAAAAACGCTATCACAAGAAAAGTTGCATTTCAGCATAGTGAATTGTCAGATACTGAGGTTGCAAATACTTTTAATTCTCATTTTATTGATGCTGGTGCGTCCTCACAAAATGATACACGTCTCTTGCACGGAATATATATTAAATCGATGTTCTTCTACGCTGTTCTTGGCGCCTACTGAGCAGCACGAGATACAAACAATAATTTTATCGTTGAAAGACAGTTGTGCTTCAGGTGAAGATGATATAAAAGTGAAGCCGTTGAAAGCCGTCAGTGAAATTGTAAGCACGCCTCTTTCACATATCTGTAACTTAATTCTTTCCAATGGTGTGTTTCCAGACAGGATGAAGCTAGCCCGAGTGACAGTCATTCATAAGAGTGGCCCAGTTAACGACATGAATAACTACAGGCCAATATCCGTTCTTTCTGTCTTCGCGAAAATTGCTGAGCATGTAATTAATAGAAGACTGTGAGTTTCTAAACACGTATAACATAATAGCTCAGGAGCAATATGGTTTCTGTAAGGCTAAATCTTCAGAAACCGCTTTACTTGAAATAAAGGAACAAATCCTTGACAACATAGAAAACCGAATGTTAACTCTAGGTATCTTTCTAGATTTTAGGAAGGCCTTCGATTGCGTGCAACACGATGTCCTTTTGAAAAAGCTACCTTTTTATGGAATTCGTGGTGTCGCATTATCCTTAATAAAAAGCTATCTGACCTCTAGAACACAGTACACAACAATAAATGGAGTTAGTTCCGAAATTCAGCACATTAAGTACGGCGTGCCGCAAGGATCCGTCTTGGGGCCTGTTTTATTTTTACTCTATATTAATGATATTGTCAATATTCAAGGCTGTTCCAATATTATATTATACGCGGATGATACTAACGTGTTCTTCTCAGGAAGGGAAATAGGAAACCTTTTGGGCGAGCGAACATCTGGTTACAGCAACTAAGCTTGTGGCTAAATGCGAATAAACTCCAATTAAACATAACTAAAACTAAGTATCTAGTGTTTAAATCAAAAGGAACAATAATCCACCCTGAGATAACACTCCAGTTTCAGAAGGTCAACCTCGAACAGGCAACAACAGCCAGATTTTTAGGAGTTATATTCCATGAAAATATGTCCTGGTCACCGCACGTAGACGTTCTTAGAAAAAATATCGCTCGTGCTGTCGGTGTGCTAAATAGGTTGCGATATTTGCTACCGATAAATGTGAAGCGCAATATTTACAACGCGCTTATACATTCTCGATTAACGTATTGTTTGCTAGTTTGGTCAACCACTACACAAACTAACTTAAAATCAATTCAAACACTCCAAAACCGCGCACTGCGCGCGATAGGTAACTTAGAACGTACTGATACCACTAAACTATACTATAACAAATATAAAATATTAACAGCATCAAAACTTGACACTTACAAATTATTCCTCGAAATTTCACGGCAATTCTGGGAAGACAAATGTTCCTTCCAAAGTAAATATCATGGCAGAACGACAAACTATAACCTCAGAAAAACTCTGATAGGAAAACCACGTTGCAGAACGAAATACGGAGATCAAAAACTAGCAGTTCAACTTCCTAACCTTCTAAACGACTACCCCTTGGTATTGGACCTGCTAAATTCTGGAATTTCAAAGCAAAGCTTTAAGAAAACGGTAAAAGAATTGTTACTATCCGAAGACTAATAGAAAGGTTGAACTACACGCATAGAAAATTTTGTTCATGTTTCTTGTTGTTGTTTTTAGAAAACTGTGTAAACTTTAACCTTTCAGCTACAGGTATGGAAAATTTCGTACATACTTTTTTTTTCCCTGTCGTTGTTGTGCTTCAATTGATTAGAAAACTGTATAAACTTTAACCTTTTTTTTTCTTTCTTCTTACGCGAATTGTGTACTCAAGTGTTGAAAATGTGTACTACTTTAATTTCATGTGTGACCTCCTGAAAGCCTGCCACTGTCATGCTGCTGCCAATGTACGGGTGGCACGGCCTAGTCAGGCAAATGTTTTGCCTTTAGCCGTGTCCCCTAAGACAATCTGTTCATTGTCTTAAATAAATCAATAAAGAAAGAAAGAAAGAAAGGTAGGTGCCAGCAGCCGCTAAATTTCTTGCAAAAGCGAAATATAGCAGAAGCGGTATTTTTCCGTAGATCACTTTTGCAAGGTATTTTACAATTTGACACCCGACATGTTGGGCATCTACGGGCAACAGCAATTCTGGCACAGATCATAGCAAACACTGTTGCACCTAGGTATACATAGACACATAGGTATAGGTACAGTCGCCGACTGATTTTCCGGACATGAGTACTCGGTCTGCTTCACGGCACCGCCATTCTCCCCATGGACCATAATATATAACAACTTCCGAAAATTCGGACGCCTTGCAACCTCTCGTCTGATTTTTCGGACACTCCTTGAGCCAACTTGATCGAGAGCACCATGCACCGACTCTCACTGTGGCATGGTTCTACTTGCTGAACGCCATTTTTGTTTTGAACGAAGCCTCCTTGGTGCCCCACGAAGTGGCGCTACTACAAATCCCTGCTCATCATCATCGTTTCTGCCTGGTTTGTAGCTACAGCAGTTCTGGTCTCAGCTTAGTATGCGATGCCAAGACAATCCAGCAGCTGATTTGTTTGTTTCTTCGTGCACGACGCTGCAAGTAGGCCAGGTTTTTTGTTTGTGCAACTGATGTCGGCGTGACGATGTTTGACGAAGCAAGATGGGCCAATTCATTTCACTAATATTTAGAATAGCTACCTGTAAGCACCACCTACCTTTCAACAACATTTGCAAAGCAAAAAACCTCATCCTGAAAATCTGCACACGAAGACATCGGTAGCATCATCAGCGTGGGGCCTCAAGATAATTCGGCAAGCCAAGAAATTACTGACAGCACGAGTGCAATCATGCCAACAGGAAATCTGTGGCTGAATAATGCACCTTCTACCACTTGGCAGACAGTGCATTTTCGCAAGGCCCTAACTACGGCAGATCATTGTTAAGGAGTTCCCGAATGCACAACTCTATGCCATTTTCCCGCTGACTCTAGGGAAGCACCTCTGCACAGTTGCAAGAAAAAAAGCTAGATGCCCCAAGAGAAATGAGCCCACTCAAGCCATGGAAGTTATGTTTACCTTGTCTTCCTACAACTACTCTAAACCTAGGACTGCTGTTTTGCACAAGGGAACAAACGTCAACATTGGTGCCTCGCCCAACACAAGTGGTCTGCGCCGTAGAAGGTGCCATCAGTCAGCCCACAGATGAGGCCCACACCAGTGCTGTCAGTGTGCTGTACAAATTGCAGAAGCACAGCCTACAAGCTTGTCTGCCTTAGTGTGATCGCAATAATGAATGAAAACCAACGAATCAAGTTTGTTTCGTGCTGAGAACAGTTGCCTCATGCTGGATTTTCCTACAATTCTTTGTAAGCACAGATAACGCTTCGTTTGTTGTGTAGGCATGTAAATAATGAAAAGGCCTGCATCACTATCTCTGAAAAAAATAATGTAAGAAAGCACGTACAGTACACAGGTGAAGTGTCTATCACATACCATTTCGTGCAGTAGAGGCTACATCGGATAAACCGGCAAATGTATAAATGACTGGCAGCGTGACCAAGCAAACTTGATGTGTGGGTCAGTTAGCAGTGGTAGTGCACTACTCTCGGTGCACATGCACCTATGTTTAAAAGCTGCTTGATCGTGACAAAATAAAAAGACAAAAGCGCTGGAGAGACATCTGAAACTTTTCTTATATGTATGACGAGGAACCTAGCACTAGCTCCCCATGCAGAGAATTACTAGACAGTGAGACTGCTTATCATTGTAAAACAAATGTCACACTCACCATGTGATGCATCCTTTTCGTTTCTGTGCGAACAATATGTATTCAGATCTATTCTTCCCCTTTCACCTTTTGCACAATATTACTGTGCGAGCTATAATACTGAACTGTTAGTAGCACTCTGTCCTGTAGCCTCCTTTCTTTCCTTGTGAATTGTGTGCTAAATACGGCTTTTTTTGGTGAAAGAGTGCTAGTTTAACGCATAAACTAGCGCCGTGGCACTTTGCAATGAAGGACTGTTATAATTCTCTAAAAATATGTCCATGCAGAACAGTGTCAAAAGAACACCTTAAAGAAAGAACATGAGTGTATCTATCATAAAGACCAATCCTTGTCTTTTTTCCTTAACATAATTTTCAATACCGATATTGAAGTACAAGCTCACCATATTATATCACCTTGTCAATGAAGCAAGGCACAATGGCGCCCAACTGTCACGGGACCAACTTGGATGTGGAGATCAGCGCAGATCAGCAACATAGCATGGTCTGCTTACACTTCTTCTCCAGGTCAGGCCATACCTATAGCAGCTATAAAACAAGTGAGCTTAGAATAACAAGCGAAACAATATAAAAAGTGGCAGTGAACAAAGCAACTTTCGGTAGGCATAAATAGGATCGCATTGCTGACATTATGCACATAAGTAACTTCATTTTGAGCAACAAAGCATCCAATTTAAGAAACATTATATGTATGAGCTATCTATGTGAGAAAGATTAATCGAACGCCCTCTATTTGCTACACCCCTCCCCTTATGCATGGATGTCTCCCTGACTGAGTGAGCTGGGCTGATCCCAGGTATAGTGTAAGTAAAGGGTGTCACTTGGTGGGCCAATCTCGATACCATTGCATGACTTGTACAATAATTTTAATGTGTATTGTAATGCTGGCCATCCTGCAGGCACTGCAACATTATAGCACCCATAAGGCTAATGGTATTACCTGATAAGGTTAACTAATAAGTGTCCCCAGAAGCATAACTCGGCATGTATACTCGGAGGCCATCATTATAAGAGAAGCAATAGCAGAGGCGAAGCTCTATCCTGTGCCATATGCAAAATGGCCGAGCACGCCCAGCTTTTGGTTACATTCTCACTTGTGACCACTGCAACAGGCTGACTGACATGCGTAACCAGCAGTTTGGAGGACCACATTTTCATAACCTGCATTTTTTTTTACATCTGAAGAGATCAGCCTCAAGCTCCATGCTGCGCTGCACTCGAGAAGCATTATAAACTGGCAACATTTAAATGCTATGCTGCATGGTTTGTTGCATGCTTTAGGAATTTACTTATTTATTGTACACATAGCTCATAGTCTCCAGTTGGAGTATTGCATGAGGTGGCAAGAAAACAAATTCTGAACTAACAAGGAGAACATTCAACAAAACAAGTCAGACCAAAGAAAAAAAATAACATACTCTCATAATGGGACTATGTATCTGGCAGCTAGCTTATAAAAAGGACAATTAGGAATGTTTTACTACTGGTAGCGCTTTAGGGGATGGAATGTAGAATTCCAAGCATCATACACTTTTAAGCCACCTTTCGTGGTTTTTTGTTTTGAAGTCCTATTCTCTGTACTATTATAGAAATGAATAGCCCCTCCAAAATAAAACAAAGACAACATGTAATGCACAACAGTGAATACTTAGAAAAATGTAATTAAGAACATGGAGTCTATGTGGGCACAGATGTTAGATGTCTACATGAAAGCATAATAATAAAGGTGGGCAGAGCATTTATGCTATTGTCGGGCAACCTGCTGCAAGACATACAGGTAAAAGGATATGCATGCCTCACAACACAGTCCCTAAAAATATATGTCACAATACAGTGAGTAGCTATATCATGCTTATCTACAATAGCTCCTAATTATATTTATTTCAGAGGGGGCTACCTATGATCCTTGATCAAACTGAAGGTGGGCCAAATTCTAAATATACGATTCAAGTAGACAGAAAAGGGACGTTATGAATATGGCATCTACAGCAAAAGTGTTGTACATTATTGTTGTACATTATGTCATACCTGCCAACCTGTGAACATAATATTTTGTAAAAATGCTGCAGACACTAAATTCTTTGTTGGGGACATAACACACATTATTTTAAAGCTTGCTCTCAGCACCCCCACTGTTGCATACACACACACATTATTAATAAAGGGAAAATCGCACATCCACCCACTCGTAGCAATTGCTACAAAAGAAACCCGTACGGATTCCTCGAAAGGAAAGCCTCATAGTTGAAAAAAATAAACCGTCCAGGTCCGGGACTCAAACCCGGGACCACCGTCTTTCCGGTACAGCCGCTTTACAATCTAAGATAACCAGGCGGCTAGCAGATGGCCGGGCGAATTCGACTTTGTCGACAACATGAAGCAAAGGCAAGGGTGTGACGTAATAGTTCTGCGGAAACGCGCAAGGTGTAGAGAGGTAATTAATAAAGGGGAAAAAAATATTACGTCAAACCCTTGCCTTTGCTTCGTGTTGTCAACTAATTCGACTTCGCCCTGCCATGTGCTAGCCACCTGGTTATCTCAGATGGTACAGTGGCTGCCTCGGAAAGGTGGTAGTCCCGGGTTTGAGTCCCGGACCAGGACGAATTTTTCTTCAACTGTGCGGCTTTCCTTTTGAGGAACACATACGGGTTTCCTTTGTAGCAAATGCTACGATGTCTGATTTTCCCTTTAATAATTACTTCTCTCCACCTCGTGTGTTTGCGCAGAACTATTACGTCACACACACATTATCAACCATTATTTAACTTGTCGTGCAGCACAAAAAGCAGCAGCGAACTTGAAACCTGTAACTGACAACTTTGTTTTTTCTTTAGATTACAGAGCTTTTACAGCGTGTTTGCTGCTGCCGCTTTACGCTGCTTCATGAATTTATCTGACCAAACTTCCCTAAAGCAAGTGCCCCTCTGATGTTCTCGTTAGAGATATTGCATCGCTAATAATAAACCATTACAAGTACCATTACAATTAATTTTTACGTGCATTTTAACAATGTCATGCCCTTAATCTCTCAACAGCTTTAAAATATCTTAACCAACACAACTTCATTGTCTTTCTAAAGTGACATCCATAAAATTGTAAAATGAGCCCACATTTGTAAACCCACGGAAAATTCAGGAGAGTTTCCAAACATGGATGATACCAACAAAATCTGCAGCTCGTGTAAGTGGCAGCAACTGCTTTGCACACACCTTGTCACAGCATGCACATCAGGTACTTTGCCGTGCTGTTGAGGCTGCAGAAGTGCCGCAGGTGCATATCTGGAGGTGCCTCTGGTTCACAAAATCTTGCCATCCCTAAACAATAATAAATGCTTAATTTATTGTAATCTCTGCTGAAACTGCAAACTTGTGATATAAAAAGATCACGTCATATTTTGAAAAAAGTCTCATACAACCAGTTACATGAAGCTGCAACTGGTTGTGCAAATATCTGACCGTAACATCACAGGCGGTTAAATAACACGTCAATCGAACTGTAGCAAACATGAATCTACTATGAAAAGGTTCACACAAACGTACAGCTGTATAACGTGAAATGTGAATTGTACTATCAAAAAATTCCTTAGGACATGAAAAGCGTTCCAAAACCTAATTTGTTTATGCGGCGCAACAAAGCACTGCTCCCAAAGGACGATGCGCTCAAAATTTCAACAGACCACCTCTTTTTCTGGAGAGACAATACAGAAAAGAGAAAGATTTTTCGGTTAAAAAGAAACATTGCTTTTGTAATTTCGGCTTCTCTGCAAGATCGGAACCCTTTACAAGTACACGAAAACACACAGGACACTAATACACGTCATCTGACGACACTCTATAAACAGACGAATTTCCATACAAGCTGCAAATCTGGCCATGCGTCGACGAAGAAATCGGGTGCTATCTCGCGCAGCTGTTAGCTGTGAAGACGACACATCGACGTACTACTTCTGGAAATGCCTATACCATTTCTCAATGAAAAATTATGTACACAAGCAGTAACTTTCTTTGCTTGAATTTTTGTGCCCATTTAGATCAAAGAACCACCCGCGCTAGCGTGCTTCATAGGTGAAAGTAAATAAACCACAGATAGAGCTGTTGGTAACATGAATACGTTTTAGGGCAATTTCCATGGAACTTTTTGCTAAATGTGCACTGCGACATGAAGAACAACCATTTGAAAAGCACATTTATAATTCTTGCTGCTTTACTCATTCGGATTCGGTTGTTGTACGGATCTTGCGATACGTACAAGAACGCACACTTCACGAACCATAGACAGGAAGAATGCGCGCAAGCGCCGGACTTACCTTTCTAGGCGTACTCGGAAAACGCTCCTTTTAGCGTCACAGGTGCCGCGGCATCGACTGCACCAACGGTCCTTCCGGCGCACACACTGTTGAATTGCGGATAAACTACAGGACGTAAGAGCACAATTTTCACCAAATTCTTCCGTACAGTGTGACACGATGCGAGAGTGCCAGAGGAGGAGATCCTTTTCGTGAGCCCGGAACAAAGAAAGTGGCGAAGGCTCATACCTTCGACATCGGCGCACCACACGAAGGATACTGCGGGCTACATTACGCGGTCCCAGGGGTTTTGTGATTCTCAATGAATACAAAATGCACCACAATTACTCTCGGCACAGCGTACACACGATTAAACAGCTGCATCGGACGGCGTCAATGCAGCGCGCACTCACATGTAGGTAAGGCTGAAGACGGCAAAATAATATCACCTGTCACTTTACCGGCGCTACCTGTGCTGCCATCTGTAGGCCGCCACCGAAAGCGACCGTGCTTTCGGTGATCTCATGGATGGTGACGGCGTTGTATTTCGATGTTATGCGAGTCGTACAGCGTCTTGTACGACGTGTTTCAGCAACGTTGATTTTAATGAAGAGGACGGCAATGTGCGTATACGCCTTATAGACGGCTCACCCACTTGAATAACACAACAGGAAATTTTCAGTCTGTCGTATTTTGGGACGTTGTGACTGTCGTTCTGTTCTCTGTTGTGTGACGTCTTGTAGTCGAAAATTCTGTAGCATCTGATCAATATATTTGATTAAAAATTGACAGACACCTCTTTAAGGATAAGAAAAATCATTAATACAAAAAAAATGAAAGTAGAAAAAAAAAAGCTTTCGCACAGGATTTGAACTGCGGACCTCACGATTCCGAGACAAGCATCTTACCACCGCACCACGCCGAACACGCCCACAATTCGACTAGGCTAGCAATATAAATCTTTCTCTGGATTGCTGTTTACATTTACATTTTAAAAGCCAAGATGCGCTTTCACTTCACCGCGTCAACTGCCGCATCTATATATGCGCAAAAGTGTTGTTACCATCGCCAGGTACATCGTGGAATGCTAGAACATCAATTTTGCTGTAACGATATCCATATTTAATAAGAAATTCAGAAATAGACAACGGTGACCGGGGACACTGCAGGTTGTTACTGCTAATTTCGACAGTTGTCTCTTGCTCTTTACAGTTTTGAGCTCGCATATAATTCGTGCGTTCAATGCAAAATAGCTACATAAACACTCGTGGGTGAGTCTTGATCCGGACAGTATACTGGCTTCTCACGGCAGTGCTGTACCAGATTAATGAGACCCGAGCGAGAAAGCTTTTCACGCAACTTTGTGGAACAATCCAAAACTTCTTTTCCGCTTCGCATAAGCTTGTGCAATATTTCTGGGAAATTAACTAATGTGTCAGTGTAACCGCACATGTAAGTCCACCGGACTGTGTGCCCCATCTTACCAAATAAAACAAAGCGGATACGCAGCCATTCCCGCAGATGGTATGATTTTGATCAGCGGCCGATTTTGAGGAGGCCGGTAGCGCGTTGCTGGTGCCGCGTCGTCACGGCACAATTATAACAATTGGCCACGTCGACTTTAATACCGGTGTCGGTGCTATCAGTATTGCCGGCTTCAGAGAAGCACGATTGAATACCGCGCAAGAGAAAAGTACAGTGTACACCACCGATGCGAAGCTGACATTTTAAAGGGCCGCGACGGAAAGTGCTTCTGTTGCGACTTCAGAACTCTTGGCCGTCGCGACCGAATGTTTCTATTGCGACGTCAGAATTGCTGTCGTAACGTCAGAAATGTCTGTCGCAGCTACAGAAACGTTAGGAACTTCTGTCGTACAACAGAAATTTCTGTATTTGCAGCAGGAATTCCTGTTGTCTTTTTCAACTGGAGAGGACCGGGAATCGGTTTGAAATTCGCAGCTAGCATATCGCAGTTTGGTCTGTGAATGTTCCGAGGTGTTCATGCAATTTCTGCAGAGCTTGATAATGGCCCAATTTAGCACTAGGGGTTAAACTGTCAGGATGTCGAACAATAAAAAAGCTCCTCCCCAGTTATATTCAAGCATTAAACTGGTATGCATGATGCCATCCAGTATAGTTGCCAGAAAGCTCCAGATTAAACCAGCTGTTGTGACAAACAGGCGACCCTATATGTGCCACTGCGTCCAGTATAAGCCAGTTTAGTTGCAAACAGGGCCCCTGTTAAGACCCATTTCTGCGTGAACTGGTCATGCCTATACCTGCTTGCATGCCAAACGGGACCCCGTTCAGACCTGTTCGTGTGTGAACTGGTCCTGTTTATACCTCCTTGCATGCCAAACGGGACCCCGTTCAGACCTATTCGTGTGTAAACTGGTCCAGTTCATACCTGTTTGCATGCCAAACGGGACCCCGTTCAAACCTGTTCATGTGTAAACTGGTCCAGTTTATACCTGTTTGCATGCCAAACGGGACCCCGTTCAAACCTGTTCATGTGTAAACTGGTCCTGTTTATACCTGTTTGTTGCTGAACAGGTCCCTGTTAGAACCAGTTTAAACCTGTATAACCCAGTTTGAATTTAAATAGGATTTTCCAATAGGGTCATGTGTAACATATCAGTTTTATCCGCTGTAGACGTACTATTATGTGCAATTCATGGAATTGTGATATCCATTTTTATTGCTGATTTACAGATTTCTAAATTAATTGTTTCGTTTTCTGAAACTTTTCGATTTGTGCCAGTTTTCAATAAAATATTCACGACATAAATCGAAAATTTGAAACAAGCAGGCACTAGAATTTACGTTTTTCTGTTAAATGCAACAAATATAATCAAATTTGGTGCAGTGGTTGCCGAGAAAAACGAAGTTTCCTTCTACGTGTATTTAGATAGGAGCATCCGACCGAATTTTTCCTCGTAGGAGGAGGCCGAGCTGCAATGTGAGCGCCCCCCCCGAACGAAATTTCTGGCTACGCCACTGTTAGATACCTAAGAGGAGCATATACGTGACCTTGGAAGCGGGCGCACTTTTCACGAAGATGTTCCCCTTGTGTGGATTTTTTCACTGTGGTATTGGTACTTTCGAGCGTGCGATGGTCGCCAATCTCTCAGGGATACACTAGAGGATGCACTATTTGACACATCTGCTAATGGAATTTGGTGCGGCTTGTAAGACACTATGCTGTAGCCGCAAGGAGCCTTCGCCTTCTCGTACTGAAATGTCGTCCTCGTACATGGCATTACATACATCCTGTGTGACTTCCGGACGTTCTGGGAGTACGAACTTCGTCAGAGTAACGCCTACCGTCGAGACGGCCGCGCCCTGCGTCGTGTCCTTCTTTGACACATTCAGCCTTTGTGATTTGGTGTGGCCTAGGCCTGCGATGGCGTCCGCAATGTGTGCCACCGAGGCGGTCTAGAACTGCTACCTGTGGCACGCGGTTGAAAGCTCTCTTTACGTCCAGCACCAGAACAGTGCCCACTCAGTTGGGGGTGATGCCAATCAGTGAATCGTTCTTTCACTGAAACAGTAGGTATTGAGCAGATAAGGGGGCGTGGAAACCATATATGGTCATTGGTAACGTCTGTCCTTTTTTGATGTGTTCGATGAGTCAGAGTAAGCTTGGTACAGCGTTCTCGAAGAGTTTCCCTAAGCACGACGTCAAAGAAGCGGGTTGCAGCCTGTGTCATTGCAGTGGCTTGCCGGTTTTGATATCAGTGGAAGGTTTGGGTATTTTCAATCTGCAGGCAATTGTTCGGCCTTCAAACTCTTTTCGAATAACTCCAACATGGCAGCTAGAGAATGTTCCTCTAGGTTATAGATGATCTTGTTTCTAATTTTGTCTTTGCCTGGATTGCTGTCCTGGCTGGACCTTGAAGTACACTAAGGAGGAATGAAATCGACAGTTTGACGAAATGTCGTCTGACTGGGATATAACGGCATATTAGGAAGAAGAAAAGATACCCGACCAAAGAGCGTTGTCTAAAAATTCTTAAACACTTTTCTTCCTATTATGGCGTAACTTCCAGACGAGACAATATTTCTTCAAACTTTGGATTTCATTCAGCTACGGCAGGCGCATGACCAACCAAAGTCAGTGAACAAGGTTGCCGTGTGGAAGCCGAAACATTTAAGAATTTTAGGGCAACCCCATTTTTTTTCGCGGTTCTGTTTTTTTTTCTTCCTAATATATCCTGAGAAGCGCGGATATCCCTAGGTGACGTATAATGTCTTCGTTTTAGTTATTTATATACTCCGCATTAGCAGCGGAACGGCCAACATCGTCTACCACATATCGCTTTCAGAGCTGCTCCAGTATAACCGCATCCGTTTCAGTGTGCCGCTAAAAAATGTCTGAATGTGATGTCCCGTTTTTAATCATGCTTGGTTCAATCACCAGTAATAGCATTGACTACGTTCGACGGGTGCTCAGAGTACCGTGTAATTGTTCGCACGTGTGATTCCAGTGCTGATGAGGGAGCTGTGATGCGCATGTATCGGGTTTTTTCGTTACGACACCTGTACAAAATATTAGTTTTCGTTGACATTTCTCCCGTTTCCACCGTTTCAACAGTCCTTGTCATGCCTTCCGGAGATGACGCAGGTGCAGGTTGATGACCGGTGTTTGTATAGCTTATTGGATCATTTTGATGTGCGCTTGTAACGCCTCTATCAAGCTTGCGATGGACTGCTCGAAGTTTCCAATGCTCACTGCAGCCACGGTACTGCGCTCCTTCCATACTTCGTTCCAGTCTATTAATCAGGCTTGCCCCAGCTTCTTGCTGATGGTCGGCGCCTATGCTTTCCCTTTCGGATGTTATCAGCAATACCCATTTCTACAATATCCACACGTATTACTAAACGGGCACCGTATGATTCTGCGGCGGTATAAAAGCGAGCACTTGCGTGAAATGGAGAAAATACTCGACTTGTAATACGTGCTGGCTTATACTACTTCTTTGTTTTATTTCCGCTGGCTGTCTTGCAGCACCTGATCATGTTATTCCTACACGAAAAAAAGAAGCACTGTCTCGATGTTCGCAAAGCTGGGTATAGGATAGAAAGAGAGAAACAGGCGAACCCAAAGTTTGTGCACTCGATGATGCGGACAACGGTCCCTGTTCTCGGAAATGGAAAGCTGCAATAAAGAAACTCTTTATGCCGGAAAGCCGTGACGTTACTGCATGAGAGGCGACTTCTAGTAAGACCCTTGGGAGCTCGGTTTAGAGGAGGCAAAGCACATCTTGGCGGACGGAGAACGGAGAATCTCCTTGCTTTATTTCACACTAAAATCAGGTTCCCCGAGTGACTCTGGTGGCGCCCCTGTGGGGCAACCACCACACTTCCAAGAAAGGGCAGCGGGCACCCCCCGTGGAAGCCAGGCGAGGAAACTGAATTTTACAGAACCCGGGTACTACGTACAGTGAAGGACGATCACTACAAGACAAAGTTCACTATGTCTGAGCGGTGCTCCATAGCGTAGTTTATAGCGCTGTACATTAGTGCTCTTATTTGCGTGATGTGTGGGCCCGTCACTTCAGGAGCTTCCTCACCGCGTTAGCTACGGTGCTTGGTGCCACACAAGGGTTCACATCTTCAATGTGCGGAAGCATAGCAACCAGCATGGTTTTAACCTCCCGTTCTTATAGGAGATTGAACAGCTCAAATCATGTTTGTTTCACGCATGGCAGTGCTGTACGCAAACGCAATGTACAGAAACATTTTTGACCTATGTCTGTGAAGCTGGGTACCGAATTTCGCCACACGACAAGGGCAACATAAATTTTTGCTTTGAAACGCACGAGTAATACACGTGATAATCTGGCAAATCCTGAATCTTTAAGGACACAAACAAGACGCATTATTTTAATGCAGGAACGTAATGGCACCAAGAAGAATGAGACGGATACAAGAGTTTATTCAGAACTGAGTTTGATTAAAATTATGGGTAAATATGTATATAACCTATTAAGAAGCAGGCGGGAAAAGTATTCCTCGGCATTGTGAAGCACAGTGCAGCTCAATATAATAATAATAACGGACCAGCAGTCACAAGTACACCAAACAATATTTTTTTCTTTTAGGAATGAGCCGTTAGCAATTTCATGAAGCGGTGTTGGCCCAAGATTTATGCTGCGGCTTTGCTTGCTGCTGCACAAAGCGATTGGGCACGCTACGCCAATGATTTGGTTCAAGAAACAAGGAATACCTCACTACCATAGCAACAGTGCTAAGTAGAGGCAACAGAAGTGTCGTGATTCCACTCTAGCGAGGGCAAGGTTTGGGCACAAGACAGAACGCCGAAACGCACCTCCAAATCAGCAGTCGAAACAAGATTTATGCGACCCAATAGAGTCGGCGAAGACGCAAGGCGACACCTTAATGAGCATGGTCAGACAAAAGCTATGGAGAAAAAAGAGGACCATGATAACCTTGTACATATGTTGAATAATGCGTAATAAGTGACGACAAACAAAGAGATAAAAAGATAATCAGAGAAAGAAACTTTCTGCAGAGGGCAATTGAAAGTTTGCGGGATTGCTCCCGCACCAAATTAGGCAGCTGAATTGATTGCGTGGTAATAGTGATCCATGGCACTTGAAATGCGCCAGCTCTGCTGAGTGAGCACACTTGTCTTATTGCCACTACGCGCCAACTAGTCATTCAAGGAGAAACCCCCGTTTCCACACATGCGCACATTGAAGAACATACGCCTAATCAAGATTTCTGGTCTTGACAGCACGAGAGTTAAAAAAGTGAAATTACCAAGCCGATATGCTTTGCGAAAATTTCGACTGACTGCAAGCAATCTTGATAAATGTGTAGTAATTGTGCCGATTTTCGCGAAGGTAGTTATATTATTTCCCTGGCGCATATTTTTTTCGAGGGCCTACTTTTAAACAATACATTCTTTCTTACATACTCTCATAATTATCCGCCGAGTGCTTCTGCTCGTACAAGACAGGGTCCAAAGTCTGCACTCATGACCGGAAGATACGTAGTTTTGTTCTAAAAATCAGCTCACCATAGCTAACGTGAAAAAGAAGTGTACGTTCATACCTTGAAAATCTCAGAATGGCAGTGTGATCTTGAACAGAGGGGGGGAGCCCTCTGTAGCGGCAGCAGCATCGGCGTCGCACGAGAGTTGACGCGGACGCTCGCGTCTACACGAGGCTCGAGCGGCTGGCGCGTTCCGGCGCGGGCTAGCGTTCCGAAGATCATTAAAAAGAATGCTACGCTAAGCGACGGAGTGTCGGTTCTTCCTCTCCTGCGAGAGCCTGATACTTTGACGGTCTACGTGGTCGCACGTCGCCACAAACTCTTTGATTGAATATACCTATATGTACCAACCTCTTCCATTAAAGTTATTGCAGAGATGTAAGTAGTCAAACATTTATTGTATGTCTAGTCATATACGAATGAGATTAGGAACCAAAGGACCCCGTTCATGTTAGTTCCTATCGTTTTAATCATTGCCCTATAGTGAATGAGGCTCTAGTTTACCTTGTTTATTATATATAGTAGCATTGCGTTTATGTTCGCAATTTTATTAGTGAAGTTATTTACCAAAACTTTTTGTTACTAAATGACACGTGAACTCGTTTATCTTTCACGGGTGAGAGCTTTTACCGTCTAAGAAACGTTATCACTTGCGGCTGAGGCTGCGGCAATTCAGGGGCTACTCCGAGTTGCTGGCGCTCTTCACGGATGGCTTCGGCAATTGAAACCACTTGAGTCTGTGCTGAAGGGAACAGCTTCTGTAGCTCCTCCCGCACGACCGCTCGGATAGTCTCGCGCAAATCGTGGGTGGCAAGTGACTGAACTCTTGAGTAGTTTGTCGAGTTCGTGCGGCGGTTGAATTGCCGGTTCCGCATTGCCAGCGTCTTCTCAATGTTGGTGGCCTCGCGAAGCAACTCGTCGACAGTCTTCGGTGGGCTCCATACCCTTCCGGCGAAAAGTTCCTCCTTTACACCACGCATCAGTAGGCGGACCTGTAAAGATCGCGGTGGTCTCATTAGATAGCTGCACTCGGATTTCTAGTAGTTCTTGGGCTTGTTCTCGGTGTACAACGCTTGTGAATGCCTGCAGGAAGCCGCTTCGGAACAGGTCCCACGTCGTTAAGGCGGCTTCTAGGTTCTCGAACCACGTCCTGGCGGCATCTTCCAATGCGAAAAAGACATGCCGAAGTTTGTCGTCGCTGTTCTAACTGTTAAATTCAGCGACCCTCTCATACGTCTGAAGCCAGGTTTCCGGCTCCTGGAATGTTGAACCACGGAACGTCGGAGGCTCCCAGGGCTGCTGCAGCACAATGGGGAACGCTGGGGCTGCCATTTGGGCTGACTGGGCGGCGATCTTTCTGGTCGTCTCAGGCAAAGTTCCGTGCTCCGGGGGCAGTCTTGGCAGCCTTCGGCTACCTTGCTGGTTCTTGGCGACATTGTTGTTGTTTTCCGCGTTCGGGCTTGGGTCACGGCTTCGTGGAGGCGTCTGGTAGAGGAACGCAAAGCACCTTCACCAGATGTCACGTGGTAGTGACGGTTGGGGAAACAGCAATAAAACTGTGAATGGCTAAACTCATTTTATTAGGCGAACCTGCGCCGAGAAAAACAGGCTACACTCAATGCTCAACGAAAACGGCGAACCTAGTCGGCGATCGTCAAAAATTTTATCAGCGAGTCAAGCGCGTCGGCTTTTATAGATCAGTCGTCGAATCTTCCAGAGTAATCGCTTGGACCAACGTCCCTTCCGCAAAGTTCTACGCCATTCATATCGCGCATGCATGCAATCAGATTACACAAGGTTCCGTGACAACAGACAGCGGATAGAAGCATCGATAACATTCTAGAAACTTCCGATACATGTAGACGTGTCCTGCACTGACCGATAACATTTCTTAGAAGGTAAAAACGCTCACCCGTAAAAGATGAACGAGTTCATGTGTCAATAGGCATAGACTTCTTATATTCCTTTAAATACTACATATATTGTAAAATAATGTTTTATGGCTGATTTTGCTTTCAATGAAATAATATTTCGATAATGTGAATTGCCCTCGAGTCAGTCTAGCTTACTTCGGCAAGCGCATTTGGGACCCCATGTTTCTCTCGGCCTGAATTTCTGAAGATTTTATGGTGCAGTCCATTCCGTGTTTTGCGTAAATAGGGTTTGAGTTCGATTATCTGCAGCATCTTTAGGAGTATCGATTTTTGAGAATGCTGTTCGATTTTTGAGAATGCTGTTCAGCATTCCGTACTTTTTTGTAGAACTTTTTCTAAACTAATTGTGGTCTTTCGTACAACATTATCACCATTGAAGCAGACGATATGATATGGTTTATCATCTTAAATAAAATCTGAGGTTATGAAAGTCACCGTAGTGGAGAGCTGATGTATAACTTCTACCACCTAGAGCTCTTTAGCGCACACGTCAAGCTAAGTACAGGAGCATTTTCCGCATTTCATTCCCATCGAAATGCGGCCGCAGAGGCCAGTAGTCTAAGCCGCTATGTTGCCCTCAGCATTAAAGTGGTATAAGAACTCAGCTATTGCGACTGGTCGACCACACATGTATCTGGAACACTTGCGCACAATGTCTTTTTTTTTTGCCATTTGCTTGGCACTCCCTACGAAATTTGCTGAAGGTCAGCAAAAGCTAAAAAGCTGAGAAAGAGTGACAGAGAGTAGATTAATGACAGGAAATGAACAGAGGTTGGCATTTGGTAGACTCCTCTAGCCAGTTATCTGAACTAGGGAAGTGGAGGAGAGAAAGAAAGAGGGAAGAAAAGAAGCATGTAGGATTTAGAAATTACGTCTACTGAAGGCCTACAGCACAGACCCGTACTTTATAAGAAACCAAACAAGGCCGGAATGGCTCGCAAATTCGATTTAATGTGTGGATAAGTGCCGTAAAGCTGTTTGGCAGATCGTTGCTCGGGCAGAGGCAAAAACAGAAGGAATTCTCACGTGCAAGTCCTGCTGTACATGGTGATCCAGCATGAACAATATAGTGTGTAACGGCGCAGACGAGGGTCAAGAATATGTAGCCTTTGGATGGTGATTGCATTGCCGAGATGCCTAATACCTTGGAGTTGACGCAGCAGCTTGCCAGAAAACTGCGTATGAAGGCGACATTTAGAACATTCGCGTCTTTCTAGGGATAATCTTTACGATGTCGTACTCTATAAAGGCTTGAAGATGGGAGCAACCTCCGCATGCTGCAAACTTGTTGCAATAATTTTCCTCTACTTCATGGAATAACTGTTTCATAAAACAACTTCTTTTTTTCCCTCCAGAGAAGTGAGGGCTGTTGTGTGGTAAACGAGAGACCTGCTTCTAATGTAGATTAAATAACTGTACGTCAAGGTAAAGAGCTTTCAATAAACATGATAAATACTTTTATTCTAATACAGTGAATCGAAAGACCCATTTCAACGAAAGAATGTACGTTTTTATGGAGAATTGCAAGTGCCATGAAAAGCAATGAAGCTGTCGATTCAACTTCTTCAAGATTAGGAAATTCTCTATCTGTATCGTTTGGCTTCGTATGTAATTTCTCTTTCTAACTTTCACAGCTCTTCTAGCCTTATGATATATCTCAACTGGAACGTTTCAATAATAGAGCCCACCATTCTCACAACCCCTCTGAGAAGCTATAGTATTCCATGAAGCCTTGACAAGAGTCAGAACAGGATTCATTACATACCCAAAGTGCAGTACCTTCTCTACTGGCGTAGAATGCAAGTTTCCTAGCCCCTTACTTTGATCTACCATTTTATTCCAACGGCACATGCATTTATCCCTTGCAATGTAGTGCTTTGCAAATTCGGCATTCCACGAATTGTAGCTTGCAGATTTACGACTTTCCGACATCCCTTCACTGCTGTGTAGGTAAGCTTCACTAAGCTGTGTTCAGCTAGGCTATCATTATGAAGTCTTCGAAGCGCTCATTCATGAACACTCCTGCTCAGGTGACAAATTAGCTCCTGACGCACCTGTTATCTTACAAACTAGAATGTCTGCTCAAATATTAGGGGGTCGTGAGGTCTTTGTTTTTTCGTTATAATATGCATTCTCGTTTGTTATAATCGCTTTTTCCTAAATTGAAGCATACAGTGCGCATACATATTCTGTCAGGAGAATACCATTTCGAATTCTGCACCCACCCATTCGTTTCGTTATCCGGTGGCTGTTCTTGGAAAATGTCCCGACTGCACCAGCGAATGTGAATTTACAGTTATATAGATATAGGTGGAAGCTTCTGGTTCATTAGAAAATGATAAAAAAAATCTGGACTTTCACGTGGTAAAAAAGAATAAACAGGTGGACTGGACTCCCGTTGACATCTACGTAAAGCGAAACGGTCATTGTGTAATAGGCTCATAAGGCCTGTGCGTGTGATATGAAGTGTGATATGAAATATTAATAATATGGAGAAGCATGCTATACGAGGAAATTCCTTTCTATGCAGTGAATTATGGATAGGCGGCCGACTATGTATGTAATTACATGCAGGTACATCACATATATAATAGTTGTTGAAATTTTCAGTGGTATATCTATAGTGCCGTGTTGCCCTCGTGGTGTGCCTGATGCGTCGTACCTTCGAGTGCAACTGCGGATAACAACGCGCCAAGCCTCTCAACGAGTTGGCTTGCCCACGAGAAAAGGTTTTTTGTGTCACTCGTCACAGCAGTGGTGTCGATGGCGTTCAACGGAATTTACCAGGCAAACTTATGAACAAATTTTGACGCCAGTAAATCGTTACGATCAGAGAACATTCAAAGTTGAAACTGCTCCTAAGACAGAAAGCTTGCAACGCCTGCCGCTGTAAGACCAGCACTATAGATGAAAAAAAAAAGAAGGCGAGTATATAATGGTAGCACAGTCGCGAGCTTCAGTACGTGCTCCAAACCTAACCGTAAGTCGATTCGCAAATCTTAAATAGCCGTCGGAGCTGCGGACATGAGAAGGAATTTCTATGATAAAGGGGTAGCAGTCTTACAAGCACAAGTTTCTGTGTTTGTGACGCTGGAGCTGACGTAGGTAAGCGTTGGAACGCGCTGTTGCAGCCGATTGTCCAGAGGCCACAACTGATAGTGAAGATGACGCTTGCTTATATCTTTGAGGCGAGCTCTCATTTGTCATTTCAGAGTGCATGGAGTAGTTTTAGTGCAGAATTGTATTGAAAGCGTGCTGCTGTGATAGGCCGTAACATTAATTATATGGTGCGAACTTCTGACCACTGTCTAATAGACTGTGTTTTTCTGTGCATGCAATGGTATGGTATGGTATGGTAAAACTTTAATAATTAAAGTCCTGCAGATCGTGAGCCTTCACGAAGCGGGCCACTCCCACGTGGGAACCGGAAGGCCGAGCCTCTCGGCCGCATCGTGGGCCTGCTGGACAGCCCAGAGCTGGTCAGCCAGAAGAGGACTGCGGAGAACCGCCTCCCATCTGGCCGAGCTGTTAGCGATGATAGAGCGTGACCGAGCACACCGCCAGAGCATAAGGTCTAACGTGGCTATATCTCCACAATCGTAGCAGGTAGCGTTGGTGTAAGTATCCGTATAGATTTTATTTAAGAACGATGGATTCGGATAGGTATTCGTTTGTAGCAGACGGAGCGTTAATGCTTGAGCTCTATTGAGGCGTGGATGAGGAACAAAGTAGGTTCTACGGCTGAGATAGTAGTGTTTGGTAATCTCGTTGTAGGTGGAGGGCGTGTCCCTGTTCTCTGGGGAGTCGGCTTCCGATTGGTCGCAAGTTCCCGCGCAGCCCCGTGAGCCGACTCGTTGAGGTTGGGAGGAGCACCCTTTATCTGACACTGATGTGCCGGAAACCAATAAATGAAGTTGTGCGTGATTGCCTTGCCCCCAATAAGTCTGAGGGCCTGTTTGGAAACGGTGCCTTTTTCAAATGCTCTGACTGCAGATATTGAATCACTATAGATGGCATCCCGTGAGCTGTCCAGCAGGGCTAGTGCAATAGCCATTCGCTCAGCTATTTCGGAGTCCCTCGTCCGAACCGAGGCAGCATTGGTGATTCCTTGCCGACCATCAACAGTGAAGTTGGTGAACGCCCGATGTCCCATACCAGAAGCGGCATCCACAAAGCTGACCTGTCGCTGATCACTGTGTATTTGCCTAAGGAGGTTGGCCGCCTTGCCCTGCTTCTACCGCGATTATGATCGGGGTGCATGTTCCTAGGTATTGGGGCGACCGTAATGTTCTCACGAATCGACGGAAGAACGTCAGAGAACTCCTCTGCTACTCTATCGGGGTGATATCCGAGTTCCTGCAAGATGGATCTCCCTGCCTTCGGTGTTGTGAGGCGAGTTAGCTGTGCGCGCTCCTGGGCCTCTGCAATCTCTTCAAGATTGTTATGAATGCCGAGCTGCATTAAGCGCTCTGTACAAGTGTATACGGGTAACTCAAGAACCCGTTTGGTAATCTTCCTAAGCTGTGCATTCAATTTATCCCGCTCTGCCCATTTCCATCGATGCATGGCTGCCACGTATCTAAAGTGGCACAGAACGAAAGCATGCATTAGTCGAATGAGGTTAATGGCCTGACTTTTCATGTTCGTCGTGACACTAGTGGGTGGTAGCAAATGAGGGTTTTTTTACGTCCCGAACCAGCGCCAAGATTGTCATCCATGTGCTTTGAGCACATGAATAATCTTCTTAAAACGAACCTTGCATTGCTTCTTTTTTCAACGTTACGCTGTTGGTGCTGCTGCTACGACTGACGACGTGGTCGAGACTGGGCCACGTCACGAAAGCATAAAAGGCACAAGCTGTCAGTGCTTTGTTTCTTGACATTTGTTTAGGATTCACAAAATTCCGAACGAAGGCTTAGTAAGAGAGAGAGAATATATTTTATAGAAGGCAGAGAGCTCGGCATGACCTAACGCGCTCTAGCCTAATAGCCATCGTTGTAAAGTGCGCATACATACGTCCTAAACAATGTAAGACAAGGTATGCGCCACGTTAAGGGCCCGCGCGGTTGTCGTTCAGAGTTATCATTCGTCAAGAGATGCCTGCGTCGTCCACACCGTATTTTCTGCGACACAGGGCCCTTAACGCTATTGTGTTAGTACATCACAAGAGTGCCCTCAAGAGATGACCAAGAGATGACCCTCAAGAGCGATGATGATCACAAGAGATGACCCTCAAGTTCTTGGCAAAATTTCCGCCCCATGGCATGTGCACAACGTCCTCTGGACGCAGTAACAATGCGTGACCCCCCCCCCCAAATGGAGTTCGGGAGCTGCCTCGCTTGTCTCCGCGCTCATCTGCTAGAGCAAGGACCGTAGAGGGAGGAGGTGGGCAGAATGTTAAGGAACAAAAAAAAGAGAGAAAGAGGCAGTTTTGTGAGCTAAAATGCTACAACCCGGAATGGCGCCGCAGCGTTTACTTAGTGCCGAGGAGGCGAACGCTTGCATAAACCGTCGAGCGGAGAAAGAACAACTAACACAAGGGGAGCAGGCAAAGTAACATTTCACATAACGTCAAGACTGTCGTATGCCATCAATATCTCACTGCTAAATAACGTCAAAGAACGCAAACTGCATACAAAGCTTCGCTTACATTTATTCCCAAAGTGCGTGGGATCTGCATATTTTTTTCTAGTTTGAGCTTTCCCTTGCTGATAGGATCGCGCGTGATTATTTTCCATACGCTTTTGGGCTATTATTCTCCCAATTGACTACTTCAAACAATTTGTTACAGAAGAACTCAAAATATTGAGTCGTTATATCCTTCATGTACGGTGCCGCGCAGTGCTCGTATGGGCACTTGAACATGTGTTCATACGAATCCGGTAAGCATTGAAAACGGTGGCGCTTATCATTTTGGGGATGTTCATTGATTAGCCTTGAAATTTCTCACGTGGACTATGACAGACACGTAGCTAGGTTCTCCAGGCCTTGACGTCACCAACCTATGATTTATTACCAGGTTCCAAAATAAATGCGTACGCGCCTTTGCGCATTTCGCATATACAGGAATGTGGCCACCGAATCTTAAAAACGGAAGTGCTGACTTGATGCAAAGCATCATCACGTTCTATCAGCTGAGGAGAAGCAAAGAAGAAGCGATGGGCGCTGATGCTACGTCAATGTGCGATAGACAGCGAAGCTTGCGCGTGGTATGTTAAGTAGCGAAGCTTCGTGTCATAAATTAAGGAGTGTTTGTGGCCGTGGCTACTTTCGGCTTTTGTTTCTTAGAGATGCTTTCATAGGTCTCCGCGGCCTCGAGAGGAGTCAAACGAGAAGGGAGTGCGCATTTCGTCGTCGCTTGGAGCTCGACGACATCGTGTACCAGCATCTCAGATGGTACCGGCTACGGAAGAAGCTTATGTTGAGCCTACGCGCGGCATTGTAACCGCACCTGTAACCACGTGCAGCGCGATCATATAACACACTGATGAGCGTACGGATGCTGGTAGCGTTGCAGAGAGACCATGTGAATGATTTATTATGCACCTTTACTTTCGTTCTTTCCATAGTTAGTATCGAAGTCGATATATTCAATTACATTGCAATATTGTTCCGGCGGCAGTGATAGTGGTGATGCTGCGACAGGTGCGGGTTCGGCAGGCCGACATGGCCGTCAGTTGTTCTGCCTGAGAATCTTTTCGTGTGCTAGTTATGCCACCATGTGTAAGTCGGTCTTGTCTCTAGTAGAACGGTGAGAATGCATGGCTATTCCCACCTCCATTGTTTCGACGGCGCGGCCGTGAACGGCCGCATGCGCTTCCTCTTGGCGTAGCTAAAGCAGACTCAAGGAAGAGCAAGCTGTCCAAAACGAGCGAGCCATGGCTTCGTAAAAATATAGCCTCAACTACAGGTGCACGGTGTGCGATCACGTTAGCAGTTAACTGCGTTTCTTTCATTCCTTGTCTTTTTATCCGAGCTTGGGTTGTACCTCGATCTCATACAGCGCCATGAGTAAAAGGCGCCACCACTTCCGCTGCTCCGTTATCGTAGGGTAATAACTTTTTGGCTAAGATATTGCATAACCACGGCGCAGCTTTATGAATTGCGCCCCAAACACGCACGACGAAGTGCGCGGAACTGACCTGGAACGCTTCGCTTTAACAACAATACGGTTATGAAGCGCGCCATAGTGGGGCACTCCTAATTGATCTTGGCCACCTTGGTTCATTTTACGTGCGCAGCATTCCCGACACACAGGCGTCTTTTGCATTTCGCGCCTGTCAAAGGCCGGCCCCCTTGACCGAGATCTGATTCCCCGACCTCATCCTCAGCATCGCCATGCCAAAGCCGCTAAGGCACCGTGGCGGACTCAGTTAAAGATTTGAATATGAAATATTTCAGCAATCTTAGACATGAAAATATGATGACCCACACCAATTGATTGCGACCTGCATGTTTTACCACTAAACTGCAACAACCACTTTTAGCAGAAAGCGCAATACTGTTCTTGAGAGACGCGTACATTTCCAAGCCATCTTAGCATTTGTTGCTTGAATCAAGCAAACAGACTTCCCTGTTTCTTAAGAACTAATCTTTATTTTGTGGAAACAAACATTCATATGGAAAAGGTGTTTAAAACACTATGTATTGTGGCAATCTTATGCGAAATAAGTGAGGTTCCACTTATATGAAGAACATCGCCTTTATATACATCATCCCCGTCAATGCCCACTCGAAACATCACTAAAATGAGGGAGAAATATGTTCGACACAACGTTGGATGCGTATTTTTGAGGTTTATTTTCTTAGAAGTATAAGGGTGATAAATAATGTAACTGAAAATGAAATACTTGAGTTTCATTGTCTTCGACCATACCACTTACAGGAGCATCAAAGCGTTCTCTCATTACCTGGACCAAGACAGTCGTCAAGTCAAACAATTATTTGTAATAAAGGACACAGCGATGTTGCACACTCACAGCTCTACAGGGTGTGCCTCATGTGTAGAAATTACATATCTGAGAAATATTGAATATTTTCCTTATTTTCACTTTGTTTACTCATCGTTAGTTGGAATCGTGAAAGTGTTTTAGGTCTCTCTGACGATATAATCTTTAGGCAAAGTTACATAATGATAATGACCGTATTGCACTGGTAATGCCCAAGCATTGTTAATTATATTGAAAATCTTTCGTGACATTGTATATTTTGTCTAGCATTTTCATTGAATAAGCTGAAGACGTCTGCGAGCCAGGTTATAACGGAACAATACAGTCATAGGTAGCGACGCGCATAGTTCACTAGGTATGTGAAAAGCGTTCGCACGTTGTACGTCGTTCTTTTGTTCCCTTCGCATAAGTTTTAGAGAACGGGCCCGTTCGTTGAGGGCAAGTTTCCAGGACGACCCCAGCAAACACACTAACACTATACGAAACAGAGTACAAACAATACTGCACAATTCTTGTTGAATGTGATCATATTTTTGCAAGCAGACAAACAACGATGACAATCAACTGCGGCAAGAAGACCACTAAGGTTGTGGCTTTATCATCCATTATGTAGGTTGTTTCGAATATTTTGTAAATAGGAAATAATTTTAAATTTCAGCTACCTACAATATTGGCACGAGCTAGTTACGCGAGCTGTCGAGGAAGAAGAAGTGTGCGTGGTAGCTGCTGCGAAAACAAACTGTAAACGGCCGTTCGCTTAGAACTGTCTGACTGGCTTTTCCTCTCGTGACAAACTGGTGGAGGTGCTGGGTAACGATCCCAGTACCTCTGGGTCCTCAACCAGAAGCTACCGACGCCAGTACCTCGGGGACGGCAGAAATCTATCGAAGCAGCCGTCGCCTCCAAGGTCTTCCACCGCAATACAGCCCCCTGGCAAGCTCCGTGAGGAAGATGTCAACAACCACCGCAAGCCAAACCGAGGGGATGCCAAATGCTGCCGTACCATGCATTCTCAACGCGCCTCGCACGCCTAACCCGTTCCATGGCGACGCCTTTGAGGACGTTGAAGACTGGTTGGACCATTTCAACCGGGTCGCCGCCTTTAACGACTGGGACGATCGCCGCAAGTTGAAGAACGTCTACTTTTCCCTTTTAGACGCGGCGAGAGTATGGTACGAGAACCACGAAGCCTCATTTACCAGCTGGCAGGAGTTTTACCGACTGCTTTGCGAAGCCTTCAGCACTCCCGAAAGGAAAGAAAGAGCCGAACAGGCACTGTCTTCGAGGTTCCAAATGCCAAACGAAACCGTCGCCATGTTCGTCGAAGACATGACGCGATTGTTCCGTCGGGCCGATCCACTAATGCCAGAAGACAAGAAGGTGCGTCTGTTAATGCGAGGCGTAAAAGAACAGCTTTTCGCGGGCCTCGTGCGCAATCCTCCTACAACAGTCTCTCAGTTCATTCGTGAGGCAACAGTCATGGAACGTATGCTTCGGCAGCGGCTCTCGCAGTATGAACGCCAGACCACCATGACTGCTGCATGCTCTCTCGTACCTGCAAATGATGACAGGGAGTCCCTTACCGAGCTAATACGACAAATCGTTCGAGAAGAACTGCAGAAGTCCTATGCATCAGCTCCGGCACCTCCCAGTGCCGCGGGTCCTACGGATGTCATTCGGGAAGAAATCGGCAAAGTGGTTCATCCCTCGCCGCCAACACGACCCGAACCTCCCACGTTCTCGTACGCGGATGCTCTTCGGGCTTCCGCGCCGTCGACGGGCCGTTTTTCGCAGCCGCCTGCTGGGATTTCTCGACGCTCCCCAAGTCCGATCCACCGCACGAACCCGCAAGCACCTTTTCATCCTGGTCCGCGCAAATATACAGTGTGGCGCGCCCCCGACAACAGTCCGTTGTGCTATCACTGCGGGGAGGCTGGTCACATGTATCGCGACTGCCAGTACCGACGGATTGGTCTGCGGGGATACCATCCGGACGCCCGTTGCCCGCGCTATGGCGAACGCCCGCACGACATCGAGCAATACCTAGAAAGTAACCGGCTTCCTCCTGCCCAACAGCGAAGACAGTCACGGTCGCCTTCACCTCGTCGGTACGCGTCACCAAACCGTGCTCGACCCGCCTTTGATTCCGCTGGAGTCAACGGTGGAAGCCCGCGCCGGGGAAACTGAAAACGGCGACCTCCGGGGGTGAGGCCGCTGTCATGCGAACCGTCAAATATCCTCCGCCGACGCCATCCCCTCGCGACGTACCGCTGACGCCTTCATTCGAAACTGCAAAAAGAACTTCTGCTGTTATTACTGCTTCAATCGACGGTTATCCGGTAACTGCACTTGTCGATACGGGAGCTGACTACTCGGTTATGAGTGCCTCACTGGCCACTCGGCTACGCAAGGTGCTGACAGCGTGGGACGGCCCACATCTGATTACGGCCGGAGGACACCTCGTGTCACCCATTGGACGATGCACCGCCCGACTTGCAATTTCTACTTCGACTTTCGTAGCGTCTTTCCTTGTGCTGCCCAAGTGTTCTCGACTAGTTATACTGGGCATGGATTTTCTCCAGGAGTATGGGGCGATCATTAACCTTCGTTACTTGTTCGTGACTTTTTCTAACTACGTTTCTTCGGATTCGACTGTGGAGGATGAACATCACCGCGCGGCTTTACGCGTGGTCGATGACTGCGTGACGTTACCGCCTCGAAGTAGCATCTTCGTCCTCGTTGAATGCCCCCAAGAACAACTAGGAATAGGCATTGCCGAAGGTAACCTCGCCATATTGCTGGATCGCGAAGTCGGCGTCGCACGAGGTCTCGTAGAGCTCCAACATAGGCAAACCACGATTCTAGTTACCAACTTCAGTGGCGAATACAAGCACTTTGCGAGGCATACCACCATGGCCTACTTTGAAACGGTGGCCGATTCCAACGCCTGTGCTTCGGTAACGACAATCTCGATTCCGGAACCCAGCGATGTGGACTTGACCAGTCACATCAACGTCAACCCACAGCTAGACCAAAATGAGAAGCAGAGGCTCCTCACTCTGCTATCGTCATTTAGCGACTGTTTCGCCACCACGTCGAAGGTCAAACAGACTCCTTTAATCAAACACAGAATCATCACTGAACCGACCGTCCAACCTGTTCGCCAACACGCTTATCGCGTGTCGCAAAGAGAACAGTATGCTATTCGTCATCAAGTTAAACAAATGCTCGACGATGATGTCATTCAACCATCGACAAGTCCTTGGTCTTCACCTGTTGTATTAGTTAAAAAGAAAGATGGTTCACTACGCTTCTGTGTCGATTACCGCAAACTGAACAAGGTCACGAAAAAAGACGTTTACCCACTTCCTCGAATTGACGACTCCTTGGATCGCCTGCGGCATGCCCGTTACTTTTCTTCAGTGGATCTGCGTAGTGGGTACTGGCAAATTGAAGTTGACGAACGGGACCAGGAAAAAACGGCGTTTATAACACCCGACGGTCTCTATCAATTTAAGGTCCTCCCTTTTGGATTGTGTTCCGCTCCGGCCACATTTCAACGCATGATGGACACAGTTTTATCTGACCTCAAGTGGAACTCGTGTTTAGTCTACTTAGACGATGTAGTTGTTTTTTCCACCACGTTTGAACAACACATCCAGCGGCTTGAGGCGGTTCTTCAAGCTATCCGCACCGCCGGCCTCTCCCTGAAGCCCGAAAAATGTCACTTTGGCTACGAGGAGCTCAAATTTCTAGGACATATTGTCAGCAGCACCGGTGTGCGCCCTGACCCTGACAAAGCCATGGCAGTCGCTCTGTTCCCGATACCGAAGACAAAACACGATGTCCGCCGATTTTTAGGGCTTTGCGCGTATTACCGGCGTTTTGTACCCAATTTTTGTGAAATTGCCGAACCTTTGCAACGACTCATCAAGAACGACGTCACATTTGTTTGGGGCCCGGCACAATCCGACGCCTTCCACGACCTTCAGCAACGTCTCCAGACACCACCGATCCTTGGTCACTTTGACACCGAGGCTGACACAGAAGTGCATACTGATGCTAGTAACGTTGGTCTCGGAGCGACACTCGTACAGTTTCAAGCTGGTGTTGAGCGCGTTATTGCGTACGCCAGCCGAACCTTGTCTGCTGCTGAAAAAAAACTACTCAGCAACTGAAAAAGAATGTCTGGCAGTCATATGGTCTCTCCAGAAGTTCCGCCCATACCTGTACGGACGCCCCTTCCGTGTCGTCAGCGACCACCACTCTCTCTGCTGGCTGGCGAATCTCAAAGATCCTTCAGGCCGTCTCGCAAGATGGAGCCTTCGGTTGCAGGAATTTGATGTGACCATTGTCTATAAGTCTGGCCAGAAACACACTGACGCCGACTGTCTCTCTCGCGCCCCCGTCGAACCCGCACCACTAGATACTGACGACGATTCGGGTCTTCTTTGTACTCTTCCGTCTTTAAACCTTGCTCAACAGCAACGCCAAGATTCCGAGCTCCAGCCCTTGATTGAATACCTTGAAGGAAGCCGCCCACAACCCCCACGGCAGTTCGCGCGTCACTTGTCATCTTTCTGCCTACGTGGCGACATCCTATACAAGCAGAACGTTCACCCTACGGCAACCGCTTTCCTGCTCGTTGTTCCCGCTACTCTCCGCGACGACGTTACACGTGCATGCCACGACGAACCAACGTCTGGGCATCTTGGTTTCACGCGTACTCTCGCGAGGATCAAGCAGAAGTACTATTGGCAAAAACTCACAAAAACCGTGAAGCAGTACGTCAGAAGTTGTCGAGATTGCCAGCGTCGCAAAGTTCCACCTCTGAAACCAGCCGGTCTGCTTCAGCCTGTCCGACCTCCTTGCTCACCTTTTGAACAAGTTGGGATGGATTTACTCGGCCCATTTCCCAAGTCTTCGGCTGATAACCGCTGGATCGTCGTCGCCACCGATTACATCACTCGATACTGCGAAACACAAGCCGTTCAGCGAGCTACTGCTTCAGATGTTGCTAACTTCTTCATCAAAAATATCGTCCTTCGACATGGTGCTCCCGCTGTCGTCATCACAGACCGTGGTACGGCCTTCACTGCCCAGTTGGTCCGAAATATCCTGCAGCTGAGCGGGACAACGCACCGTACGGCAACTGCGTATCACCCGCAGACTAACGGTTTAACTGAGCGTCTCAACAAAACGATCGCGGATATGCTTTCCATGTATGTTGCCACGGACCATAAAAATTGGGACGAACTGCTCCCGTATGTGACATTCGCGTACAACACTGCCCTACAAGAAACCACCGGGTTTCCTCCTTTTCGTCTGGTCTACTTGACGCGACGTCACCACTATGCTCGACGTGATGCTCCTACCAACTTCGTCGCAACATACCGCACCAGATACAGACGCCTTTGTTCAGCGTGCCGAAGCAGCGCGGCACCCTGAGCGGGAACGAATTCTATCCCGACAACGTCAAGATGCTCGTCGATACAACCTATGTCATCGAGACGTCACATACAACCCGGGAGTTCTTGTATGGGTTTGGACCCCTATACGTCAAAGAGGCCGGTCAGAAAAATTATTGCGCCGATACTTTGGACCCTACATTGTTTTGGTCGTCTAAGTCCTGTCAACTACGAAGTTATTCCAGCCGACAGTTCGCACCACTCCCGTAGACCACGTTCCTCTGACATTGTTCACGTTACCAGGATGAAGCCCTACCATTCGCGCTGACTCTCATCCACAAACTTTGTGATTCGGCCCCTGTCGTCTCGTCCGCTGTCTTTCTCATTTCTTTTATTTTTTCCTTGTGGCATTTCACATCTCCCCAACTTTATTTATTTACTTATTTATTTGTTTTTTTGTTTTGTTTTTGGAGGGAGGGGTAATGGCACGAGCTAGTTACGCGAGCTGTCGAGGAAGAAGAAGTGTGCGTGGTAGCTGCTGCGAAAACAAACTGTAAACGGCCGTTAGCTTAGAACTGTCTGACTGGCTTTTCCTCTCGTGACAATATACTGGCAGAGGTGCCGGTTTTAGCTCAAGAAGAAACTCCGCAGCAGCCGCATTCTGCAATGGCCAATCTGCCATGCAGCCCACGAGGGAAGGTGACATTTACAGCACCTGGGACACGGCCCCAATGCTTTTATTTTCCAACCAGCCATGAGCATGAACTTCTCTATAGCCTCCAAGTGAGTAGTGTCGCCAAGAAATGACGGCAGAGAAAACATTAGCGCGCCTGTGGTTCCTTCTTGGTACCAAATCCAGTCGTGGAGCGCTGTTCTTTCTGCGACTTTGCAGGTATTCTGTTCCTGCGTCAGTAAAGCTTTCCAACAGCATTTACTTGGAAAATTTTTGTTCGCATGGCTCTTACAGAAGCATGTTTAATCAAAATTTCTTCACCTGGCTCGATAATTTCGAGGGCGGGCTATAAACTGCTGATTTGCTTTAGCCACCCAAGATCAAGTACTGAAAATGTAATTAGGCTAGCTTTGTTAATTACGCACACATCATCTCAACTTTCTCCGCATCCCGAGGTTACCAATCTCAACAGTCGAATAATCAAATGATGTCACCAATACTTGCATTGTTTGTTTTATTTGTTTGCAGTTAAAAGTAGCCGGCATGCTGATCGTGCCGTAGGCTTCTTATAAAGCAAGCGTGAAAGCTTGGATAGGTTTTCTTGGCACAGATCAACTGCATGAGCTTGAGCACATGTGCGCAACCGTGCACTCTTGCCTTCCTAACCGGTTCTCCTATATTATACAAAAAGCTTCTCAGAGCTAAGGTACTACATCAGACAAGGTGTGCGAGAACAATGTGCGCGCTCCCGATTATATTTCTGAGCATAGGTGGTACCAGGCTCCGATTCCTGGCATCATTAGGAATAAAAACAGCTTCCTGGTGGAAAGCGTTGGGTACATTTTCAGTACTTTGTAACATATGGATCAGCGCGGACATATACGTTAGAACAAGTAGTACTGAAATATATATGGTAAGGGTTTTGGTGCATATATTTTGGCTGTCTAATTTTATTATCTAAAGGCAAAATATGGTGATTTTGTGACAATTAAGTCTGACATGAAATATGAGCTCCGACGCCGCGCCTTTGGTGGAACTGGCCCCTGTAATACAGGGCTACGTTGACCCACGATATGAAGATTCGATATATACGAGTAATTTGACAGTGTTTAGCTCTTGAATTTTCGGTATGTCGGTGCCGCTGTGATGGCTTGAGGGCCTTTTTTACCACGAGTACAATGTTTCAGCTAATATTCCCAGCAACTGTACACTATATTGCTTTTTTTGGGGGGGGGGGGAGCTTTTTTAGCGTCTGACTACTATTACAAAGTTACCGGTTCGCTCAAGACGTGGCTGCATGTGCTTCTATTATTCAGTATGTTGTCATGGATTCAATAGCGAACGAGCGTTATTTATCAGATTGCATACATTCGAGGTCACATCTGATGACCAGAGATTGCGCCGCAGTTTACGGGCGCTCCAATCTGACGAACCGACGCCTTCATCCGTAGATCAGATTCAGAGGAAGTACTACTTTTCGCGCAGCCATCATTGTGCTGCGAGTGTTGCGTTCTGTTCCAGCGTAAGCTCACATTATAATGAGTTATAGTCGTGATTCACTCTTTTGTACCTGCCTTGTTCTGCACTGCAACTCGATAGTACAGGCGTGCTGTATCTTCATTGAATGAAAACTGGGAAATGGACTAGGTGTGTTCGTTTATGCATTTACCGCAACAATTTATTTTTAATCACTTACTTTTTAATTCAGCCGGCTTTAAAAGGCAACAACCTTATCCTAACAGTAGGTCTTAATATTAAAAAAAAAATTCAATGGCTATTAGTCGGCTTTCACCTCATGGCAACGAATTTCACTAAATATATCCTTGTGATAACTTACAGCCTATACAGCTTCCTATTTGCAAGCTGATACCGACTTGAAGGTGGTTCGTATCACCGGTCCTCGACATAAGTACAACCGCTAAACAAAGGGTTATTGCGAATGTTTCATTCCAAGAAAGCGTGTTACCCTCCTGCCCTTCACTCCTGTTGGCAAGCACGCATAAGACGAAAGTGCTGCGTGAATAGTCATTAGTCCAAACGGTCGAGGTACCATAACTCACCTCGCCTATACCGCTGTCATTCAGGCTCAGATAAGACATGTATATTTTAAATCGACACATCATGATTTCCGAATGAGCTGCCCGCGACCAGCCAAGCTAGGTTTCTTTCATTTCGCACTTCGTCCTATAGTAGCTAAAGGAGCAGAGCGTTGAATTTGGAAGAGGCAGAAAGGGCGATCTTCACTATCCCGTCACCCACCGAAAATTGGACGTCACCCGGCTAGCCATTCCAAGGAAATTGCATATGCGACGCCCACCCATTTGCAACTCAGCAACCTTGTTTTGCGATGGGAGAGTCCAGGGGAGAGACGGGGTAGTTATGAAGAATAAGGCATGCTATATTCTGCAGCAAATTTGGGAATGAATGAATGAATGAATGCCTTCATTTACTGAGAAAAAAAGGGGGAGCAAACATTGGTGGTAGCACGTCCCAACACATTGGGAAAGGAGCGGGGGACAAAAAGAGGAAAATCAGGAGTCAGGGTGGCAGGTGAAGTCGAAGCTTAGGGTCAAGAGAACATAAGCGAGAGTTGGTGAAACCGGCTGGATTCTAGTGTAGATATGTGGTGTGGGGAGCAAATGATTGGAGTCGCCGCCCAGCGTCCATCCTTTGCATTCTTGGTAATAAACGTTTACTGAAAACCAATCTTGGCAATTACTTATTCATCGGCCATACCTCGTCGCGTGTTTCTTAGCGGCAGGGGTGTGTGGATAGGTGGTAGCGTAATGGTTAGCGTTCCCAGCTCCCAAATACCGAATGCGGCGAGTACATGTGCTCAAACACCGATGGCTTCTTTCGTGGGTTTTCACAAAGAAACCAGAGCTTTCAGTGCTCTCTGGTGACAGCGAAGCTCAGAATGAGGCGGCAGCTTGACGACAGTGGTCGCCGTCAGCGTAAAAGTATAAGCGGGCGTGCAAGGTCACACCTAAAGCCGAAGCTATACTGAGAGGAAATACAGTGTTATTGTTATAATTCGTTTCGAAGACATAAATGAATTTAACAGTAAAGGCAAAGCGCTGAGCTGGCTGGCAACTGCCACCGTTAGCGGTACAACGCCTGCCTACTCTTTAGACGGGAGGTGGCAGCAGCGCAGAAATCGGCGATAGGAAGGAGGGGAGGAAATAGGAAAGAAAGAGCAACAGAACAAAGCTAAAAGTATAAAGCATAACACAGAGTGGGGTCGCTCGCTGAAGATCACGAAACTACTGAATGATAAATAGAAGAAACAGTATCGATGCTACAAACGTCAACGTAAGTTAGTTAACTCCACAAAACTAAGTAGAGCTCGATGAGCCTGATCCTGTCGAGACGCACAACCACTGGGGTACAGACATTCATCGAGTGTCGTACACCGCAGGCCAAGTAGATGATAGTGTCTCACCAGTGACATGCGTTGCGCATTGAATACGAGACACTGAAATATAAGGTGCTGAAGTGTATCGAAGGCAGCCGCAAGACGTACACGATTAACTGGCTACATGTCCTTTTCTGTATTAACGTTCACGCACGTTCATGCAGCCAAGCCTCAGCTTCAGTAGCTGTGCTCCAGCGTGAAGAGGCAACCATCAACCGCGAACAGGGGGCGGGAACGTTCCATTTGCTACGCGCTGGTCTAGATGCTGCTTGAGTATGTGGCAAAGAATCAGCAGACGAGCGTCATGAAGCTTTCACAAACTTTCAGGGTAGACACACCTGTCATGAGTGCTCGTTGAGGCCAGTTGGTCAGCCACTTGATTTCCGTCGATTCCTACATGCGAAGGTGTCCATTGAGCAACGAGAGGTACCCCACGTTGACAAAAATAAAGACGTTATCAATAAGGAGCGGCGTTGTTGAATGAGGCTGTAGACCTATAATGTCACCAAAAAGCGGACTACGCTCCTATCCCGCTGATCAGCGGAAATTTACATTGACAGCATGTCAACTAGCGTGAGAGATGACACTAAAGAGGAAGCGGTGAGGCGAAGTCCGGAAAAAGTGCTTGTGGATAGCCATATTGAACGTCAATGCCATATTGAAGAAATGTTGCGATTCACTTGCTCACGTCGCCAGAAAGGCTAGAGTGATAGCATCGCGTTGGGCATATTTGGTAACCATAACAATGGACGCGCACATTGCGGGAACAGAAAGAGGAAAGGAGCCCAGTGAGTTGGACGGCCTGTTGGAGCTCTGGCATAATTGGAAGAAATGAATGTGGCCGAGTATCACGCAGAAAATATGTCAACCTAAATTAATCAGTGTGATCATAGTGTTTCGGCGATGACAGTTCACAATGGGCTCTTGACATTAAAAAGCAACACTTCAGAGACGTCCTAGGGACGTTTCTACGGTACAAGAGCACATACTACCTCCCGCACCCCCCCCCCCCCCCCTACAGACATGCAGGAGAAAAATTAACTTGCGAATAGGGGCATCATAAGATCGAGTACTACGGCGCTTCTTAATGTTATTCAGGATGAAGTCAACGTTTCATTTAACATATATTTCTCAAATAATACATTCAAGCTACGAGTATTTGCATTTCAATGGCGGGCGTAATCAGGAAGTTAAAATCATCTCACGAGTGGGTGCCTCAGTACTTTTCGTAGATTACGTACGACAATGATAGCAAGCATACAACATTATTCACTTGAACAAGTTCGCTTATTAATGTAGTGTAGTAAAAAGGAAGTACTTCCACAGTATAGCTGTGGAGGGTGCAAATACTGAACAGGCTCAAAAAAGGACAGTATTGTAGGTCTAGGGTAAATTGGGAAGACGGTTCGCGTCTTGGCAACAGGATAAGGTTGCTCCCGAAGGTAGAAAGTCTAGTCTGCAATTAAGTCGGCCAGCTTGTTCTCGCCGCTTAGATATCCCGCAAAGGACGCGTTGACGCCATGACGACACCTCACTGCACGCTAACAAATGAAGGCACCCTTTCTTTCTTTCTTTCTTTCTTTCTTTCTTTCTTTCTTTCTTTCTTTCTTTCTTTCTTTCTTTCTTTCTTTCTTTCTTTCTTTCTTTCTTTCTTTCTTTCTTTCTTTCTTTCTTTCTTCCTTCCTTTCTTTCTTTCTTTCTTTCTTTCTTTCTTTCTTTCTTTTCATCTTGCTTCGACTTTTCCACTGGTGCTTTTGCTGTCTTGCACGCCGTGTCGGAGGGGTGTTCAGAGCATGCATATTATGGAAGGAGCGTAGAAAAGAGGAAAGGCGGCGCAAGACACTCGCTTGCACCTTTCCATCGCGTGAAATGTGCGTAGTGCCCTCTGGAGCTCCATCGGCGTCGTCACATTAACCTCTTCACAGCTGTAATTACCCGTGGACTCCCGCAAAAAGCATCGCAGAAACTGCAGCGCTAACCCTTACCCTAAATGCAAGTCCTGAGTAGAAGTACATAGAATTGAAGAGAAGGGGAGGGAGAAGAGGCGGAAAATGGGGTAGAAAGAGAGTATTCGCGAAACGAGTGAATAAGACCCTTGACATTCTTCGCTCGCAGTTCTCCTAGAAGGGGGAAGGACGGGACTGGGAAAAGACGCGGTGAGAAGATAACGAAACTCTGCTACTATAGACAGGACAGCTGTCGCAGGAAAACTGAAGGCACGGTACTGTACATTTCTGCTACTTCTTAAAAATAAACATCATGCAATTTTGTTGAACGGACAACAGACTCAGGGCGTGCAGAACCAAAGCCGCAATTAATTACCGTAGGGTATGGGTGACAATACTGTTAAGATCACACGTCAAATCAACACTTAGGTGTCCGCCGCGGTAGCTTGACTGCGTTAACATGGCTCGTGGTCTCGGGCTCGACCCCCATCGCGGGAGCCGGATTTGATCCAAGAACACTCGTGCACTTAGATGTTGTAGCACACTAAAAACACCAGGGTATAAAAGATATTCCGGAGTACGTCACTAAGGTGTGCCTCATAATCGGATAATGTTTTGTCACGTGATGCACCATAATTGTGCCTACAAGTCTGCCTCGATGCGATGCGCCATGAGAATCACTGACGATGCTTCTCATGGCGTACACAGTGTACAAACTATGGTGCACAACGACGCCTCAAGCAGACACCGCTCGCTGTATATTATGAACTACGCAGACAAAGAGCAGTAGTGCACACAAGCGAACATTTGCCATTAACTCACTACTTTCACATTGCACTACACGCTTAAGATACCATACATTTGCTGTGAGCATTACCGTTAATTAACGTCAATCAAGATAAATAACACAGAAAGCTTCGCTTACAACGATTCGCCCAGTGCATGGGATCCGCATAATTTTCAGGCTCAGAATTTATATGCTTAAGAATGCGCTCATTAATGCAATATTTCGATTCGCAGGGAGCAATCGTGGCTGCCATGTCTACGATATAATTGATTTATATGGCTTGTATCAAATGGTCATTACATCATAGTCAGATTCCGTGGGATAGTAGTCGTCAAAATGGGATGCAAGTGACAGGGAAATCAGGAAGTTGATGAACGGCAAGAAGGCAGAAGCTTGCAGAAGACCTAAGGAAATAAAAATGACAATTTGAGCAACGTGAACAGGGAGCGGTGCTAAGGTTACGACGTCTATTAAACAACCCCCAAAATATGAACACAGGCTGACAAGAATGCGGGCATTTTAGTAAATGTGTAACCGCTAGAAATTGCAGGACAGCATCGGCTTGAATATAAAAGATGACCTTACAAACAAAAATCCATAACGTTTTCAGGGTGGCCATAATTTGGCACAAATATATTGGCCGTTCAAGCAGTTCAACTTACACGTGATGGCCCGAAATAAGACGAGAATTTCGGCAAATGTTGAAGAGAGGTCAAGTAGGTAGGTCCTGTGGCAGACGCCAGCGCCAAGCAGCATTTTACATATAAGCCAGGTGCCTTGTCGTCAGTCACTAGAGGGTGATTCGTGTCTAAAATATTACATGCGAGACTCGATCACATTAAATTCAGTGCACTTTACGGTGTCGTTCTTCTACGGCTGGTACCAATTCTCGGGCAATGAGGATCGGAACAAATGGTCTTGCGTGCCGACTGTTACCTTCCTCGAACTGCCAACATTCCTTACCCACAGTTGTTGCTTAGTTTCTATTATGTTCAGCTGCTAGTTACGAGGTCGCGGGATCGAATACCAGCCACGGCAGCCGTATTTCAGTGGATCTGAAATGCGAAAACATCAATTTACTTAGGGTTAGGCGCAGAAACCGAAGCGGGTGACATTATTCCAGAATCCCCCGCTACGGCGTGCCTCATAATGAGATCGTGTTTTTCGGCACGTAGAACCCGATAACTTATTATGTAACATTCGTTAATGATGTCCATGGCAGTCGCACAACTTGAATACAAGTGTCAGGGGTTGTGCGCGAGGTCTTTGAGTAGGTGGGTAGCCTTTATAGCGTTAGATACCTGCTAGTCTACATTGCGGCTCTGTTTTAAATGCGGAACGGCTACATTATAGACAATATGGAGAATAAACAAATCCTGCATATATTACTCCCCAATAATCTTAAATAGTGGTCTTTCTTCACGCAAGTGGATAACCGTGACAGGAGACTACTTTGGGAACTAATTGCAAGTATTGTACCTATATATGTCATACCCAAGGGTGTACCTAGCCCGGTGGCCAGTAAATGTGACGTAATATTGCGAACAGCTTCAGCCATAGCATTCTAACGGACGAGGACACAGAAACAGTTTGCTCAATTCTTCTACCGTGACTTTTGCGTCAAAGTCCAAAACCAACATATCCATGAATACGTCTTAATGCTTAAGCTTATCTCGATTTGCAGTTGCTGCGGTAGCCCATGAGTGCGGATAGCAATGTCGCTAGTGAAATAATTGTGGGCACCTTAACGAAATCGATAGGTCCAACGCAAAACCCATCCAGGACGGTGTCTTTCGTAGATACTGTGTGATGCTCAGATGTTAAGAATGTGTGCCGATTGAAGAAAGGCAGCCACGGAGTGCTTCTGACGGTTACCCTAACTTGTTTAGTCCGTACATCAAAGAGAAAAAAAACGAAATGAGAAGAAAAAGAGAATAATAATAAAAATGATCCGTATCAAAAGCCCAAAACCAATCATTGCTGGTCGTGAATAAATGCTCTTCGGATGATAAGTCATTTCCAGGCGAACAGCGGCCACGCTTTATCAAGAACACTGATAACATCGGCGCGACAGGCATTGTGGCGAAGCTGAACGCGCAGGGATATAGTTTTATTATTTAATTTTTGTTTCGGTGACGTCATCACGCATCACCATGGGAAGTTTGAAAAGTTTAAGGTCAGTAAGCCACGTGGTGGCACTCAGGCGAACTAAACCGTCATGTCCAGAAAAGATGGATATGAATCACGCAGGTGCGTCTTCCGCGGGTCGATAACTTTTCAGCGGATCAAATGCAGCGATAAATGCAGTCTCCCGAGGAAACGATAAATAAGTACACGTGTCAATGCCCCCCTCTTTTTTTAAAAAGGATCGACCCAATGCTACAAGCACGAGATCAAGAAACTAAAGAAGACGTACGAAAAAGAATAAAAGAAATGCACGAGTGAGTTAGCGCTGTTAAAAGCGCTTCAGTCGCACAAGCTAGACTATTGCGGGGAGTGAGTGGCACTGCTGATCTTGCGAAATGCCATCTGGCACGACCTCATAGTCCAGCTCACCCGTACGTCAGATAACCTGGTAAGGTCCGAAATATATCGCTAAGCCCTCTTCGACCTACTGGCATCCAAACCAAAACACGGTCGCCGAGCTATGTACTACATGTACTGTCGTCGAAGACTGTACGGCTGCCTGTCGGCCCTCTGCTGGTTCTTGACGCACGGGTGGTCGAGCTGTCTGGCTTCTTCGAAGCGCGGGAGATAGGCGGTCACGTCGAGACTCTTTGTCGGTGACGTGCGGCAGCGTGGTGTCGAGAGTCGTCGTTGGGCTCCTATTGTAAACCTGCTTGACTTGAACGACATTGTGTGGACTGGTCCTTGCACTGCCGTGTTATAAGGGAAGGTTATGCACGGAAGAACGGCATCCCACGTCTTGTGCTCGACGTCGACGTACATTGCTAGCATGTCGGCGAGGGTTGAGTTCAGCTGCTGCGTAAAATCTTTCGTATGTGACTGGTAGGGAGCTGTCCACCTGCGGATCGTCTGGCTGATGATGATTTCTGGGTCACCATGTCGCAGCAAGATGTTCTCGTTGAAGAATTTCGCTACTTTGGCTTCACTGTCTTGCGGCAGAGCTTTCGACTCAGCAAGGCGGGTAACATAGTCGGTTTCCCCGACGATCCACTTATTTCCGGACGTTGACGTCGCTAAGAATCTGAACAAATCCATCCCCATGTGCTGAAATGGTCGGCAAGGAAGTTGATCGGCTGCCAGTGAGAAGGCTCACTGGAAGTCAGGGCGTGTCTTGACGTAACGGGCGAATTCAGCGTTCAGGCGCCGCAAATAACACTAATCTTGTTGTCTTGCGAGTGGACGGGAAAACATGATTTGTACGGCTGTCTGATGGTTTTGCAGGGCGTCCAGGACTTCTCAACGGGATGCTGGGGGCACAAAGAGCAGGAAGTTTTCTGGGCTGTGGAAGAGTTCTTCCTCTCCACGACGTCATTTCGATAGGAAAATAACCGCAATCCATGCCTAAATAGCCTCAAGACATAGTCAGTCGTATCTCCCAAGTACTCAGCAAGGCTTCTTAGCTCTGGGTCCGCTCGCTGATTCCCGGTGAAGTTGTCTGCCGTTATCGTTCATAGGAAGACGCCGTCATGCATTTCGCCTTGCGGTAAGGGGTTTGTAGGGCCGCTCGACCGGCAGTCGGCATCAGAATGCTTCCATCCGGACTTACACACTACCATGATCTTAAATTTGACTAGCGTAGTATGATGTCTGAGACATATTCCCTGTGCTAGGTGACCGGAAGGATGCTTTATGCTCGCCAGCTAAAACAAAACTTAGGGTGGCTTACCACTTTGAAGTGCCTTATATATACCCGTGCCCTATATATACCGCAGAAATTTCGCTTGAGCCGAAATTATCGCATGTAACTCTTTTGTTGCGACATCAATTATATGAACACTCCCAGCGCATTTCTGTCGTCTACACACACGGGGGCGTTAGCATCAGCAAAAGTTGCGACAGCGAATGTCCGCGGTCACCCAATGCGATGTGTTCATGTTCGTTGTGCGCGCTGACACCTTAGTTAATAATTCTGTTAGCGTACGAATGTTTACAAATCGGTACGGCCGATCAGAATACTATCGTTACTTCGTATGGCTGTCTGCTAATTTGCCATCGCAATCCATGCTTCTGGGCTGTGGACAAAACTGCGGCTTTGTTTCGTCAAGAAATAAATCGTTTCCGCTTTCGAGAGTTACCGGCTAGCGTAGGGTATCGAATTTTAAGCGACGTCCTACCTTCGTCGTGGCCCGACAATGACATCGACGCTACTTGTGTGGGTGTCGATTTCCACCTCGGCACCTTTGTCGAAGTGTGAAGGTACCTCAGTGATTGCAGCTGTTTTTCGAACTCCTGAAATGCGTCTTCCGGCTGTCTTAATTATTTAACGTCGACGTCGAATTTACCGATAAGGTATATGGGCTCCTTAATTCTTGAAAAGTACCCTATAAAGTGCCTGTAATAGTCAAACACGCCAGGGAATCTTGGCGTCGTCGGGCCGCGGGAACTATGAAACTACGAAGGCATATGTAGCTTCTATAGTGGGATGGTTCTTATATACGCAACTAGTTCCTTAGTACGCGTTCACACAGTTTCACCCAAAACAGCTTTCTCAGTCAGCAGGCGCGGTCGAACAGCTGCATGCAAATATTATGAATAGAAGACGCCTCAATTCATTTGTCTTAGGATAATATGTGAATGCTCCTTTTATGAATGAATACAATAATACAAAGTCTTAAGAATTTTATTGCGCGCAACAGCTCATTGGTGATTATTAAGAGAATACATATGTGTGAAATTGCTGAAGAAGGGAATTGAAATTTAGAATTGACTTGTTGGTCTGATAAGAGAATCATTTTGCCAGAGTCCTTTGTGCTGTATTTCAGTTAACAATGGGAAGGCATTACGATAACCATATGCTACTTGATAGAATACAGGTTCGTCGCAAGCAATGTTTCCTGATGCTGCAAAGCATTAACATTTTGGTATAGACATGATGTATTACTAATGCGCATGGTTGCACATTTATGAATCGAAGCCTTTGCCAAACTACTAATTTACTACTGTACAACTACATGTGGCACATGCAGTTCTGCCTCTTTTTATTTTCTGAAACGAGTAACCCTATTTTAGTACCTTTTTTGTATTTATCAAGTCGCGGACCAAAGTCTAGTTTTGAGGAAACTCTCCGAAATTATGATTGTGATATTATTTTCATCGAAATCGCCTTCTTGCGTAGTAATTAGTAAATTTTTCACTCATGTCATAATTAGTGCTATTCTATTACAGAGCATGTGGGTGGTCGAATATGAAAAGAACGATGAACCCTGCTGTCACGCGTGCGTTAACGCCTGATACGCTCGCTTGAACAGGCGGAATGAACGCATGAATGCAAGGCGCAGCACACACCATTCATTCGACATGGGATTTTAACAGCAGCAGCACACGGTAACATTCAACACTTGTTGCACACGAACTGCGTCCTCCCTTGCTATTTTTTAGGCTCGCACTACCACGTTTACCAACGCCCGTACGGTGATCATTTATACGCTATCGTGGGCGCTTACAGTACCGGCTTCTTCGGGGTGGATATCGGCGTCCCCCGGTCTGTGGTCCGTCGTTGCAATCCGGTCGTCTTCAGTCGTCGCTGGTATCCGGTGTCACCGATGGCCCGGCCGACGTGACGAAGGTACAGTCGCTGAGGAGCTGTCGCGCTCCGGCAGCGCGGGACTCGTGCCGGCTAGCGCTCCCGCTGCGCCCCGGCTAAGCTTAATTCCCTAGGCGGGACGGTGACTGGCTGCAGCCAGCCTTTTGCGCGTCTACGTTCAGTGGCGTGAACGGTGATGTGTCCTGGCCGGTAGATCCAGGCCAGCAGTAGTTCCGGAAGCATCGGTCATCTGCTGGTTGAGCCCGGTACCAGGGCGGGACGTCGCTGCATCGCCTAAGTACTGGGGCAGGACCCAGAGTGGCGATGTCCGCCCGTATTCTGCTGGAATGCTGCGCCCAGCCCGCCACATCCTTCTCTGCGCGCGCCCCTTATCAATATCGCCGTTCCACGCGCTCGCTTCACGCCCTCTTCCTTGTTTTCTTTCGAATCTCTTGCGTGCCTTCGATCGCAGTATGAAATGGTGTAAGAGACATTGAACTTAGCCGCAGATGCGTGACGAATTTCACCGCAACTCATTACTTGCTGTTTGCAAAGCGTTTATAGGTGCATTATCTAAGGAAACTTAAAAAGGAAAAAAAAACTTAGTGAAAATGGCCAGTATTCACTGAACTGGCCTATGGAATTGGTTGGTTTTTTATTATGCTTTGTGTAATGACCTTTTGGTTGGACCCGTTCTGCGTGGTATTTCGTAAACAAATACTGCATTGAAGCACACCAGAATTGTGAGAAGTCTTCGCCTAGCCTGGGGCTTCGTCAGCCCTGCGGTGGGTTGTCTCATATCATGCACCGTATTTGTCCGTATCGGTACGGGCTTCTGCGCGCAACTGTTGCAAAGTACACCTGTGGCGTTCACATTTTTTTTTTACGGTGCCAGGAAGGCCTAGTGGGCACCAATTCCTAAGCAATGTATTCAGCCGTGAACGACAAAGGCCCCGTTTGTACTTATACCAGCACGGAGCCGTTAGAACGCTGAATCGATAAAAAATTATATTTTAACCTAAGGGCCGGTGTTGGACCAGGATCGATGGCGAGCTGCGCAATCTCCGGAAATTCGTTTGAGTGACATGCGGAACTGTTCACGAGTACCTCGAACTGAAATTATCTGGTGAAGGTAGTGGCAGTGTAGCCCATTACGGTTAGCTTCTTCAATGACCAATAACCAGATTCAATATTTTTGATTGGAACTCAGGAAGTTCAGCCACTTGCATGATGGGTTCCTCGAAAGTATTGCGGTACGTGGCTACCTAAACTCGTGACATAGCCTATAATGTCATAAACGTCAACAGTAGGCGTTGTCGGAGCTCGTTTGATACTTTAACAGTTAATTTAATACATCGTTAAACACTCTCACTTTCACCAGTGTGGGCACATTATTCGCAAATTTCTCGAACTCTAATGTGTAGTAAAGCATGGGCGTTCATAAGCCATCATTTGGCTGAAATATTGATTATAACTTCACAGTTTGAAATCTCACTTTTTTTGCCTACACTTTTAAGAAGGCACATGAGATCTGCAGTCAGATTGAACAACCGAACTCTCCTAGGACTAGAAGCTGCTGTTTTCATATCTATGTATTGCTTTTGTCAGGCCTATGTCAGATGATATACAAAAGAGAATGGTGCATGTATGCGCATGAATAAGCGGAGGTTTGACCCTCTTTCTACACTGAAAGAGCCGCTTGTGGCTAGAAGTTGCAGTTTTTCTGCCGGGAACATCACTTAGGCTCATATAGTCTGCGCCGTTGTGGTGGAGGGAATTTTTCATGTTCTAAAGTTCACTGCTACAATTGGCACACAATTATATTTTATTTTTCTACTCCAACTCGACTTAACAGCGTTTGAAGTTATTTAATGTCTTTCGAACGACACTACAGGGTTTGTGTTAGGTTACCTCTAGTTTGCCGTACTAATACAGAACAAAAACGCCAATGTTTAATGGCATTATACTCGTAATGCTTCCTCTGCGGACATAGAGTGCCCCCTGGCATCACATGGGCTGTTATGCTTCTTGCGTTTTGGTGGAAAAACCTCAGTTTTGGTATTCTCAATGATAAGTTCGCTTTTCCACGTTATGGTGCTGCTCGGGGAGAATAAAAAAAACAACATCGAGGGTAATAGCAATCATAAATGGTTTCACTAGCGGATAGGACGCTCACTCGATATTTTGCTGTCTAGCCGTGTTTACAGTGGACAAATTTATTCATCCATGAAACAGTTACTCGAAAACGGCTATGGGAAAACGCTAACTGACGCGCAAACAGACACTAAAATATCACTCTAATTCCAAAGGTGCAAACTTTAGTTAATGGGACCAAATGGTATTCAAACTAATGGCAACAATTCAAAGTTACCAAGATTGCTGTAGTCTCATACAATGTGTGTGTGTGGCAAGGCCATGTATGTCACAACTAAAAGGTCAAGCATTCACATTGCTAATACTGTTCCCAAGCTATGTAAAAATTCAAATGTGATTTCATGAAGGCGCAATATGCTGCACGTTAAGAAACAGTTTCACAGGGAGCAGGAAATGTTTACTGTTTAACGACTGAAATATAATGCGAAGTGGAGCGCGCAATGAAGTTTATGACACAGTCTCATTAGATTTCGTTACACTATACACACAGTGTGAAGGGTGCACCGAGCCATCAAGTGGATTGGCAAGGATGGGATAAGAACCGAGCTGAGAATAACTAGTACACAAATTAACAGAATAATGCACAACAATATTAAAAGAATTTCCCACGAGACAGTTGTGTTTTGCAAGCTGATTCAGGATCCATGGGAAAGGCGACTATGGAACACGTGAACCACATAGAAGAAACCAACATTTCTCGTCGGCAACAATATCTTGATCTAGGTGGCGCACGAAGTTGAAGAAACTGCTTGAAAATATGAGAATGAAGAAACTTCCAGTTCAAAGGAAACGTATCGACCTTACTGCATCAAGCATTATAGGTGCAGGAATAAGTTACATTTTCAAAAAGGCGCGCAGATTTTTTCAAGGCAGGCACTACTGAAGGTTATAGTGGCTGTTATTTACTATCAACATCAATAGATTTTATTGCGTAAATCCACAGTGCACCTGTGAAGGCAGGAAAGAATGATGGTCGTTCATAGAAAGATGTGCCAGCTTTCAGCGAAATAACCTGAATGTGTTTTTTGCTTGCTAAAACCGCGACACATATTGAAACGTATTACTGGTTCTATAGCAGGTGTGTTCTGTAAAACACCTTAGAGGCAATTTTATCATGGAACACTTGAAGTGCAGTTTCAATATTATCGAAGGCGATTTTCTTCCACACAATATATAGGCGCCCAAACTAGATTCATTTAAGTTTATTTTCAGAGATGCTGGAGAAGACTATTATTGTACAGTATTGATATATCTCATACTCATCGCTATCACCTGTAAAGTTACACATACATACACCGAATAACAATGTACTAATATAATTAGCTGTATATAATGAATGCTAACAAGAGACAAACAAAAGCTTGTCAAGATTATCACATCAGTGCAACACTGTAGCAAACTTGGAGTTTCGCTTCGGAGCGATTGTGGTTCCTCACGGATACAGCATACATTTTTGAAGAACTTATTTGGATAACATGTAAAGCACTTGCAGTTCGCGCCTACGCCCTATTTCATGGTTCTACATCTGCGCGTATCTCTTGCTGTTCAGTAGTAGTACTACTTGGGTACTCAATTTCTCGGCTAATTGTGAAATTTTAGATATTTGCCTACGCTTCACCTTCGCTGAAAAAATAAAGAGACAGCAGAACTTGTAAATAGAAGAAAAGGTGAGGATAATTTTCTACTGGGCGAGTCAATGTCGGGGTGCCGTCTACGCGAAGCATCTGCTAAAGTGATATGTTGCCTCCGCTCAACCGGCAGAATCCCACGTATGGCAAAGCCCAGGAGGGTCAGACTACCATGTGCTCGGGTCGATGGTGTCGCAACACACCAAATGCCTTCAGACGGAGACGCCTCTGCAGTGCTCTGATTCTGGCTACCTACCCGTGTTCGAAATAACTGGGAATGTTTCGTTCCTCTCAGAAGTTTGCAATGCGTACGGGGCAGTTTAGCATTTATTGCAACTGATCGGCTTGTCATGGCACCTTGCACATGCGTAAATATGCATGCATGTCCGTACTACAGTAAAACAAAGAGAAAGCCCCTGTTTAGAAAACAAATATAAGTACTAGTTTGTAATTTGGTGGCACGTCAGTTTTATGCGAGCGTTTGATGGAATTTTTATAATTTTTATCAATACTATTCAGCAAATTTGCGCTAATAATTTACTCTCCGTGTTTAATAACAGCATTCACATTTCCTGGCGGCCTAAATACAAGCTTTGTTGTGAACTTGAATCTTTCTTGCCATGAATTTTCGTTTTCTTGCTACTTTGATGTTGAGATTCGTCTTCTGTACATGTGACACGTTCCGACCATTGCGAATGGAGGGACATACAACAAATTTCACCGAAACGCTTTAGAAGTTCTGAATAGTTACTTTTATTCGTATTCTAAGGTACCAGCGATGACTACTTCTCCAGGTTACATTCAGTCATAAAGCTTGTGGGGTTGCTTGGTGTAGTAGAGCAATCTAGTAAACTTGATAAGATTTTGCCAGCTCTTAGAAGGAAATACTTTTCACTCAGGTCCATCCAAATGATAGGGCTGCTTTTCGCATAAATCCGATTTCGTCGTCAAGGGCTTGTAGACCGGCACCGCGTTCTTGAGCAACTTTCAAGGTGCATACCTAGAAGAAATGAACGGACGCCAGCAAAAGAGAAACACTGTGAATTTACCGGCATCTCTTAAACTAATAGCACTTAAGTCACATTTTAGCGTACCGCATCTGAGCTCAGGAAAATACTTCAGCCGAATTCTGTTAGTTTCTTTTTTGTTTATTACTCTCTGGCTGTAGTGACGTTCGAGAACACAATACCAGAACTATTTATCACCATGCGAAATTTATATTGGCAAACCTGTTTCACGAATGCAAGTGACACCCGGCACACAACGATATCGGCAAGCACAGCCGTCGATCGTCGAAATCTGATCTGCAGGTCAAGCGCTTCCGCTTTTATACAGGACTTGTCCAACGGTTCACCGTAATCGGCTGTGTCCGCGTGCATTCCAGAATGTATTAAACAATTTACGTTTTACATACATCGAGGTTACGCAAATTTTTATGTCAACCGACAACGGAAAAAATCACCGATAACATTCGAGAAACTTCTGTCGTTGCCAGGTGCATCTTGTGCCAAGCGATAGTGTCTAACATGTGTAAGCCGCTGGAAAGCGAACACGGGAGAAAGATAAGTTCACACGTGAGTATCATGAATTTCTCTATTGTAATAATTTCCATTGGAAATCACCTCTCTCAAGGCGACTAAACATAGAGTGAACATCCGGATACTACAGTGTTGGCATAGTCCAACTTATTAAACATTGCCCGGGCACCAAAGTCGCCAATGGAGTATAGCATGTGCTACGTCGACAGGCGTGAATGGTTAGACGGTCTCGCACAGCAAACACTTGAGAGGTCACTGACGCGGTCTGGTAAGCTTAGCCATTAGCTATGTGATGACTGCTGTCTTGCTGAGCAGACAGGAGATCCTGGGTATGTGGCCGAATCAACATTTCTCTGCTGTCCGCAGTTCGGCCTAGTGCACAATCAGGTCACTGCGTCTATGACAGAGTCCATGTGCTGGAATCAACAACTTGGGCATCTCGCATGCGATCACATAGACGAGCACCGATAGGAGCACTGCACAATGTGTTTGCTCTGCACCGTTAATATACAGCGAATCCTCTCGCCCACGAATACTCTCGCTCTCACAAAGAGGCCTCCACTGGTACTTCTGTTCTACATGATGAAATGAGCGCTACGAAAACGCGGACGAAAGAACAACATGTACGACAGACAAGGCGTCTTGTCTGTCGTACATGTTGTTCTTTCGTCCGCGTCTTCGTAGCGCTCATTTCAAGTATGCATAACCAACTCACCCACATCAAGCTTCTGCTACTTCTGTTCTACTTCTCACCTCTAGGCATCTAGCATTTCTTGAAAATGTCACGTGATAAGGACATTGGCTAACAAACAGACTGGCTAAGGAGCAGCTCTCACGAGACCTAAAATGCCTGCTTACAGAGGCTGTCTTAAATCTGTGTATGATAAAAACACCCTTGGTTCATTGCTTGTTCGTTTGAAGTCTTCTTAACCTAAATCGGCTGTTTTCATTTGATACCGTCACATCATGCCACTCAGTTCTTTTACTATGGTGTAGTATTTTAGTCATGCTCTGGGTCTTCTTCTCGCACGCGTGGAATTTTGTGTCGTTATTGGACCATAAAAAGGTACTTCATTTGACACATGTTATGGTTTTAAGTTTTTTCTGCTCGCTTAATGGCGGTTGTAATTTTTCTTAATATAAGAAAACGAAAGTTTACGCTGCAAGTGTATGTTACGCGGGCTGATCAAACTTCGCTTAGTTATATCGAAATACCGATTACAAATCCGCCGAACACACTGTGCATTACAGTAAAAATACGCAAACTTCACCGGCTCCACTCTTGGTATGTTCAGTTGCCTGGGCAGCAGCAAGCTACTAGAACAAACAAGGTCATATTTTTACGAAGAACCTACTAGCGGTACACTCGGCCTCATGAGTTTCCGATCTATAATGACCATTAGGGGTCTCCGAAATACGTACACATACGCCACCACTCGGAGAATCTCCGAGTGCTTAAAGTGTTGCACGAATTGCTGAGCGTGAATCTTGTGCAATCGCGAAACAGAAATTACAATTTTCGTTGAACGGGAAGCACTGAGAGGTAGCGAAACGAACGCATAACACATAAAAAAATATTACATTGTTGTCATTACATTAGAATTATGAATATTACGAATATTAATATGAATTTATATTACGTTTTTAAACAAAGGTACTATCATTAGTAATAAAAGCGGGGTCCCTAAATGCGGGGCAAATAGCCTCAAAACCGAGTTAGAGCGATGTGCCGCTGGAGCTGTCAAAACTTTGTGGAAAGGGGGGTGTTCCTCCGATAGCTTTTCGCACTCCAGCACCCCTGTGTTTGTCAAAAATGGCAGCTTAGGCCGACAGTGGCCACTGTCGGATATGTGTCACAGTGACTTACAGCGAGTCAAGTTTTTTTCTTTTATACTTTTTTATTCATTTTCCTTGTGCAAGCATTTGAATGCACTTTTAGATATTTCTCGCAATTTAAACCGATTCTGTTATCGACCAGAGAAGTTGTCCGTGGCACCTCGAACAAAGGCGTGGTGACATTGGAACCCAAGACCATGGACAAATAAAGTAAAGAATCAAAATATGATGGGTAACTAGTCGCTTGTGTGAATTTGTCTTGTTCAGGCCTGATTCACTGTTTGCTCAGAACCACTTATGAAGAACACTACAGTGACCAAAGCACAACAGTAAAATGTGATCCGGTAGCCATTCCGATGCCTCGAGTTCCCCTTAAACATTGCGTAGAAATGCCTAGAATAGGTTTTACGCAGTGCAATATTGCTCTCGTTATGAGGCGTCCATTAAAGACCGTCAACAGCATTCACCAGGCTTCCCGAAACGAAGGAGGCATAAACGATGCGCCCCATCAGAGACGGGATCGTTAAAGTTCGGATGACCGTGATCTTTGCATTGTTGCTGCAGAGAACGAGACGCCATTTGAAATTGCAAAGCCAGTGGGAAAAGCTCTCGGCCTGGAAAATTTGAATGATAGCGAAGTACTGCGAAGGCCAAGTGAAGCAGGATTACGAAGTCACTGGACTTCGTAATCCTGCTCAGGCCTGCTCAGGCAACCCTCAGGCAGCTCACCTGAGGTTTGCTACCGAACACTTTAGCTGGAGCGAGGAGGAGTGCAAGTATGTGGATTTCTCAGGTGAGCCTACATTTTGAAGCCGCAGGGACCAACAAAACAGAATGTGATGGACAGAAAGCACATGCTTTAGTCTGCACAGTACGCAGGGAGTGTCCGCCGGCGGATGTACGTCTGTGAACGTTTTGGGAGGCGGCAATTTCCCATGGTGGCCTAGGGGCACTGGCGAGAATAGATCGGATGTTTATCTGTGCTGCCTATTTGCACATTGCACGAGCACATACAATAAAATACAATACACTCTTTATTGTGCATAAAGAAAACAAAGTATACATAGCAGGCCTACCAAAGCCTCAGAGGGCTTCACTGGCAGTGCCTGACAGACAAGATTGCATCAGTCAAAATGATTGCGTACGTGTTGAATGTACTGCATCCAGATGGGTAATATATTTTTCTGGCATGACTTGTCTCCCGTTAAGACTGCGAAGGATGTGGCATGCCTTTCGACGAGCGAAGGTTAATGCAAATTCAATGGTGTGTGAAGGGTGCTGATACGAATATTAAAGAGCACGTTCAGGGATATATAAAAATAAACCTTTCCAAGTTATATTTGCGATTGACAACCTCCGACCAATTGTGGCAAGCCATATAACAATAGTGGAAGTTCCTTAAGCACGACACTGCTTTTACCATGGCCCTCTACGGGTGATTACGTTATATAATGGAGACAGTCATTCATGGTGGCGGCTGTGTGACGCATTGGTAGGTCTCTCAAAGCTAAAGTGAAGAAAACGAAGATATTGTCACGAGCTCTGTCATGAACCATGGCTGCCGCGCAGACAACGAGAGGGAAGAAAGAGGAGAACGACGTTAGCCAAGCTGCCGTGGGGCCGTTCTCCAAACCGCGCCTATCAAACAGATTCATCTGGCCCTGCATTAAACACCTCGTGTGTAACATTTTGTGGAGCAGTGCGGGCTAAGTCCCACGATCTACAACGGAGCCATCAGCACAAGAACTACGCCGAAGCCGTCGCCTCGCTGGACTTTCGCCGTCGCGCTCAATTATGGCCACAGAGCAAAATACCCTCACCAACTATGCGTTGGTGAGCCTAGTCCCTATTCTGCACTACCGAGAGCCACGCACGTTCTCGGCAATGGCAGAGGAAGATGTGGATGAGTGGCTAACTCATTACGAACGCGTAAGCCAATAAAATAACTGGAACGCTGCCAGTCAGCTTAGGAACGTTGTTTTCTACTTGACCGCCACGGCATTGGTATGGTATGACAACCACGCGGACATGCTAACTACATGGGCACGCTTCGTTGAGGAGATCAAGAAGCGTTTCGGTGACTCGGACGCAAAGAGGAAACGTGCGGAATTCACATTAGGCCAGAGAGCTCAGGTACCCGGCGAGACTTGCACTACCTATATCAAAGAAATTTTGAAGCTGTGCCGAACCGTCAACCCTCAAATGACAGAGAAAGCTAAAGTGGCGCACATCGTAAAAGGAGTAGCGGATGACGTGTACAACTTCCCATTGGTAGAGAGAACTTGAACACTGTATCAGAACTGATACGGCACTGCCATACGTTCGAGGCGCTTAACACTCGCCGAATTACACCAACGTTTGGACGGCTGGCCAATGTAATGAACGAACGTAGCAATGGTTGACACGAGTCCTTTTCTCCCAGACCTTTCGTCCGCCATCCACCAGATAGTACGCGAGCAGCTCCAGCGGCGTGACGAACAGGCACGTTATGCGGCGCCACGTTGTAGCTTCTACGTTTTCCAAGACACTCTTTGGGAACCCCCTTCGGCCGCTTGGAACCACTCGGCGAACGTCGCGGATCTTGACGGCTCCAGAGACGAACTGCATTACATTACGACCGAACCACCACGCATTGATTCGCCTCCACAATGTTTTGATGCATTCCAATGCAACTTTCGTCCATGAAGACTTGCCGCTACCTACGACTTTCAAGGGGAAGAGCCTCGTTACCCTCAACCGATGTCCTCGGCAGAATACTTCAATCCGCACTCTGAAGTTTACTTTTTGCCAATGTGTTACTGCTGCAGCATGCCTGGCCGTATAGCTAGGTACAGTAGCCGACGCCGAGCATCCAACTACGGATCGTCAGTGCCGACTATGTGATTTAGCGGTCACACTTTGCACACTCAGTGGCCAGGAGACTCATCTTCAGGAGGCCACTTCAGAGAGGACCGAAGCACCACCCAGGAGACCTACTTTGGAGAAGAAAGAACCCGGAACCACTACCGCTCCCCTGCCTCCAACCGTACTCTGACGCCAACACCAGCCTTCCGAGCCTCCCGATCACCATCCCCTCGGCCGCGATTCACGTCACCATCGCCTCGGCACCGGTTCGTGTCGGCCCTGCCGGGAAACTAGCCAGCGCGGCCGATGGAAGTGAGGTCGATGGAAAATGTGTGCTGCCGGCTCAACTGTCTCCAACTATACTCATGCTGAAGAATAAGGTTCATGTACTAATTTATGGGGTCTCTACAATGGCTTTACTTGACACGGGAGCAACTGTCTCGGTCATGAGTGTGGGGTTTAAATGCCTTCTGGGGCGCAAGGTTATGTTTCGTTGGGACCAGTGCGCAAGTTTCCATGGAGGCAGTGGTGAATCATTATACCCTGTTGGTGTGTGTAACGGGGATGTGTCTTTGGGTGGGATAGTTTTTAGTGGAGAGCTTATTGTTCTTACGCGCTCCTCGCATGACGTGATTCTGGGGATTGACTTTTTGCAATTGTGTGGTGCCAGTGTTGACTGCCGGACGGGAGAACTCAGTGTCGGCACCACTGCTTCGCCTGTGCTGTTTGAAGGTGCAGCTTGCCCGGAGAGTGTGTTGTGCGTGTTGTGTCCGCCTTATCGGCGATGCGTGTTGCCATCGCCTGTTCATCTCCAACTCCTATCTCGTTCGATGCTGCAGTGGAACATGTACATTGAAACTGCCTCAAGAAAAACTTGTTAGTTCCACACTGCGTGGTCTCATTGACCAATGAATGCGCGGGGCTGTGGGCACTAAACTGTTCCGCTGAAGGAGCAGTGCCACCTCAAGGCCTAAAGAATGCCACATTTCTGTAATACTCACCCGTATCGGTAGCAGTAATTACAGAGCTACCCGATCACGGAGCAACCGGTGTCTCGAGTCCCAGGAGCTCGAAGATGCTTTACATGATTGATAAATCACTCAGTGATCACAAGCGTCGAGTGTTGATGTCCCTGCTTACGAAACGCAACTCGGTATACGACTTTGTGCCACACGATGGGCCGCCATCGCTTCCTGCGTCCAGAACTCGTCACCACATCAACACAGGAGCCGCCCAGCCAATCCGACAAAACGCATATCGCGTGTCCCCGTCAGAACGCAAGATAATCAGCGATCAGGTACAAGAAATGCTATGTAAAGGCATCATTCGAGAATCATCTAGTCCTTGGGCAGCCCCCATGATATTAGTGAAGAAGAAATACGGTACGTGGCGGTTATGTGTTGATTATTGTCGCCTAAACGCCGTTACTAAGAAAGATGTATATCCGCTCCCACGAATATAACGAAGCCATCGACTGTCTCTTTGTGGCATCTTACTTTTCCTGAGTTGATTTACGGTCAGGTTACTGGCAAATTCCTATACACAAGGACTGCAGAGAAAAGACAGCATTTGTAGCACCCCACGGACAATTTGAGTTTAACGTGATGCCTTTCATGTTCTGTAACGCGCCTGCAACGTTCGAAAGGTTCATGGACACAATATTACGCGGCTTAAAATTAGAAGTTTGCATGTGCTACTTAGACGACGTTGTGATATTCTGGCGAACGTTTAGTGAGCACATCAAACGTTTTTATTTGGTGTTGAACTGCTTGGAAAAAGCGGGTCAATAAAATAATGCCATTTCGGGGAACGACAAATTCTTGGGCTTGGACCCCCGGCCGCTAAAGAAGGCATCCAGCCAGATCCACAAAAGACTACGGCCGTAGAAGCATTTAAGGCACCAAACTCTGCGAAGCTGTTCAGAAGTTTCTTGGGCTTGTGCTCGCATTTTCGCCGATACATTCCCCCGTTTGCTGACATAGCTCATCCCCTTACACACCTTCTCCAAAAAGGCGTTCCCTTTGAGTGGACTGCAGATTGCGACTCATGGTTTCGCCAGCTCAAGTTCTTGTTGACGTCCCAACCAATTCTTCGCCACTTTTATCCTCCATTACCAACTGAGATTCACACCGATGCCAGTGGCGTAGGCACCGGTGCTGTGCTTGTTCAGTGTGTTGGCGACAGTGAGCACGTGATCTCGCACGCTAGCCGGTCCTTGAGCCGCTTTGAGCGCAGCTACAGAGTCACCGAACAAGAGTGTCTGGCGGTCATCTTTGCACTGAAATGCTTTTGTTCGTAGCTCTGCGGGCACCCCTTCACTGTGATAACAGATCATCATTCGCTATGCTGGCTTGTGAATCTGCGGGATCCCTCAGGATGACTTGCGCTCTGGGCCCTCCGACTACAGGAATACGATTTCGTTATTTGCTACAAAAGTGGCCTGGACATGCTCACGCTCATTGTCTTTCTCGGATGCCACTTCAAACAACTGAATGTGATGCGGAGAATTTTGATAAGTACATCGCTTCTTTGTGCCTGGAATTTCCGGATATGGGTACCATCATATGCGAGCAGCACAAGGACGAGAGCTTACAACAACTCTTCGCGGCAGCAAAGGAGTCACCTGTAGGCAGTCGCTTTCGCCTACGTGATGGTGGCGCGCTGTATAAGAAGAGCTACTCGACCACCGGTGCACTCTACCGCTAAGTTGTCCCCAAGATTCTTCGCCACCAAGTATTGCACGCCGTTAACGATGAACCAACTTTCGGTCATCTTGGTTCCACACGTATTCTCTACCGGGGGGAGAAGAAGAAGAAGAGGCTGCGCACGGTTGCACCGCACATGGGTTCCGCCTTTACATCGCTAAACCCTGGATAATTGACATCAGCGCCGCCACAACCAGCCTCAATCGACTCCTTACGTCGAGCGGAACACGTGGACACACAAGGCTATACTGTGAGTCGCTTGCTCCACGAATTACCGGACTCTGAACTTCGCAAGAGGCGCCCGCCCAGCTAAGCTTAACGACGCGTACGGTCTAGCCGAAGACCTCGACCCAGTTCGGTGCACCAATGGCTACCAGTGATAGCACCGAGGTGATTCTCGAGCACGCACAAATCCAACTTCCTGACGAACCTGCTTGCGGAGACTGGCTAACTGTTAAGTAGGGTCGGAAGAAAACACCGACTCCCACCAATCCACCCCTCCAACCTCGACTCCCATCGGTTCCCCGACAACCCCGATTCCCACCGCTGCCTCGAAACGACCTCAAGGTGATCATCCGTCCCCGAGGGGGACTGGACCTTGCCATCTGGACCACGCCACAGGTTGCTAAAGGCATCAAACTGGCAAGTCAGGACCCCACTACTCAGCACGCACGGACCCTTACTGTGGCACACCAAACGAAGAGCTAGCTATGAGCATCCGTCACATCACTACAATTTACCTGGGCGGTCGCGAATTTGCAGTCACGGCATACGTGGCGGCACCCGACAGCTCCGTCAAAGGGGTCATTCACGGTATTCCCGCAGGAACTCCCACAGAAGTCCTCCTTAACGGGCTCTATGCACCTGGCCGAGAAATCTTACATGTCCGTATGCTCGGATAGACCACTGCGGCAGTGATCACATTCACTGGCAAGGCTCTACCCTTCTACATGCGATACTACAGCGGTGAAGTACGATGCAAACCATACCGACCAACCACGCATTTCTGCCGCATCTGCCACCAAGTCGGCCACCGGACCGATGTATGCCCAACTCCAGAAGCAAACGTATGCCCCCAGTGTGGTACACGGAACCCCACTCATGACCGCCCCTGTCATACCCCGTGCGCCATAGGCCAGTGGCCTCATCCTAGGCTCCCAAGGGTGCCCTGATCGACTGAAGAAGGCATCCTCAGCATCCCAAAGGACCAGGCGCTGCGACTACTAACGGTCGAAGTGTCGGTCACGTACAGACCAGCAACGGAAGCGTTCCCGCTCGAGGTCTCGCTCCTGCTTGCGGAACCAACAAGGAGCGACCTGGAACCTCAGCGGACCTGCTGTACAGGGATCACAAGCGGTGAGCTGGTCAGCACGGCTCTTTCCCTCTCACACTGTCCACCAAGACAACACCCTCTCATTACGTCTACACACGTCAGCACCCACCCCACATAATTCTTCACCCATACACAATACTGATGTTCAACTGCAAATTCTACCTGAACTAAAGGCGATCAGAGAAGAAAACAAGCGCCTTCATGAAGAAAAAAACAAACTTCACACGCAGATTGCAGAACTATACGTGACTCGTATTGCCACTCAGCATTCCACACCAATAACCGCACCCTCAATGCCATCATCTTCGGAACATTCTGAACCCATGATTCTCGCGGTATCAGCGAAACCGACGGAAATCGCACAAGTCGAGGAGAAAGTAGATGTACTGCAACGGCAGCTTCTAGCAATGCAACAAAGCATCCATCAACTGGCAAGTGCTATTGAAGAAACACGGCTCGTAAAAGATCAGCGACGCAAGACAGTCAGACCATTAGTACAACAGGAAGTAGAGCAGGGACACCCTGCCGATGCACCCGTCAGCCAGGACGAATAGCAAAACCAACCACAGGAACGAAAACCCACTCACAATCAGGCAATGGAATTGCCGCAGCTACAAACGCAAGCAAGGATCACTAAGACAGTACATAAATAACTCCAAAACGACACCAAGTGTAATCGCACTACAGGAAACGGGCACACACCCAACTCAAGCTGGCTACAACACACTTACCACCACGCCTGAAATCCGCGTGGCCACACTTACGGCTAAAACGCTCACAACCACACAACACACGATAGACGGCAGTGACGTCGATCATAACCTATTTGAGATCCTGCCGCTCCAACGAGGCCGAAAGAGCCTTTTCATACAGAATATATACAGCCCATCCAAGCAGAAGCAGGCCAAGTTCGACTACTTGATCACTGAAGCGATCGGCATAGCCAAATATAATAGTTTGCTGATTGTAGGTGACTTCAACGCTGCTCACCAGGCATGGGGCTACACAACAGCCACATCAAAGACACTGCACTCCAGTGCACGATATAGCAGCACCGTCTCACCATCCTCACAGACCCCGCATACCCCACACGTCTAGGAAACAGCATCTCCCGAGATACATGCCCTGACCTCACCCTCACTAAAGGGATACAGCAAGCTGGCTGGCACAACACGGACAAACTCTGGGCAGTGACCACTGCATACTTTCCACCACATTGAACGTTACGCATGCCCGCGCCAGATAAAAAAGACAACACTCAGAGATTGGACAGCTTTTCGCAAAGAGCGAACGGATGACTCCTCAACGGGTATTCCATCAGAGGGTATTCCATCACCAACGGGTATTCCATCAGAACGAGAGTTCCATCAAGACGTAGCCAGACATTCAAAAAGATCACACTCACCACAGACATACCGGCCGTAGACCCGCACCTTCTTCACCTCTGGAAAGCTCGTCGAGGCCTTGTTAGGAGAAGGAAGCGCCAAAAACATAATCGTAAAGTGAAACTACGTATAGCGAAACTCACGGCAACCGCGGAATTTTATGCTGGGGAGCTCACCCGTCACAACTGGCGACAACTATGCAACAAGTTGCAGGGTAATCTTAGCACGGCCAAAACATGGTCGCTGCTACGCCATCTTCTTGACCCCACACAAAGCAAGGCAATTAGCCAGCAAACAATCCAGCGTATCCTCCACAGCCATCCGGGTTCTGATGACGAAATCCTGGAGGAGTTGCTGGCTCGTACATAGGCGATTTCGAACCCTTACAAGGTCAACCTCCAACCTACAGCGGGAGCGACAATTATGACCTCGACAAGCCGATCACTATCACTGAGGCGCAACAAGCACTCCATGCACTCACACGAAACACCACCCCAGGCAAGGACGAAATAAATAACAAGCTCCTGTGCAATCTGGATGATGGAACCATATAATCTCTTACTGACCTCTTTAATCATCACTGGCAAGCGGGTACACTACCAGCAGACTGGAAGCACGCGGACATCATAATCATTCCGAAGCCAGGCAAACACTCCAGCTTAGAAAATATGAGACCAATCTCACTGAATTCATGCCTAGGCAAGCTTCTGGAACATGTCATTCTGAACCGGATTCAACCTTACCTAGAATCCAGCGACCTTTTTCCCGAAACAATGTTCGGATTCCGGCCCCACCTTTCTACCCACGACATCCTTCGTCAGCTGAAGGAACAAGTCTTTGAACACATCTCACCGCACAACACCGGACCGATTTTAGCACTCGATCGCAAAGGTGCTTTCGACAATGAGGCTCACCATACCATCCTTACAAACCTAAGCCTCACGAACTGTGGTCGTAATACTTACAATTATTTACGCGCCTTTCTGAGCAACCGCACGGCCACAATAGGCATTGGCTCACTCAGAACCCCGACATTACCTACCCGCAACACAGGAACCCTACAAGGTGCTGTTCTATCACCCACCCTTTTCAATATTGCTATGATAAAATTACCTGACAAACTCAACGCAATACCTGGAATCAGGCATGCAATATACGCCGATGACATCACTATCTGGACCACTGCTGGTTCCGAAGGAGAGAAACAAGACGCCCTTAAACAAGCGACCGACGTCGTCCAGGAATATGCACAAACATGTGGTCTCCGATGCTCCCCCGAGAAGTCAGAACTATTAGTCTTTCGACGAAAGTCCCGAAGAAAACTCAATGAGCTACCAAACATCACACTCACCCTTGACGACAAAGAAATACCCACAGTAAACCGCGTCCGCATTCTCGGACTCCCCATGCAACAGGACGGCAGAGGCACATACACCATCCAACGTCTCAAGCCGACCACCTTCCACATCATGCGAATGGTCAGCCATATCACCACCAAACAATACGGACTGAAAGAAGACGACATAATACAGCTCGTTCAGGCCCTGATAATCAGCCGCATTGCCAACGATGCCCCGTACTTGCCCCTCACTCCCAAGGAGATATATCAATTAGACGTACTTCTTCGGAAAGCCTACAAGCAAGAGCTCGGCCTACCCTCGGGAACAGCGACACTCAAGCTTGAAGCCCTAGGAGTCCATAATACTATAAGAGAAATTATAGACGCCCACCTCACAAGTCAATGAGAACGACTATCCCTCACACCAACAGGATGAACAGTCCTAGCGTGCCTAGGCTACCCTACACACAGCAAAGGCGACGAACAAGCAGTCCATCTGACCCCCAACTCCGGGAGCACATCAAGGTGGCCCCTATCCCCAGAAGCATGCACCCGGAACATCATGCCGATCGTCGCCAAGCTCGCGCAAAAACTCTACAGACAAGATATGGCAGTCTCCCCAACAAACTATACACAGATGCCGCGCAGTACCCCCAAAAAGCAGCCATGACGGCCAGCGTTGTCGACTATAACCTACAAGAGGTGGTCTTGATGACGGTCCGCACTGCCAGCGCCCTCGTAGCGGAGGAGACAACCATCGCCTTGGCCATCGCCTCTAGTCTGAGCAACGAGTACATCACAGTTATTACCGACTCCCAGGCAGCTTGCTGTAGCAACGAGAGGTCGAATATCTTCAATCGCTCACCGGCTCCTCAGACTAGTCTCCGAATTCACAGACGTTGAAACAGTGTGGACTCCAGGACACGAGTCCCTCCGTGGAAATCAGCGTGCGCATGCTGTAGCCTGAGCTCATGCCTCCCGGGCGCCACAAGAGAGGGATACGGACGCAGCCATGGAGCCTGTACCATTACAATACAATGCCATACTACAACACCACAGATTGAACAGACGACAATACCCACCTCCACACAAGACCCTCTCACGTGAAGACGCCGTAACATGGAGACAACTACAAACCAATACATGCCCACATTAAAGCAGACTACACGCAATCCACCCTACACTATATTCATACAAATGTCCCCTTTGTAATGATTACGCCTCCCTATATCACACCAGATGGGCGTGCCCCAACGTGAAGGCGGCCCCGCAAACATCCAACGCCACAGCCGAGCAGTGAGAAGCCGTGCTGACTAATTCGGACCCTCGTAACCGGCAGCAACTGGTGCGGCGGGCCCGGGAGACAGCAAGAGCCGCAGCAGCCCTGGACTAAGGGCACCTCCCGCACAAGCAGAAAGACACCTGCTTTTCCTTTCTTTTTTATATATGTTTCTCCTCCTCCTCCTCCTCTCTACCGGGCTCAAGAACGTTTTTGCTGGCCTAAGATGCGGGAGGATATTGTCACGTGGTTGTGGTTAAGAAGGAAGCAACACTGTGGTTAACGAAACGAGCGTTTCATTGGGCGAACTTGTGCCCTCAAACACAGGCTACACTCAAAGAACAACGGTAGCGGCGAACACGATCGGCGCTCGTCGAAATCTTATCAACGGGTCAAGCTCGTCTGCTTGTATACATCAATAATTGAATGTTCCATACTAATCGCTGGGACACGCGTGCCTTCCACAAAGTTCTACATTATTAGCGTTGCGCACAGATGCAATCAGATTGCACACGGATTTGTCACAGACAGTGAATAGAACCATTGATAACTTTCCAGAAACTTCCGACTCATGCAAGCGCGTCCTGCGCTGTGCGATAACGTTTTGTTAGGCAGCTAAAGGTGTAGCCCGATGAAGGCAAGTACGCGTGTCAATATCTAACGGTACACCGCCAGCTGCTCTCAATGCCAGCGTTACAAACGTCCATCACAAGCGCCACACTGCCTGCTTCAACCAGTTCCCCCTTCTAGTGTCCCCTTTGAGCAAGTTGGCATAAATCTTCTGGGCCCTTTCCCGCGATCCTCCAAGGGCAATCGTTGGGTTATAGTTTGCGTAGATCCCCTTACCCGCTATTGTGAGACCGCCGCATTGCCATGGGCCACAGCTACAGAAGGTTTTATCTTCTTACTGGCTCACGTTATACTCCGACATGGACCTTCTCGCATAGTAATCAGGGATCGTGGGCGACAGTTTACTGCGGACGTGGTTGAAGACACCCTTCGTCTGTCTTCATGTAGCTTCCACCATTCTACGCCCTACTATCCAACAACTAATGGTCTGGTCGAGTGCACAAACAGAACGCTTGCCATCATGCTGTCCATGTACGTTGATTGAGCACACAAGATTTCGGAAATATCTTGCTTTTCATTACCTATGCCTTCAATACCACGAGACACGAGACCACTAGTTACTCACCATTTTTCCTTTATGCTCGTCCACCGCGCTACACCCTCGACACCAAATTTCCCTACTTCACTTATGACAACGAATCATTTGATATGATGCTCTGTCGAGCAGAAGAAATGCGACGCCTCGCTAGGCTACGCACCCTGGGATCGTAGGACCGGTCCAAGATACACTATGACGGGCGTCACCGCCACGTTTACTTCGATTCTGGTGACCTTATGTGGCTCTGGAAGCCGTAGCGGAAGCGTGGCTTGTTCCAGAAGGTTCTCGTCCACTACACCGGCCCTTACGTTATTCTCGAGTGCCTCAGCGAAGTGAACTATCGCATTGCGCATCTGACGAGCAGTGCACGACGCTCGGCCAAGGCTGAAGTGACACACGTCGTGCGTCTGAGGCGTTACAACCCACAAGATGCCTGACTGAGCCGACGGGCTTCGTCTGCTAGCGGGGAAATGTCACGAGCTCTGTCATGAACCATGGCTGCCGCGCAGACAACCAGGTGGAAGGAAGAGGAGAACGACGTTAGCCAAGCTGCCGTGAATGGCGCTCTCCAAACCGCGCCTATCAACCAGAATAATCGAGCCCTGCATCAAACACCTCGTGTGTACCAATATGCTACGGCGACGCTGGTCCCCTATTTCGAGTGCTTTCATATTTTTTTACCTTTTTCCGTATTTATTTCATACCTAAATGTGCTTATTTTATCCGCTAAATTAACAGAAGGAGTTTAAAAGCAGCAAAAATTTTTATGGGTCACCCTTGCGGGCTACTTTTCCCGCTTTACAATATTTACGATAGAGGAACCTTGGATGATTCGATTGTGAGCTAATACGTAAGCATTATTTATGGTTGCTCATCTTGTAATCATGCCACGAATGATTGATAGAGTGGCCGCGTTGGCACACCACGGCTCCTTTCGTCGGGTATCACGCAGTGTGCTGACAATATGGCAGTGACCTGTTGCAATGCCCTAATTTATGACATAATTACATGTAAATATTCTTATCGGGAAAAATAATGTAATAGTAATTACTCTCTATTATGGTAAAGTAATGCAATGTGAAATAATTTTCATTAGCCTCATTGCTTCGTGGCTCAAATCGTGGCACGCTTTGCTTATGTCCATTGCCAGAATGGTTCGAATTCTTCGGGAGGGGCCAAGGATGAGAACCATACCAGAAGGCTACGCAAGTTCATCCTCAGTGCCCAGATGGGGACGGAATCCGATTTTACCAGGTTAATACAAGGAATATCGCTCGAGCCGCCATTGAATAAGTGTCATGAGCATACGCTCCATCTGTTTGCCTAACGTTCTGGTTAGCGCTATTGGGCGCATATGAGCGATGTCTTCTGAGTGCTTTCTGTGTATGGGAATCAGGAATCGGGAAGGGATTATGTAGCGCGAGCTTCGTTTATGGCGCCCAGCAACACATTGAGAACCTTGCCTTCGGTGTGTTATATGGTATACCATTCGATCCTGGTGCCTTTCATGGCTTCGACAGGTACATTGCTACTAACATTTCCGCTATAGCGAACGCAGCTTGTATACCCTCGATGTCAGCAAGCGTTGGCCGCGTGCCTGCATTCAATGGAAGGCCATATTGAAGAACGGAGGAGACAGTTCCATGCAAGTTAAAAATGTGTGGGCCTCAGTTTCAGCGAATACCACTGGTGTCTTGCGAGGCAGGGGCAGGATGATTTTATGTGTCTCTCTTTGTAGCAAGAGTAGCAGTATACAACAGAAGGCTTGAACGGAGATGGGCGCAGTACGCAGCCGCAATACTGGATACGTTCAGATGGGGAATTAGGACCTTCAAACATTTTTAGGAACGCACGATCGCGCCCACACAGCGAGCAGCCACGACCTTATGCGTGGAACACGATAGTTCCTGCAGGAGCATTTCGGGCCCTTCGTCGTGGACAACGACATTAACTAAATAGCGCCTTAGTACAGTACCATTGGCGAGGTGCACCGTTACTAGAAGAGCACATTCTGCTCAGACTGTGTCTTTTGCATTTCTTGGAGCCTATAAACTAGCGCCAGAGGTGACGCCCATGCTGAGCCCGTCCATGTAGGTTTGTGTTGAGAGAAACCTTGGCGGGGGGGGGGGGGGGGAGGGGAGGCAATCTTGAAATGTCGAGGAAGGCGTTCAGAGCTGCTTGCATAATACGCTTCGACACATGTCGTATCTACAACGATGCTTGTTAACCGCATTATACCATGTTGCCGCTCGAGACACTGGAGACGCATGTGTCGGTCGTGCGTGCAGGCCTTGTGGTGAGCGAGGTCTTTTTGGCGTCGTCGAAGCTACATTTACGTCCGATTGAAAGCCAGTACCTTTCCCTGTTCTCTTGGCCGAGGTATGCTCTGCGACTGCAGAACTGCTGCGCTCCATGCTGGTGGCATCCATCGTCAGGCTGCCCTCTCCGTATGTTTCCCTGCCAACCGAGAATGAGACGGTCGTGGTAAGGATGGTGGCTGCATCGTTAAGGCTGCGCTCCCTCGACATAGCGGATTGCAACACAACGGACGGAAGCAGCACAAGAAGACGGGTTGGTGCCGCCGCAGGAGGGGGTGGAAGGCGATGAACTTCGTAAATATGCGCCTGTAGCTGTTACGAACCACCAATGCGCTTCCCAAACAAGAGGGTTCCAGCAGCGGCAGAAACACAACAAACGGGGCGAAAATCCGGAGCTATGGAAGAACACGTACGAGCAGAATTAGCGAGCGCTCACCTGACGTGAAGTTTGTATCGGAAATCAGCGTTCAGATGATGTTTAGCTGTCAAGCCCCGCTATGTGCCAATTGCACAGCGTTTCGAAATTGCTTCGAACACTTACCAAGCCCCCTTCTGCACCGTCTCCGTAGGCGTCTGACAAGTTCAACTTTGTGTACATTGGCATGCTCTGTGGGAAAGAAGTACACAATACACCTAATTACATTTCATAAGTGGCTCATTTTGTCGCAGAGAATGCAGAAGTCGCAGAAAAGAAACTTTGATGAGAATCACCAACACTGCGACGGCTTCTGTCATTCTAATCTATGGCTTGCTTATCGAGGAACCTTTCACACATGAGCTCTTGTTTAGAAACATGGGAACGAATAGATACATTTTGTTGACATCGACTGCAACGATTTTGACAACTGTCGTTGGCATAAAAATAACTTAACAGCTACGAACTGTAGCAAAATATTCTGTTTGGTACTGGCTTAAGGAACCCTGACTATGCTGTCTACAAAGACCAAAATAAGCAACAAAAACGATCTCACAATAAGGCTAAATATATACATATATATAGATATATATATATATATATATATATATATATATATATATATATATATATATATATATATATATATATATATATATATATATATATATATTTGTACATCTGCAATTGTCAACATATTGTTTACCTAACATTGCCATGTAATGTGCGAGTATATTCCGATAAGCTATTTGTAATACATTTATAAACACTGCAATAATTTCACATGATTTGTAAGTTAGTATATCATTTTCCTCTGCTTAAAGTTCTTCCTAACGGGATGGGGTGTCTCACAATTACGCAGGCGTTTTAGGGCGTTCAATTCCACATATAATTAAAAACTAACCAAACAGTATGCCACTTCACATGCAATAAAACGGAGACAGAAATACATATTAGTTACAAAATGTAATGTAGATACGAAAGCAAAGAAAATTCACCGGAGAACACGATACTACCGAACGCAAAATTTGAGCACAGCTCTATACGTGGCCTCATTTCGCGATATACTGACGGGCGTGGACAATCTGTCGCGTGCGGTACGTTGAAAACGGAGCGAAGCGTGGTGACAGTGCTTCGCTAATCGGGAGGTTGCGAGAGGCAGCCCATGGGTGACGCGTGGGCGCAATACACAGCAGCCCCTACAGACATTCCTCCGCTCTAGCAGCGCTTCCCTTCCATATAAGGTATCGGTGGACGCACTCGCCCGCATGCCATTGGTGAACAGACGACAGCGCGTTACTCTAGCGCCATCTCGTAGCTGTCGTCACAACCAAGCCCGTCTTGCGCGACACTACGTTTTTTTTTTTGCCTCATGCTTTCCCCATACCCTCCTCTGCCTTCGGCTTCATAGTTCGGCTGCACGCACCTCTTCCCCTTCCCTCCCCGTGCTCTCTTGCCTATCGCCGTCTTTCGTCCTCCGCTTCTATCCACGTTAGCTCTTTCATCGATCGCTGTGCTGGCGGCAATGCTCAACGTAGGAAAGGAGGCCTAAAAGATTCGCTCTAAAAGGAAAGCTGCTCAGCCGTATAGTATTGCTGCCGGCAAAGTATCAGTTGTCTCAGCAGCATCACAATAAATGTACAGCTTTCAGTGATCGTCATTTGCACTTACTTCGCCGCCTGGAGTGCCATGCCGGACAGAGCTGTAGTTGGTCGTTTAACCCATATTTTAGCGATATTATAGGCGTACACATCTTGTCAGCCTTGAAGACATTCCACGAGACGCCGAAGCGCGCGGGTGGGCGGTTGTTGAAGAATATATCTACCCTATGGCTACTTATATAATATAAACAATTTTTCCAGACATTAGTGTTTGATACCTGAGTATCTGCTGTCATTATGTACGCCCTACAATACGGCTACAAAAATCTACGGCTAAGGAATACTTAAATGCCAATTTCCCACACCGACCTCAAACGCATACATACAAGGAAGTGATAAATTTAATCAGAATATAAACAAATGAAGTGGTCTTACCTACCTTGTTTTTGAATGCTGATATGCAACAGTTGACCACCTGTGAAGCAAGACAACTGACTGTAAGTGCGCGTCTTAGCGTCACAGTAGTCGCAATTACTCTTCAGCCACCACTAAAAATTTTAACAACCATACATTTAGTTATACACTGTAATGTGCCGGTGGACAAGAAGAGGGAAGATACGAGAGGGGAGAAAGAAGAGGATGGTCAAGACGGACAATTTTAATGAAATACATGTATTTTAGTTCGCATTTAAATTGGTCGCAGCCGGCTACGGGGATCAAAGTAACGTTCGTAAAAATAAGGTATGGGCTGCTGACTGCAAAATCCAATAGCTTCGCTGGCGTTCGCTGAATCCCCGTTTTTCTCTAGCTCGCTCGTTACCTCAGCGCGCTCAATAATGATCACGCTATAAAGACCTTGTCATTTGCTACGCTCAGGTGGACGTGCGTAGGAAGCCGACTGCAGGAAGCCGGACCACCACATTGTGGACCCTATATTGTCAGTTACCGTGCTTGTGCTATCTGGTTTCAAGAAGCCTTCCAAACTATACACGGATGCTTCACAATACGGTAGCGCAGCCATGTTTTATCAACGAAAAACTAAATTAACAGCAAGAAAGGCAACTAAAATGGATTTTATAATAATATTCTTCATTCTCAAAAGCTCAAGAATATTCTTTGACAACATAGAAAGAAGGCAGAGCACTCGTTCCGGGTAGTTGGTAATCCATACATTACATTCCTTTAGGGCAAAATACACAAACACCATACGAGGCACTGGCTGTTGTGATGGTGCTCCGGTATTTCTCAAACTACATAGACAGCCTCGCTTTCGTCTTCTTAGTTGCGACCAAGCGTTCACGTCTTGGCAATAACTCAGCTGAAGGACAGAGTGGCGCATTCCATACGTCAATTACTGCAATTTACTTTCTATGTAAGCGATGCTCATGGGTGACGACCTTCCGGACTAGCATAGTCTCCCCAGTTTCCACGTCAAAGAAGTGCGCGCATCTGATCATGGACACGTTTATAGGATGTAGGAGGGCAGCGAAGATATAATTTACAGCAATGGTAATTTCCGCATGCCAGGTTGCTTGGTGCATAAGGTTTTAAAGCTGCATAATGACAGTCCGGAATCAGGAGGGCTGCATGGAGTCTGGGATACTCATTTGAAGGTAAAAAGTCGATCCGCATGAAAAAATATGGAAGACGATATCAAGAACTTGTGGTGAACATGACAACTAGTGCCAGATGCATAGAAACAAGTATGCACCAACTTCTAAGGTTAGGGGGAGAGGGACTGTTTTTTACTCTGACAAGGCAATAACCTGCCTCATGCTTTCATTAGCGCCTATCATCAACTCAAACACACAGGTAAAAGTACCGCGGGGTGCCTTATCACAAAACTGCGCTTATTAATGTCTAAATGTGAAGTTTTATTGTAAAGAAGTGTTACTTACGCATTCTTTGGATCAGCGCGCAATGCATAAATCTCAGCTTGCACCGCTTTATACCATACTGCAAGTGTTACTTTGTATGAAGTATGAATTTGTCAAAAACAATGTATTTTATTGAACTGAATACAACTTTGAAAGCGTGGTAAATAGGAAATGATGTTGCCAAAACACAAGTGTGAAAGCTAAATGCAGAATATGCACTATGAAATGGCATGATTATTGTTAAAATGTCTCACGCTTTCAGAAAGCTAGTTTTTTACGCTGGAAGTTCACAACAGGCAACGTCAAATCGTTCTGGTGAAAAAATGCTTTGAAATGGGCATTACTTAAAAGAAATTATCAAAAATTCGTTTGTTACCGGTTCAAGCTCGTTGCCTGGATTTATCCGCTTGCATTCGTGGTAGACAGCGCACGAAACGGGTATAAGCTGCGCAAAAAAATCAAAATCAATTAGACGTTTATCTCTTTGATCTATAAGTATGTCAATATTATATGTATCTAGCATGAGCGATATTTATGTAGACAGCTTTTGAAAAAGAATACCTCATCAAGTATTAAAACTGGAGCACCTAGTGGCAGTACTTGATGCCTAAATTCAGGATTTCATGAAACGGAACGTTGATTACAGTTCATTTTGTTACATACTAGCAATCTTTTCAAACTTTAGCCAAGCCCATCGAAGGAAACCTACTTCCCTGTTCTACTTTCAGTGATATATTTCCATCATAGTTCATATGGTGTCTAGTTCATTATACACTACAGTTCCTTTAGCGACAATATGAGAGCAAATCATTGGTTCAGGCTAGTTGCAATCCATGCTTTTTGTTCCAGCGCAGAAACTACAAAAAGGTCAACAGGTGCAAAAACAGGACAAGCGCCAACATCAAGATATCCTGTTCAGTAAAGCACACATGTTAGTACGATCAAGTGAATAGTTGTGTTCCTTCTTTTCTTTTTGTTTCTTTTTGCCAGTTTTTGTCTATATATTCTGGACATCTGGCATTAAACATTAGTCGGAAGTTAGTGCGTTTCCCGTTCTTGTCCTTTAGTGCTTTTTTTGTAGATTCTGTGCTAAAACAGAAATAAATGTTTGTATACATCAAGATTGGTACGCAGTTTACAAATTAGTACACAGCGTCACTGCTCCAACTCATGGTATACATAATGGAGTTTGCCGTCAGCCAGTCAGATGTAGCGTAAAAAAATCATCATCATCATGATCTTCATCATCCTATTTTATGTACACTGCAGGACGAAGGCGTCTCCCTGCAATCTCAGTTGCCCCTGTCCTGCGCCAACCCATTCCAACTAGCACCCGCGAATTTCCTAATTTCATCGCACCACCTAGCCTTTTGCCGCCCTCTACTGCGCTTCCCTTCTCTTGGGACCAATTATTTAATCCAAATGGTGGAACGGTTATCTAATCTGCGCATTATAGCATCTGCGCAACGCCTCTTTCTTTCGTAATGTCAGTTAGAATATCGGCTATACCCGTTTGCTTTCTGATCCAAACCGCTTTCCTTCTCCTAACGGTATTAATTATTATTAATTTATTTATTTTACTTAATTATTTAAAGATGCCTTATAGGCCACGAGAGGCATTGTGTAAGGGGCAAAGTGCATTCAAAGATTATACAATGGTTAGAACACATATGTGAATCCGTATACAAAAACTTGTGTAAGAAATGCGCTATTATACAGTAATGTGGTGTTAAAATTGTACAAAGGACAAATCAAATACTTTTTAACGCGAGAGGTTAGTGAACAATAAACTTTCGCAAACTAACATATAATCAATAGATTTGCAGAGCGAGCGGGCCATATTTCCCTATACCAAGACAGTATTTAAGGGATAGTAACACAATAATAATGGGAAACTAAAGAAAACATAGCGCGTTATGTACTGTAGAGTTTGAAAAATGCGTTGTTAGAAGACGCAGTAAATTTTCCTGGTCACTCTGATGAGCGATGGGGATATGAAGTTTGTTCCAAAGGCGAATGGCTCCTGGAATAGCGGAGTAGGTAAATGTATTAGTCTATCCGTATGTGCGCATAAGATTCAACCGATTGTATAGCCGTTGTGACCTGTAGTGAGCAGTTTCAATAGGCAAAACTGATGGCGCTGTATAATGGATATATTGATGAAATAATGATAGCAGGGCGATATCACGACGATCGTGAACTGGCTTTAATGAGATGTCGAGTTTAATTTGTGTTATGTTGTGCCATTGACATAACAACGTGAAATAAAAGGCGCAGCCCTATTCTGAATAGATTCGAGTTTATCGATCAAGTATTTCTTATAGGGAGACCAGACTGGTCCGGTGTATTCAAGCTGAAGTCGAACAAATGTAAGATAAGCTTGATTGCAAATGTCTTTAGTAGATTATGCAGCTAGCGTCTTATGTACCCTAACGATATCGAAGCATTGGCGCACATGAATGCGATGTGCGTTCACGATGAAAGAATGCCTATCATTCTTCGTTCAATCGTTCTTTTAGCGGTCCCAAACGTGTTCTCAAGCGTCTTTGTCAGTCCGCAAGTCTCTGCTCCGTATGTCAGCAGCGGTAAAATGCACTCAGTATTTACCTCCCTTTCCAATCCTAATGGTAAGCTTCCTGTCAGGAGCTCACATTGTCGGCCGTAGGCGATCACACCCATTTTTATTCTGCTATGCATTTCATTCTTATGGTCAGGATTCCCTGACTCCCGTGAATATAGCGACTGACTGGCGATCCTGAACTCTTATTTCCTTGCCCAGTTATTCATCATTATCTTTGTCTTCTTCAAGAAATGTTCAACCCCGCTCTTAAAGTCTCTCTGTTGAAGATATCAATCATTTGTTGAAGCTCGTCTGGAGTGTTGCTGAATAGAACAATGTCATCGGCAAACCGATGGTTGCTGAAGTATTCGCTGTCGATCCTCAGCTTTCCTATGATACTACTCCTTATACTTCCCAGTTTATGATTTTGAATATTTCTTCCTAGCACGCAGTGAATAGCATTGGAGAGATGGTGTCTCTTTGACTGATCCCTTTCTGTATAGGTAGTTTCCTACTTTTCTTGTGGAGAAACAAAGTAGCTGTGGAACATCTGTACATATTTTCCAAGATATTTATGTATGTGGTCGGTACTCCTTAATGACGTAATGCATCTATGACTTCCGCTATCTCTACTGATTCAAATGCCTCTTCGTAATCTATCAAAACTATATAGACAGGGTGGTTGTACTCTGAGGATATCTCGATTACCTGATAAATGACATGGATGTGATCCATTGCAGAGTATCCCTTCGTGAAGCTCGCCTGTTGCCCTGTTGACTAAAGTCCAGTCTTGCCCTTATTCTATTGAATATTATTTTGCTTAATATTTTCTATAATACAGGGACTAAGCTAATGGGCCTATAATTTTTCAATTATGTAACCTATCCGCTTTTGTGAATTATATAACTTATCCGCTTTTGTGGCTAGCAATCTGCCATCTGCTAGCAGATGGCAGATGGCTAGCCGCCTGGTTAGCTCAGATGGTATAGTGGCTGCCCCGGAAAGGCGGTGGTCCCGGGTTCGAGTCCCGGACCAGGACGAATTTGTCTTTGACTATGAGGCTTTTCTTTCGAGGAACCCGTATGGGTTTCTTCTGTAGCAATTGCTACGAACGGGTGGATGTCTAATTTTCGCTTTATTCACCATATTCATTAGATAAGTAGAATATGTGTGCCAAGTCTATTGAGCCTAATACCTAACAGGCGCATCAAGCGCTGCCAGAGCTGACTGATATTGAGAAATTGGACTTACGAATACCGGAAAACTCTCAAGCTAAGCAGCTTCGTTTCTGACTGAGAAAAAAGGGAAAGTTTACTTCCTCGATTATGTAAATTGTTGTTATTATCATGTGTTACGTATTGTTTTCTTCAAAATAGTAAACGATACTGTGAAAAATAGAATGTGCTTTAACCCTCGCGAGTGCACAAATGCTGAATGACAGAATTTGAAGAGTCAATTGCGAAACGGTCGCGTGTACTTTGAATGGCCCAGCGTAACTAGGGTGTCTCGATATACTCCTCGCCCCCTGCTTCATACACGTGGTAGACAACCACAGCGTCTTTCTCTAACGAGTGTTTGTAGTAACAAACTGGAGCACATAGTATACAGTGCCGTAAAAAAGATCTAGAAAACAATAGGTTTTAGCGAATATCAGCATAGTTTTAAGCCTGGCCGTGCTTGTTCGACATAGCTTCTAGAATTCAGCCACGGTATTTTTCATTCATTCCATCTCGGTTACCGACTGACTGTATAGATATAGATTTTAGAACGACATTTGATTCTGTTCGCCACGTTTTACTTTTGTATAAGCTACCATCCCCCGGTATCTCTCCTTGATTGCTTGATTGGATTAAGTGTTACGCATTCAATGTGTCATAATTACCGGTTCACAATCTGATTATATTGTTGTTACTTCGGGAGTTCCCCAGGGATCTGTTTTCGGGTCCTTGCTGTTTTTGGTCTACATTAATGACATGCTCAGGTTTGGTCAAGCAAAGTGCGTCTGTATGCGGATGATTGTGATTCATCACTGCATTAGGTCTGCAACTGACCACGAGTACGTTCCACGAAATTTTGACTGTATAACCCGCTGGTGTGTTAGGTGGCAAATGTTTTCGAACCCCAGTGACTGTAAATACGTCTCCTTTACAGGTAAACAAAATCCATATCTGTTTCATTATACATTACGCAATGTCCATCTATCACGAGTAACTGAGTATAAGTATCTTGGTGTTTACTTCTCATCGAATTTAACTTGGACTAAGCAAGTTGAATATGTTACAGCGAAAGCCAGTGAAATGTTAAATTTTGTTAAACGCAACATCCGGTTAGTTCCTCCAGAAATTAAAGAACTACTTTGTATTTCGAATGTGAGACCCATATTAGAGTATGCCTGTATGACCTGGGACTCGCAAACCACAACTCTGTCTAATAAGCTGGAGCATGCACAAAACCGCGCATCCCGTTTTGTCTGTAAAAACTATGACTTTACTTCTAGTTTATTGCTCTTAAGGATAAATCGGGGTGGGAACTATTAAGCACACGCTGAGAAAGTATGAAATTTCAAATGCCTTTTAAAATTTAAATCGGTATGGTTAAAATAGATAAAGAAACTTACCTTGTACCTCCTCATTTCTTATCTCACAGAACTGACCACTCTTTAAAAGTAAAAGAACTCATTCGTAGAACAAGCGACTTCAAGCGTTCGTTTTTTTCCACACACAATATCACAGTGGAATCAGCTACCGCAGGAAATTGCTGATTGTCGTACTGAAGCGTCGTTCAGAGCATTTCTGGTGAATTTATAGCGGCGTGAACATTTCTATTGTTGTGTTATTTTTGGTTGACCGGGTCTGTATTTTGTCGACCTTTTGTGCACTGTGTATTGCCTCCCCCCTCCCCCCACTGCAGTAAGGCGTTTGGGGGCTGCAGCTACTTGCAATAAATAAATGAATAAATACTGCGGCGCTCGCCATTCGCGCGCCCACTCACAGGGACGCATAGCCGCACGCCTGTGTATGAGCGATTTGTATGCAGCACACTGCATTTACGTGGACAAAAATACTATGGAAGGCATAAATAAATGTTGATAGTTAAACACGCAATACCCTTTAGAGCTTAAAATCAAGACGCACTATTTAACAAGCTGCCTGACGCGGTGATGTTGTGCGGTGATGGGTATGCAGCCTATAACCGTTTTGAAAGACCTTGAGAACGCTTGTTGGTGTCTTATTTTGTGTGGCGTCAAACGGGAACTAGGTTGCATGACACGCGATGTTTTGTTCTGCAGGTGAAAAACAGCGCGTTTACTAAAGCATTCGTATAGAAACTACGATCGAATGTAGAATGGCCATATTACTATTACAGACATTCCTGTTCTGCAGGAAGCTTTGCGCGACGAATCTGCGTTGCTTGGAAACAAATAGTTATGCAGCGATAGCAATAAAATTCCTTTAGAACATCCGGACAGTAATGCTAACGGTCAATAAATCACAAATTTTCATGAAAGTGCGTTCTAAGCATACGTTTTTATTGGGTACTCTCATCTGTCGCACGTCTTCGGCTTAGCGCCTCGGACAACAGAGCAGAAACTAGGAAAATTAACTTTTAACTATAAACCCCATGCCAGCGATCTTTCCCAAAAAAGCAACAAGATACCCGTTTGAGATGGCTGTCGCGTTCTCTCATCGCCTAAAAGTGGCATCCCACGTGAGCGACGACGTCGACCGAAGTCTCCACGCTCTTCCTGGTTGAGTGCAGCAAATACGCACCAAAACTGAAGTGAGGCGTGCTTTATTATTTAAGCTGTCTTTTACTTTAAAGGGCAGCTTCAAATATGTCTGAAGGTCTTCTAGTTGGTTCTAATCCTTCCAGCTATAAAAATTTGATAGTTAATTTGCTCGTTCCGCGAAACAATCGGAAGTACGTTTTTAACTTTGGTTAACAGGCAGTCCCGGTTAACGCTGGTTAACACCCAGTCCCGGCTTCGCGCTATTGGCTGGGCGCTCATATCACTTCTGGGTGGTTAGCGATGAATTCTTCACTTCTAGAACCGAGCGAGCGAGTGACAAGAAAGAGTGATCGGTTGGACTGTCTCATCGATCAGAGTCTTCAGTCGTCGCCGTCACGCAGAAAATCAATGCCATTGGGTTGGGGAATATTACAGTGCGGCTCCCCTGTGTACGGAGCTGCGGGCGAGGAAGACACCGAGGCACCCTAAGCGTAACTGACACATAGCGCCTCTAGTATTGAAGATGTGCAAGCTTGAAATTAGCTTATACGCGGGGTAAGTATTGCCTGCTAGTTTTTGGTGGGCTAATTCTGATACTACCTGCTCTCCCCAAAGACAGAAGCATTTCTTTTGAGCATTCGATTAGATCGCGAGCAAAATATTAAACAGCTAGAGCAATAAAAGTATGTGGTTCTGAAGATGCGATGTACTTAACTTGCCTAGCAGGTGAGGCGGTACACTTTTTAGGTATACGAATATTTCCTTCTTACACTGTCGCATTATTTCACCAAACAGAGCTTTTGCTTGCAGTAAACGGGGTCCAACAGCTGGAAGTGAAATACCCAACTGAGAATTTAAAGTGTGCCGGGCACGAGTTTTGATGGTATTCAAACAAAATTCATGTGATGAAATGTTGGTTTCCAGGACATTTTACTTGTCTTGGCAATAGTGAAATGGGACGGTGAGTTGACGATTCTCAATAAGATAAACCATTAGTAAATTTCGTGCGGGAGTCTACCTCAGGCTATTAGCAACCCCTTTGCCCTGTTATTTTTTTTTCCATGCCCTATGTCACAATAGTTAGGCTGCGCTATTTAGACAGATGCACCAACCAGTCCAGATGAACACGCTGTGTTAACAGTTTTGGAGAGTTCCGCAACGGCTGTGCGTGGGCTAGTGGCGGCAGAAGCTCGGGACGATGTGGCTGCTGTGAAGGAACTGCAGGTGTGTTGGAGCACTCAGTAAGCGCAGTGGAGGCACCTAACGATAGAGGAAAATTCGTTGCGCATAGGGAACATTGTATAAATAACTTCACTAGGGTGCAGCTATTCAAAAGTTTCCGATGTTGCGAACGATCTGTATGCAGCGAAGTTTGAGCTCTGTCGCCATCCTCTCCACCTTTCTGCCATTAAGATGTTTCTCTCTGTATTGTTGCATCACCATGAGTGTTGGATAGAAAAATAAAAGCAGCAGAGCAATTTCACGGGGTGGTCTTGTAGTTCACTAAACTTCACACGATCAGTTTTGCCGCGCACCACCAATTTGCTAGTTGACCTGGATTACTCTCGCATCTCGTCATTATCTGCACAGTCAATGAAAAGCAATATTTTGTCAACGGACCTAAACTAATTAATTTAGAAACTAATTATTTTACGGGAGATATGGCAATTTACAAATTTGAACGGCTCTTTCAGATTCTGAGGATGAAAGCTGTTTTAGGACAACTGTCCCCAACGTTTGCGACCAAATATATTGGTGCTTTAGATATTTCTGAGCGACAGCGCATAAAAAGACGTTTTGTAAAAAATATGCAGCTGCAACACATGTAAAATAATAGGGAAAGAAATTTACAGCCCTCATTAAAAATTTCACGGTAATAAACTCTCCAATTCAAAGTGACTTGCAAAATCCGTGGCTTTAGTTTGTTTACAACAATATGTAGGTACAGTAATTGCTTGATAAGCTGATTAATGAAATTTTTGTTAAATGTAGGAATGCAGATTTTGATTTTACATCTGTGGAATGTACACTACATAGAGTTGTCTAGCTCTATGAATAGGTTTGTGGTAAAGGCCGAAGGCGATTTAAAAAAAAGAACAAGATGACCTGGAAAAGTTGCAATGAATAAAAACACTCGGTATACTGAAATTCACAGTTAATGAGCCGGTAAGAGATGTATCGCTACACGTGATACAGAAGCTAAGTGCCTAGCTATCTGTGAGGAACGACATGCCTTGAAAGATGTGTCGAGCCAAAGGAATGTCAGGAGATGATAGACTCAGTCACCTTGAGAAAACATAGTGGGCTTACTGAGCTAGAAATCTTGCGATGTTTAATTTTACGAGGCTGGCTACAGCACTCTCATTTCGATCGGGACGAAATGCAAAAAAAAACTCTCGTTCATGTAGATTTCGCTACATGGTACAGAATCACTGGCGGTCAGAATTATCCAGACGCCCCCCACGACAGCATGCCTCAGAATACATTCATGGTGTTGTCGCATCGAACTTCGTAATTTACCGGTTTTTATTCGCAAGTAAGGACTTGAAGCTTAGGATGAACTTGTAGGAATCTCGAAATCACAGCTGTGCATCAAAAAGGGAGAAACTGGTCCCCTATTTGCAAAAAGGTCCTAAGGCTAGAGTTGTTTGCAAAACCTCACTACAGCCAATCGGGACACGGACATATGATTACCGACCATGACTGGTCAGTGAGAACGGCACTGATGATTCTAAACGTTTGCAAATTTGGCCATTGAACAATACCGTGCACAACATCAGGCCTTGGTAAATTACAATATATTCCGCAAGGTAATATGCGTCAGACAGAGTGTATCGCTTGATTTTACTGGACGTGAAAGAACCGGCTCGTCCAAGGACGGAACACACCGCACTTTATGAATTTGATAGGTTCCGGATAGTCGTTCGTATAGGTAGGAATACTAGCAGTCAGATTATTATTGCATAGTCCAGGAATACAGAGAGCATGTGTGCCAATCTTAACTAATGCCTCTCTGGAGTTTACTTCTGCCCTAATTCTTAACATTCAACGCAGGCATACACCCATAAATCGGGGGGAGGGGGCGTCTTAGAAAAGGAGAGAGAGAAAAACGTCATTGGCACAAAATCACACTGGGCTGCTTCCTGCGGGGAGGCCTCGGTCGTGAGTGGAGCCTTGAGTCTAGGAACCAATCAGTCGTAGTCGCATGGCTTGAACTCCTGACCAGATGAAGTTGGAGTCGTGGCTAGACAGCGGAACTTCCTTCTTCTCTCATGTTGGAGTTTTGTGGTGGAGTTGTAAATGTGTAATGTGTAAATACGTATAAATATTGTGACGGATAGCGCACAAGATGTAGCGTGCGATGTCAGAATGTGTAATAATAGACTCCACAAAACTGCCCCTTCGCGAGTGAGTGATGCACGGGACGGGATCATTTCTGTCTTTAATGTCTGAAGTGTTGCAGATTGGCGCGAAGTTCTTTGTTGATGGGTACTATTATTTCACCGACACGATCGTCTCACTAAGAGGCTGGCTGGACGCGCACGAAAGCCAAGGCGTGCGCTTTCATATTGCCAGGAGTGTTTTTTTTCAGCTGGGGGTCCACATCATCGTGGTTGTTGGCGATAGGGTGCGCTTCCGTAGGATTGAAAGATTTATTTGTGAGATGCTACGTTTAGGGTAGCTTCTGCAAGCAGCTTGTGAGTCGCTGAGGACAACGACTCGACCCTTTACCACTAATTGTGCCAATGCCAACACAATGGCCGCCTTCATCAGATTCAGTGTCAGTACGCAACACTGTCGGGTGAACTGCGGAACTTTTGGTTCATTACGCTGATAATGTGTGCGTCCCTTTCTGGGTACCTGATTGCAATCGTGAATCTCATGTTGGTGGAACTGGTGTGCTTTTGTTTTTTGGTAGCAAAACTTGCCTTTTTCACGGACGTTTCAGGGGCTGTGCTTAGATCTGCCTATCACGTTTACCCTTTAGATCTGCCTATCACGTTTACCCTTTTACCTTCAACCTGGGTCACTGGGTAGTTCGTGCTTGAACTGGGTAGCCATTGATCTGGTATTCTGAGCGAACAATTGTTCGAGACCAACCCTCAGAACAATTTGGGTCACTGAATTTGTGTAGAGAGCAAATGATAAAGGAAAGGTAGGGAGGTTAACCAGGACTGAGCCCGGTTGGCTACCCTACACTGGGGAAAGGGAAAATGGGACGGAAAGATTGAAAGAAGAAGAGAAAGTCCACTGGGGACATCGTTCGGTCACTCAGTCCGGATCACAGACGCTGACTCAGTCCAGTAGCCTTCAAATATCGCAGCAGAGCTTTTGTGGCCTTTTGTAGCTGCGATATGTGAGGCCATGGTCCCAAGATCTTCTTCAAGGTGAACGATGTTGTCTCTAGCTGATTGAGAGCTGTGCAGAGGTCATGTCTTTCGTTTTGAAAAGATGGGCAGTAGAACAGTAGATGCTCTATAGTTTCCTCCGCACCACAGGCAATAAAGTCGGCGCTATCAGTCATTCCAATCAACAATGTATATGCATTGGTGAATGCGACGCCCAAGCGTAAGCGGCACAGCATTGTTTCCTCATTTCGCAGAAGTCCTGGTAACAGCCGCAGTTGCATAGAGGGGTCGAGGGAATGCAATCGTTCTTGGGTGAATTCAGGTGTGTGCCACTTCTCTAATGTCATACGGTGTGCTACCTTGCTTAGGTGTTGGGCTGCGTCGGTCCGCGATAAAGGTACAGACACAAGGGTTGCTCCTTCGTGTGCTTTCCTAGCAGCCTCGTCAGCGAGGTCGTTGCCGGAGATACCGCAATGGCCAGGCAGCCACTGAAACACGACGTCGTGTCCTTTCGCTATCATACGATGGTGCATTTCTCGTATCTCCGACACTAGTTGTTCACACGACCCGCGACGAAGAGATGATAGAAGACATTGCAAGGCCGCCTTCGAATCGCAGAATATTGCCCACCGATCTGCGGGTTGGTTGTTAATGTAATCAACGGCACCTCGGAGGGCAACAAGCTCCGATCCGGTCGATGTTGTCATGTGAGAAATCTTGTATTGGACGCTAATTGATCGTGATTTTATAACCACTGCGCCGACACTGAATTTGTGTAAATGTGGGCATACGTGTCACCCTCCAACAAACTTCTTTCACGCCGACATAGGTCACCGTTGATGTGGAACATGGTGGCAACCGCTCATCGAGGAAACTCAAAGATGCCGACTTGGAGCACGCGTATGTACCACTCGATCTGTGCCGCTTTCTAAAGAACCTCTTTCGCTACAACTTAGATGACGGTGTATGTGCCAGTATGTGTGCGGCTATCTTCAATGAGCGTCTATGACGCCAACTTGGGTAACTGAGTTTGTGCGACTCGGAATGTGCCGCGTTACAATTGCGAAAAATGCCTCATAAATTTCTTCGGTGCTGAGCGAAATCAACGTAAAAGAGTCACTCAAGGATATCAACTTGACGCAGTAGTAGACTGCACCACTAACGTTCTCTGTATTTGTCGATTTTGAATGAATGCCTTCCACGCCAACGATTTAGCGAGCTGTGCCATAAATACACTGCGCGTATGTCACTCTTCAATGAAGCTTTCGCTTTCTTGAGTCATTGAGTACGGGTCACTGAATATAGGGCAATCGTGGGAACAATTATTAGCCTTCGTAGGCACCGGCGTGCCATGCTTCTCATCTCAGAGACCATGAGTACATTATTTAGCAGTGCCATTAGATATCACAGCATGCCCAAGAAGAACCACAAGATGACGCGTTGTCAACGTTCACGCTCACCTTACATCCATTCCTCAGGGCACGTGCTAGTTGGCACCAAGCGTTCCACATTCCACATATCCCACACAATGCCTTATAAATCCTAAAATAGTCCTGTTAGGCTAGTTTCAGTCGACAGGGTTCATGTGTTCAACTTTGCAAGGCTCAGTTTCCAGTGGCGGCCTGTTCACGTCCAAAGATTCTGAACACCCTCTGCTGCATCGCAGGTGTGACGTCGGCCTTCGTCAGGTGCTATGCAGCTGCTAGGACTGGGGGCCATTGATTGATTAAAGGTGTCATGAGCGAGCTAGTAGCCAAATACGGCCCCAGGGAGGCCAATTACTGTTCTGTTGAGGGCGTATCTTTTGTTGAAGCTTAGTGGGCCTTCCTAATTTGGATGTACTTGGATTTAGCCCCACTAGTTCTCGGCATGTCAGCCGGTGTCAGGCGCCACTCCAAACCTGGAGATAAAGTGTGCTGGAGGTGAAATAAAGCTTACTGCCTTCAGATTAGAAGTCCGCCGTCCTTTAAAAAACCAAGCAATTGACCTTGTGAATATACCAACAGAGCAACCGAGATAGCTCAGTCAGATAACCTAACCTGTAGGCGACAACGCCATTTTACTCTGGAGAAGACCAGCCCAGAGCATCCTACCTGTCTACAAACTCACTTGAATTATCCGTGATAGATTAGTTTTGCTCCTCACGCTAGGTAGGTTGATACTATTTATACCCCTCTCACGCCTCTGCCGGTGTCGAAAGGCGCGAGAGAGCAAAAAATAAATAAAATGGGAGAGAAGCAGATGGCAGGAGCAGTTTACGAGTGGTTCCAATATCGTGGTTCCAGGCCACACGTAAATAGGCGACCTTGGAAGCAGCTCAGTGTTCTAGACATTCAAGCAGGTTCCGACAGCGCCTCCACGAGAGCGAAAGGGGAAAAAATATCGGCATTGCCCCCCCTTGCTTTCTTGAAAAGTCACGAGACACGAACACACGGCAACACAATCAACTGCTTTCTCACGCTCCTAGCTGCCACAGGCCTCGAAGAAGAAGATAATGCATAATAGGCGACCACAAAGCAAACAAATATTCATTACAGAAGAATACTTTGTTTATAGGGCAAGTGATCGTTTGCGGGATTCCTACTGTACAAATCAGGCAGCCGGAATATATATGTGGACATATTGTTCGGCAGGACAATAACGTGAAATGCCCCAGCTCTGCAAAGTGACACCCTTTTCCACACATGCGGACAGTGCACAACGTACGCCTAATCAAGACTTTGGTCTTGAAACCATGAGAGAGTTACGACACTAAAATTACCAAACCGGACTATTTTACTGAAATTTTCGATTGAGTGCATGATGCAATCTAGGCAAATGCATACTAATTGTGCGGGAATAGGTAAAAGCGGTTCTTTTGTCTTATGTTGCTGATGCACGTTTTGCGGAGGGATAGCTTTTAAGCACGCAATAACTTCTTTCCTACGTGATGTCATCATTAAATTTAAAAGGGCTTTTGCGAGTGGAAGGCGAGGCCTCAGGTTTTAATTGATGATTGGAAGATAAGCATTTTGACTCCAAAGGATCACTTCACCTTAGCTAACGCCAATTCAGTCCATTCCGTCTATAGCAGCAGACAAATTTTGCCTTCATCTTTCTGCCGTATCGCTGGCCGTAACGGTAATTTCCAACAATGGAGTGCAGCCTTCCGCATTTTTACAGCGAAAGCTGTTGAGGGCTACTTTCCCCACTATCGTGTCCGCATGTAGAAAAAATTCCCGATATTAGTGCAATGCCGCGACATTCCATGGCGGAGGTGAGGCAGCCATTATGCACTCCGTATTGTGGGCCGATCCCGCAGATATTACAATGTCCCCGGTGGAGTGAAACAGGTGTTCCCGAAGATAGGTCAATTCCGGGCCGACGCACGGCTGAGGGGAAGCAGGCGTTAAGCACTTCCCATATCTGGGCCAATTCCGAACATAATCTATTGCCGGGCCGGTCCGCGACGGAGGTGAAATTCACCATCAAGGTGCCCACATACACAGCTCTGCTAGACATCCGTCTTCACAGAATGAAATGGCACTGAATTTTTCTTTTGCACTGTTTTTTGTATCAACTGACCTGCTTGGCATAACAATCTCACCATACAAGCAGATCAAATACCCTGCTTTATCGTCTCAAACTCCGGTCATGTCTGAGTCACCGTGGCGAAAAGGTCATGTATAAATTCTACCACCGGGACTTCTCTAACGCGCACCGCAATTTAAACTACACGAGCGTTTTCTGCATTTTATTCCCACCGAAATGCGCTAGCAGCTGCAGGTAGTCCAATCCGTCACCTTGTCCTCACCAGTAAAGCACCATAACAACTTAGTAGTCACAACTGGTCGACCATACAAGCTCTGGTACACTCGAACACAATGTTTATTTTTATTTTCATTTCCATGCGACTGCCTATGCTAGTTGTCTGAAACGTCAGTAAAAGGTGAAAAGCTGAGACAGATCGAGATGGGGTCAAGTTTAGTGATGATGATGATGTGTAGTGTTTTATGGCGCAAGGGCCAGGTTTGGCCAAAGAGCGCCATGACAAGTGGTAGTGTTAACGATGTAATATGGGAGATGTGACTTGGCTGTAAAGTGGCCTAAAAATTGTTGCTGTAAAGTGCGTAAAATCTGAGTGCTATAAAATTATGGCGATGACTAATGACGGATACTATGTACATTAAAATCCATCGTAAAAGAATGATGCAAAATAGAAAATATATAAGATTCTAAAATTCACTAGAGCACCACTGCCTCGTTAGAGCCCTTGAGACACAAGGGCCTAGAGGCATGTGCTACATAAAAGAAATTATCACAGCGGCATCCTCTTGAAAGAGGAGACGCTATGAGTGTGTGGGGCTTATAACATGTAATACAACATCTTTCAGGAAGCCCAGGACTGCGCTGGAGTCAAACAGCGGTTCTGGGCCTAGTAACATTACTGGATGAAGGGGGATGCGCTGCCGATATGCTAAGGGAAAATTCTTCTTTCTTTCATGTTCGGCTTCCCGACACTCCAGGAGGACGTGGAGGACGGTCAGCCTCTCCCCGCATCTACCACAGGTTGGAGGCTCGTTTCCGGTGAGTAAAAAGTTATGTGTGCCAAATGTGTGCCCTATTCTTAGACGACAGAATAGGACATCTGTCCGGCGTGATTTTGTTACTGGAGGCCAGAATCCTAACTGTGGCTTTATCACGTGGAGCTTATTATTTGTTTCCGCGTCCCATAGTCGTTGCCACTGGTTCCGTAGTTTCCTCCGTAAGAAGGGCTTCAGGTCTGTGACAGGAACTGCAGCGGTGGGATTAGCAGAATGCGATGTAACTGACGTGGCCATCTGGTCCGCAAGAACGTTACCTTCGATGCCCCTATGACCTGGCACCCAGCATATGATGACATGCTGATTACCTATATACGCTTTACACAGAGCAGAATAAAGTTCGTTAATTACTGGATTTTTGTGGTTAGAGAAAGCCATCAAGGCCTTCACAACACTAAAGGAATCCGTATATATGACTGCTTTCTGGAGTTTTGATTTCCTTATATGCTTCACAGCCGACAATAGTGCGTAAGCCTCAGCCGTAAAGATACTAGTTTCCGCATGCAGTACATCGGTTTCCGAGAAGGATGGCCCGACGGCTGCATAGGACACCCCGTCGTGTGACTTCGATGCGTCTGTGTAGAACTCCGTGCAGGAGTGTTTGTGCTGGAGTTCCCGGAAATGCATCTGGATTTCAATCTCTGGAGCGTTTTTTGTAACTTCTATGAAAGATGTATCGCATTGTATCAACTGCCACTCCCAAGGAGGTAGCAGCTTGGCTGGATGCATTAGGCGAAGTTCGAGGATTGGAACGTGCATTTCATGACTAAGCTCCCTCACACGCAGCGAGAAAGGCTGTCTTACGGAAGGACGATTACGAAATAGTGTAGCATATGTCATATCATTAATGGTGTTAAAACAGAGATGTTCGGGATTAGAGTGGACTTTCAAAAAATATGTTTGGCTGAAGTATGTTCTCTGGATATGAAGTGACCACTCATTCGATTCTGCATATAAACTTTGTACGGGACTCGTTCTGAAAGCTCCTGTGGCTAAACGGATACCCAGATGGTGAACAGGGTCTAGCATCTTTAGTGCGCTCGGGGCGGCAGAGTGATAAATGACGGCACCGTAGTCTAGTCGTGATCGAATGAGGCTTTTATATAGATTCATTAAACACTTCCTGTCACTACCCCACGTAGTCTGGGAAAGAAGTTTCACTATGTTCATTGTTTTCAGACATTTTTCTTTAAGATGTTTAATGTGGGGGACGAAAGTGAGTCTGTAGTCAAGTATGACACCTAGAAATTTATGTTCTTTGTTTACAGGTATCTGTTGTCCACACACTTCCAAGCAGGGATCCGGAACTAGGCCTCTCTTCCTTGTGAACAAAACACATGAACTCTTATGAGGATTGATTTTGAATCCATTTTTCTCTGCCCACCCTGACACCTTGTTCAAACCATGCTGTACCTGTTTCTCGCACACTGCGAGATTACAGGATTTGAAACCGATTTGAATGTCGTCCACATAGACGGAATACAAAATGGCCGGTGGTAAGCAAGCATGAAGTGTTGTCATCTTAACAATAAAGAGTGTGCAACTGAGCACGCCACCCTGGGGTACACCGGTTTCTTGTGCAAAAGGACGTGACAGCACATTGCCTACTTTCACCCGGAAGGTACGATTGGACAAGTAGCTTTTTATTATGTTTAGCATATTACCATGAATGCCCATTTCTGACAAATCTTTCAAGATTCCGTAGCGCCAGGTCGTATCGTACGCCTTCTCCATATCGAGGAATATCGATAAGAAGAACTGTTTGTGTACAAACGCGTCACGAATATGTCCTTCAATACGTACAAGATGGTCGGTTGTGCAGCGCCCTTCTCGGAAGCCACACTGAAAGGGATCAAGCATTTTGTTTTGTTCAAGGAAATGGATGAGTCGCCGATTTATCATTTTTTCAAATACCTTACACATGCAGCTTGTGAGGGCTATCGGGCGGTAACTTGCCACTGAAGAAGGGTCTTTCCCTTGTTTCAAAACAGGGACCACAACAGCTTCTTTCCATGCTGTTGGAAGGTACCCTGCGTCCCACATAGTGTTGAAAAGTGTAAGTAGTGTTTCTTGCGTGTCATTGTGTAAGTTTTTGAGCATTTCATACATGATTCTATCGGATCCCGGTGAGGAGCTTTTGCATGCGCTCAAGGCAGCTTTCAATTCGGCAATACTAAAAGGGCAATTGTACGGTTGATTCTGTCGGTATTTATTGATGAGTGGCTTGCATTCTTCTATTTGTTTATATTTTAGGAAGGATTGCGAATAATGTTTTGAGCTTGATACACTCTCAAAGTGCTCCCCAAGTGAGTCGGCCTGATCTTTCAGTGTATCGCCCTGTGTATTTACTAGAGGGAATGAATATGTTTGCCGCCCTCGAATCCTATTAACCCTGTTCCAGGCTTTCGCCTCATCTCTGAACGAGTTAATACTCGATAAAAACTTGTGCCAGCTTTATCTTCTGGCCTGCCGGCGGGTTCTCCTACCTTGGGATTTTATTTTTTTAAAGTTGACAAGATTCTCAGCGGTGGGAGAAGCTCGCAGCCACCCCCACGCCTTGTTCTGATTCTTACGGGCGGTTCGACATTCGCTGTTCCACCACGGTACACGTGGTTTGCATGCCAAACCACTTGCTTCGGGTATGCAATGTGATGCGGCATCTATTATGAATGCTGTAAGATAATCCACAGCAGCATCAATTTCTAAAGAAGATAGGTCAGCCCATGAGATGCTAGAGAGAGTTCGAAATTTCTGCCAGTCGGCTGTGTCTATCTTCCACCTAGGAGCTTGTGGAGGATATTCGTTTTCTTTGGATGTTCTTATTAGTATGGGGAAGTGGTCGCTCCCGTAAGGATTTTTCATAACTTCCCATTCGAGCTCAGCCAATATACACGGGGAAACTAGGCTGAGGTCAATTGATGAAAATGTTCGGTTGGCGAGAGAATGATATGTGGGTGCCTTCTTATTCAGCAGGCATACACCAGAAGAGAAGAGGAACCGTTCAACAAGGCGACCTCGCGCATCTATACGAGAGTCGCCCCACAGGCTGTTGTGCGCATTGAAATCCCCAAGCACAACGTACGGTTCTGGCAATTCATCTATGAAGGACTGAAATTCATGTTTGCTTAGTTTGTAGTGTGGAGGTATATAAATCGAGCAAATAGTGATAAGTTTGTTTAGCAAAACAATTCGAACCGCCACTGCTTCAAGGGCCGTTCGTAGCTGTAAATGTTGACATGCTATGCTCTTTTGGATTACAATCGCAACACCTCCCGATGATGCGATTGCATCATCGCGATCTTTGCGAAAAGTAACATGCTGTCGGAGAAATTTTGTGTGTTGTGATTTGAGGTGTGTTTCCTGTAGACACAGCACTTTTGGATTGTGTTTGGGTATAATCTCTTGCACATCATCAAGGTTCCTAAGAAGACCTGTGACGTTCCACTGTATGATTTGTGTATCCATATTTAAAGTAAGTTGGTGCTGTGTGTACGGAAACTGAAAGATGTCTTAGATTACAGAGCTCTTTCGAGGCCCTGTAATCGGGGTTTTGCCCTTTCTGGAGCGTTCGAGGGAGCCTCGCCGCTCCTTAGGCGCTTGGCGCGCCGTGAGGGCAGTTGTAGTGTCCATTGCCTCTTGGGAGGCGCTGGACACATGCTCTTGCGAGCGAGTTTTCAGAGAGGGTCCCGCCTTGGAGGGCAAGACCCCTGCTCCCACCAGCCCGGAGACCGATGGGGCTCCCTGGGGGATCTGGCTGCGCCGGCCGTTGCCAGCGCTGGATGGGGCCGGGGAGGTTGGTGTAGCCTCGGCTGCGCCCACCTTCGGGGTCAATGGCCCCGTCTGCTGTGTTGGCGTAGCAGCGTTAGCTGCAGCCGCAGAGGGGGCGGATGGCGTCACTGCCGCGTCACTGAGTGTGGGTCGGACAGCCGCCGGAGGCCGTTGTGGCGCTGCCCCCTGACGCGCCACTTCGGCAAATGTGTTCTTAGGCAGGTATGCCACCCGCCTACGTGCCTCCTTGAATGATATATTTTCTTTCACTTTGATCGTGACAATTTCTTTTTCTTTTTTCCAAGATGGGCACGACCGCGAGTACGCGGCGTGCTCTCCATCACAGTTTACACAATGCAAAGAGTTCGTGCAAGCTTCAGACGTGTGTTCATGGGCACTGCATTTTGCACACGTTTGGCGGCCTCGGCAGCTCTGCGAGCTGTGGCCAAAACGTTGGCATTTGAAACATCTCAGGGGGTTTGGCACGTATGGCCTAACACGGAGCTTAATGTATCCTGCCTCGATTGACTCGGGCAGGACACTCGAACCGAAGGTGATTATCAAGTGTTTCGTTTGGATTTCTTTTCCATCTCGCCTTATCTTAATTATTTTGACATCTATAACATTTTGTTCACTGAAGCCCTCCAAGAGCTCAGCCTCAGTGAGCTCCAGCAAATCATCGTCCGAGACAACGCCCCGGGTGGTGTTCATAGTAAGGTGCGGGGTTACTATTAGTTGGTTATCCCCAAATGACACAAGCTTAGACAGTTGCTCGTATTGTTTCTTATCGCGGAGCTCAAGGAGGAGATCACCGCTTGCCATCCTGGTCGCCTTATATGCGGCTCCAAAAACATCAGTCAAAGTCTTTGATACAAGGAAGGGTGAAATAGTGCGCACTGGTTTGCCGGGTTTTTCCGAGTGAACTACATGGAAACGTGGGAAGTTGTGGACTTGGCGTCCGAAAAACTGAAAAACTTCATCGGTGCGCCCTCTTTTCTGAGGGCGATCAGGGAATGGAGGAAAAGAGCTATCCATAAATATATGTGAAATTTCGGCAGCAACGCCAGCCACCCACCATGGAGTCCAACAAGGGGACGCTGCAGGGCCTGAAAAACAGGGCCTGCAAACGCCAGCTGTACGTTGCCGCTATAACCTAATATGATATAACCAAGGTTGGCTACTCACACAAGGTTAACCCTTGCTGCCAGGAAGGTCGGAAGTAATAAAGAAATGAGAAGGAGACAGGAAAGGTGGAAAGTAAGGAAAAGACGAAGGTTGTAGGTAGAGAGAGACAGGAAAAAGCAACTACCGATTTCCCCCGGGTGGGTCAGTCCGGGGGTGCCGTCTACGTGAAGCCGAGGCCAAAGGGGTGTGTTGCCGCCGCCGAGGTCAAGTTTAGTGATGGAAATGCAGAGAGGTCCGCAATAGGTTCATTCCTTTAGCTTGTTACTATGCGGTGGGAGAAGGAGAAAAGGTCAAGAAAGATGGAAGGAAGAGGAGCATGGAGGGTGGCGGTGACGACACAAGAAGGATGTAAAACACATAACAACAATTTAGGTCTACTCGATAGCCTACAGTGCAGTTCTGTAATTTTTAAAAAGTGAAGCAAGGCCTGGCTGGCCTGAAAAAGTAATTTAACTTGTGCCAAGTGCCATAAAACTCGTCAGCGTAACATTGTTGTCACAGAGGCAAAAAAATAAGGAAATCTTACGTGGCATTTCCGCTTTGCATGAGGATCCAGGATCGACAATATATTGTGTGACAGTACAGACAAGGGCCAACAATATGTAGCCTATGGATGGGGATTGCATTTCCGAGGAGCCTAATATTCTGGAGTTGACGCAGCAACTTGGCAGAAATCTGCGGAAGAATGCGTCATTTAAAACATTGACTTATTTCTAAGGAAAATTCTTACAATGTCGTACTCTATAAACGCTTTATTATGGGAGCGACCCACGCGGTTTGTAAACAGTTTACATTAATTTTTTGTTTACTTCACTGAATAACTGTTTCATACCATATTTTCTTCCTGTTAAATAGATAATGCTTTTGTGTGTAAAATTGGAGACCTGATTCGAATGTAGACTAAATGAGTACAGGTGAAAGCAATATTAGAACTTATTCCGTATTGCAATACATACAACTTGATGCATTTTAGAATTGATTTCGAGAAACTAATTTTCCGTCACCTCCAATTACATATTTAAATGAATTTATTCTTATACAGTGAACCGAAAGAGCCATTTCAACGAAAGCATGTACTTCTTCAGGAAGAATTGCAAGTGCCATGAAAAACATTCAAGCTGGCGATTCAACTTGTTGCAGATTAGAAAAAAAATATCTGCATAGTTCGGTTTCATACGTAATTTCGCTTGCTCTCATTCTAGGCTCTTGTATCCAAAGAAAACATATCAATCCGAACATTTCAGCAGTAAAGGCGATGATTACCACTGGCCTGATTACAAGCAAGGATTTTCTACCATGCTTTGACAACTGTTCGAACAGGATGTATTACATACCCGAAGTATAGTAGTATCTCTACTAGCGTAGAATGCAGCTTTCTCAATCTCCGACTTCGTTCCGCTCTTTTATTGTTCCTGCAGATGCAGTTATCCCTTCCAACGCAGAGCTTTGCAAACTCTACATTCCACGAATTGTAGTTTGCAGATTTGTGACTTTGCGACTTTACGACATCCGTTCACCTGCTGCATAGGCAAGCCTCACAAAGCTGCGTTCAGCGTACCTAGCTTTCTGAAGATTCCGATGCAGTCATTCATTACAAATTTTGCTCAGGTAGCAAATTAGCTCATGCAGCAGCTGCCATCTCACAAGCTATAATGTCTGTCTTCCGTAGGCAGTTCTTGGAAGACTTCCCGGCTCCTTCAGGGAATGTCAATTTACATATATGTATATGTTGGTGGAAGGTACTAACTCAATAAAAATAATAAAAAATGTAATTTGGAGTGTTACGTGGTTAAAAAGAATAAAAAAATACAGATGGACTCGACTACCGTTGACAACTATGCAAAGCGGAGCATTCTTCAGACGATTTGCTCATGATGCCTTTGCGTGTGATATGAAGTGAGATCCGAAAATATAGGTATATAGGGAAGCATGTTATACGAAGAAAGTAATTTATTTGCCGTGAATTACATATAGACGCGATAATATATACACATTTACATGCACTACATCGCATATATTATAACTGTTTAAATTTTCAATGGCATATCTACATTGTCATGTTCAGTCGTGGGGTTTATGATGTGTAAGTTGCTTCTAGTGCAGCTGCGGATAAAAACGCGCCAACCCTCTCAACATACTGTCTTGCCCACGAGAAAGGACCTTCCATGCGGCTTGTCAAAGCATGCACACATGGCGTTCAGCGTTACAGGACAGAGGCGAAATTCACTAGACGAACTAAGGGACATATTTTGGCGCAAGACAAATGGTACGATAAAAGCGCATGTGTGAAGCTAAAGCTGCTCGTAAGACAGGAAGCTTGTGATGCCTGCTGCAGCAAAGCGAGCGCTATAGACGGAAAAAGGCGAGTATGTAATGGCAGAGCAGGGGTGAAATTCAGTACTTGCACCAAACGTACGCGTAAGTCTATTCACAAAACTTAAGGAACAGAGGTTGTTGCTTCCGACGCAGGGAGGAATTTCTGCGATAAAGGGGTAGCCCTTATAAAACATGATTATGTCTACCTGCGACATTGGGGCTGACGCGGTTAAGCAATGGAACGCGCTGTTGCAGCCGATTGGGCAGAGGCCACAACTGATAGTGAGCATGATGTGTGAATAAATGTTTGTGGATTTGTCATCTGAAGGTACGCCGAGCAGTTCTAGTGCATAACTGTATTGGACGTGCGCTGCTGTGAAAGACAGTCACATTAATGATACGCTGTGAACTTCCGCCTAATGTCTAATAGGCGGTGTGTCTCCATGCGTACAATAGCCTGGCGTTTCATACTCTTCATGAGACTATATTTGACGGTAGCGGAAAGGAAGGTTGCTTACGACCCGAGCAAGCATCAAGTTTGTCATTGAAGTTCTGTGAGCACTTTTGTCTCTGTATATGTACTTTTTAGTTTGAGCGTTCCCTTTCTGATAGGACTGCGAATGATTTTTTTTTCAGGCGCTTTTCCGGCCATACTTATCACGATCAACTACTTCAACCTATTGGATACGGAACCACTAAGAAGATTGAACCGCTATGGGCTTCGCGTACGATGCTGCACATTATCCTGATGCACATGTTATTATGCAGCTGGTGAATATTGGAAACGTTTGCGTTGGTAGATTTGCTGTTGTTCACTGGTCAGCCTTGACTTCTGGGAGATGTCACGCAGGCTAGGGGAGACGCCGCAGTAGGACTCCAGGCAATGACATCAGCAACGTGTGATTTATTACTGGGATGTATTACCGCCTCTGTCGGAATGTGGCCGCCAGAACCTGGAAAACGGAGCATTTACTTAATGCAAGGCATCATGACATTATATCAGCTGAGGAGAAGCCAAGAAGAAGCGATGGACGCTGACACGACGTCAAAGTGTGATAGGCAGCGAAGCTTGCGCGTGCATATATTACGTTGCGAGGAATACTGCCATAAATATAGGAGTGTTACTTGCCGCTGCTTCTTTCTCCATTTGCTTTTATAGCAAATAAGGTTTATAGTTCTCCATGGCCCCGAAAGGGATCCTATGATTACAGAGCGAACATTTCCTCGTCGGTTGTCGCTCGACAACATTGCCTACCAGCGCCTTAGATGGTACCAGCTACCAAAGAAGCTAATGTTGATGCTCCGCGCGGCAGTACAACCGCAGCTGCAACCGCGCCCAGCGCGATCACATACCATACCGATGAACGTACGGGTGCTGGTGGCCATTCCGTCAAGCCATATGAATGATTAGTTATGCAGCGTTTTAACGCGATAGCGTTAAGGAGCTCGTGTCGCAGAAAAGCCGGTGTCGTCGGCGTCGGTGTCGGCATCGGCGTCCGCGGCATTGACCGTGAGCGATAAATCACGGCAGGCACTTCATAAATAAAAAGCAACTTGCAAGATGGGCTGGGTGGGAATCGAACCAGGGTCTCCGGAGTGTGAGACGGAGACGCTACTACTCAGCCACGAGTTCGATGCTTCCAAGCAGTACAAACGCGCCTCTAGTGAATGCGGTGTTGCCTTCGAAACGAGCCGTGGAAGGTTATACTGGGGTGTATATCGGTAATTATGAACATGTAACTTACAGAAGTCGCAATTACACGAGTAGCGAAGTGCGTTTCCGCTGCATTTCTTCTGCGCTTTCCGCACACGCAGAGCCATCTTGCGGCAAGCACAGAAGACCTCCTCCTCTCTGTGTACGGCGCTGCCCCGACAGATGGCGCGCCACGCGCGCATTGGAGCTGTGCGAGGCGGGTCACTCCCGGACTCTCTCTCCCCTGACAACGCTTCGCCTTGCTCCCTTTCTTTCTTTAGATCACTATCTGTCTATCTCTCTGCCCGTGCCGATCACAACGGTTGGCTGGCGTGCATCATTTCCCCCTCCGAGATACCGAGTTCTTTGGTTCGTTCCGCTTGCTCAGGCGCACGTTTCGTTGCTGCGCCGCACGCCGCGTTGCTCGACCAAATGGCTCGACGCTCACCGCGTCCGATGCAGGGCGCCTCGTAAGTGATGGCTGCGCTGTGGCCCATTGTCTTACACCCCTTGGCGGGTCGACAGGAACGCTGTCGCATTCCACTCCTGAAGGCGAAGCTTAAGCGTCCTGCAATTTTAGAGCGCAGCTCTTTGGCGTCCGTTCCTGGGTTTCGCGTCGGCGTTGTCGTCGGCCTCGTAACCAGCTCGCCGACGAATCTGCTCCGCCGCCGCGCATGCGCGCTGTCGGCTCTCCGGGCGAGGGAGGATGATGGAAGGGAGGAGGAGAGACTGTGGAGGAGGGCTGGCTACACAAATGGCTCTTTGGCGTCCGTTCCTGGGTTTCGCGTCGTCGTCGGCGTTGTCGTCGGCCTCGTAACCAGCTCCGCCCCCCTTTCATCCCCCCAGCGCTAGCAGCGACCGACTGATACCGCTTTCGTGAGTCCGCTACCGCACTCACGAAAGACGTCGTGCACTTCCTGCAACTCGCATTAACCGTCCATTAATCCACACCGATGTTAGTAGTGGGGGACTTTAATGTTGACATAAAGACAAACAGCAATTTCCTAACACTTATGCGGGAGAACATCCCGTTCCTCTCGCTCGTAACGCGTCCCACGGCTGTGACAACCTCGCGAGGCACTTGTATAGATCTCGTCTTTGAGAATCAAGCATTGGTGTACCAAGTCGAACATATATCAGTCTAATTCTCCGACCACAAAGCTTCCTTCATGACTGTCAAGAACTGCTAGTGGAGTCTTTGTTAAAGGAATACGTGTGAAAAAAAAAATTATGTGATAGCGCATACATGTGTTGCTCGATTTCTTTGCCTCAATCGATCGAAAAGGTGAAACAGCTTATTTGCTGCGCTCAAATTTCGCATTAGGAAGTAACGTAATCGTCGGTAATTTTTTTTTTGTTCATTCCCTAATAAGTACCAAAGTTGATGTACTCATTTATTTTGGTATATTGTTATGATGGCGGGGACAGTGGCAGTGGTGATGTTGCGACTGTACGGGGTATGGCTGGCCGACCTGGTTCGCAAGTGTTCTGCCTGAGCGTCTCTTTGTGCGCCAGTAATGTCACCATGAGTCAATCGGTTTTGCTCTCGCACAAATGCGAGAATATTGCCATTGCCATTTTTTGATGGTGGTGGGGTGAACGGGTGAGCGCGTGTGCGCTTGGCGGTGCGGTAGAACACTCATGAAAAAGGACGCTGTCGCAAAGGTTAGAGCACTGGCTTCATGTAAGAATATAACCTCAACTACAGATGCATGGTGCACGATCACATTAATAGTTGACCCCGTTTCTTTCGTGCCTTTTCATTTATTCGGAGCTTAGGTCCTTCCTCAGTCAAATTAGCGCTGTCGAAATCGCTGTTAGCGCGGCTGCTACGGTCCTTCGGCTGCTTCTTTATCCCAGGGCAAGTAATCTTTGTCTAATAAATTGCATAGAAATGGCGCCATCTAATGAATTGCACAGAAAATACGTATGAAAAGGGCCCGGAACTGAACTAGAATGCTTCGCTTTAATAGCAATCTCATTTTGAGACAAGCCATAGTTGGGCACTCCAAACTAATTTGGGCCAACTGGATTACTTTAACGTGGGCACTATGCTTTTAACGTGCGTTTGGCAGACGGGCACTTTTGCATGTGGTCCCTACCGAAATGCGGCCGCCGCGACAGAGATATGATTTCGCGACCTCATCCTGGGATCGTATAACGTAAAACTATTCCAATATGTTTTTTATTCCAATCTCCTTACGCAAATTTGCGTAACCACCGACCCAAGCATCGTGCGGTGACCCGCATGGTTGTCTGAACAAACCATTAAAAAGCCATCCTCGTTTATGAGACGTCATTTCCGTTTGCTTCAAAAACGAATAACAATGCCTAGACTGAACGGCTTGTCTTATCTAATTGGCTTACAAGAGGTGAGGAGTAACCTCAAATGGAGAGGGATTCGATGACGACGACCCAGTGCACTGAAAATCGATAACTTGATTAAGAGGGTGGTGCAGGCTTTTGCGATTGGTCCGCTTTTCCATAATTAGCTCGCGGTCGCTGGCCGAAAATCGCGGTGGTGTGCAACGGAAGGTTAAAAATGCCGCTAAAACGCATCCTCAGCAAAGAAGAGTTGGCAGAGCTGGATCGTAAACGTAAAAAAAGTGGTAGAAAACGTTACACCGCCCCGCAAAACGTTTATTTTACGCAAATAAAGCCAAGAACTTCGGCAGGGGCGAGTAGCCAGTGCCTAAGCGATCGGCGGCAGCCATCGTTTAACGCGACAGCGTTAAGGAGCTCGTGTTGCAGAAAAGCCGGTGTCGTCGGCGTCGCCGACATTGGCGTTATCGAAAAACCCCGGAAGGCAATTCATAAGTAAAAACTTGGCGAGATGGGCTGGGTGGGAATTGACCCAAGGTCTCCTGAGTGTGAGATGGAGGTGCTACCACTCAGTCATGAGTTCGATGGTTGAACAAAAGCCCCTCTAGTGAATGCGGTGTTGCCTTAGAAACGCGCCGCAGAAACATATACTGCGGTGTATACAGGTAATTATAAGCATGTAAATTACAGAAGTCGCAATTAAACGAGTAGCGAAGTACGTTTCCGCTACATTTCTTCTGCGCTTGGCGCACACGCAGATCCACCTTGCGGCAAACACAGAAGACCCCTTCCTCGCAATGTACGGTGCTGCCCCGACAGGTGGCGCGCCACTCGCTCGCTTCTGCCCTTTGTTTCGTTTCAGCGCATTGGGGCCGGGCGGGGACCGGTGCAAGCATGGCCCAATACCCTTGCGTTTAATAAGTTTTCTTGCTCTCTCCGTCCAAGTTACAGCGTGCGCCACTCGAACCCTCGTGGTTAGGCGACGTGGCTCCTCTTTCCGCTCACAGGGCGACTCCTAGGCGCATTGTGCGATGCGGGGCGCCTCTGACGTTATCGCTGCGCCATAGCGCGTCTGGTGTGAAAGCGTCCCCTGCGATGGGTGCCGGTCTGCTGGCGAGGAGTCATGCGTCTGCGTGGTGCTCCTGGAACAAATGATTATAAAAACGTTGTGCTGTGAACTTAGAAGTGCCGTATATGAAGGCTAAGTCTTTGTGTGACCCAAGATCATACCGAGCGAATGAGTGGGTGGTGCGAACGGGCGTGAGCTAACGATATCGCGTTCCACTCTGAAGGCGAAGCTTATCGTCCTCCAATTTTTTTATTCGTTGCGGAACAGTGCAGCCTCCGGCTATTGAGAGGAACATTCAGTTTTGTTTGGCATAATAATGCATCTTCAACGCGCATACGTCTATTTGACGTGGTGAGTTATCGTGGTTTTGTGAAGTCGCGCGACACGCAGCTAAAATGGGTGCAGACGGAAAAGTTTTGACCAATAGCCGATGGCTAATGGCGAAGAGGTGCCGAATCAGAAATAACTATTTTCCTTTCTTTCGGTCCAACTGTGCACAATTTGTGTCTATACGTCATGTCAGATGGGGAGCTATCGCGGTTTTTGCGATGTCGTGTGACAGACAGGCGAAATGGGGATGGTAAAAAAAGTTTTTGACGAATAGCGGAGGGCTTGTTGCAGACTTTGAATAGAAACGTTTGCAATAGCTGTACGTTATAGCGTCCCCAAGCAGCACAACGCCAAAGCTTCAAAGGTACCGTGGCGGACTGAATTAAAATTTTGAACGTGGAATATTTCAGTGATCTCAGACAAAAAAGTATGATGGCTCAGATCACTCGATTAGGATATTTATGCCTTGCAACGAAACTCGAGCAACCGGTCTAGGCTAAAACGCAAGCGTCTTATAACGTAAAACTATTCTAATATGTTTTTATTCCAATCTTCTGACGTCAAACTTGCGTAACCGCCGACGCAAGCATCGGGCGGTCACCCGTAGGGTTGTCCGAACAGGCCAATCAAACGCTCTCCTCGTTCATAGGAGGTCGCTTTTGTTTGTTTGAAAAGCGAATAACATTGCCTACCACTGAGCGGCTTGTCTTATCTAATTGGCTGACAAGAGGCGAGGACAATGCTCAAGTGGTGAGGCATTCGATGGGGCCGAGCCACTGCACTGAAAATCGATAACCGGATAAAGAGGGTGGTGCCGGCATCTGTGGTTGGTCCGCTTTCGCTTACTTAGCTTGCGGTGGCTGGTCAAAAATCACGGAGGCATGCAACGGAACGTTAAGAATGCCACTAAAACGGCTGCTCAGCAAAGAAGAGTTGGCAAAACGAGGTCGCAAGCGTGCTGAAAGTGCTCGAAAATGTTACTTGGCCATGCAGAAAGATTTATTATATGCAAACAAACCCATGCTCTCCGGCAGGTGCGAGTCGCCAGTGTCTGAGCGATCGGCGGCAGCCATCTTTTACTCCTTTCGGAACAGGGCAGCCTGCTGCTATTCAGAAGGAAATTCAGTTTTATTCGGCATATTAATGAATCTTTAACGCGTAAACGTTACTTTGACGCGGTCAGTTTTTGCGATTTTGTGAGGTCGCGTGACAGGCATGTGAAGTGGGTGCAGCCCGAATACGTTTGACCAATGGCCGAGGGCTAATGGCGAACAAGGGTCGAATCATAATTATTTTTCTTTTTTTCGGTCAAATCATGCGTAATCAGTGTGCACACGTCATATCATATGGGGAGCTATTACGGTTTTCGTGATGTCGCATGACAGACAAGTGAAAGGGGCTGGTCGGTCAGTCAGTCAAGAACTTTATTGAGGTCCTGAGGGGTCTAAGCCGTTGGAGATCGCACGCGGGGAGCTCCTTGGGCCGAAACCGTAGGCGACGCCCAAGTCGGGACGGGAACGAGGTGACGCTCCGCCAGTTCTTGGGCCCTCTGGACGGCCTTGAGTTGCAGTTTGAGGTCCGGGCTTTTGAGGGCCTCTTCCCATTCGGGCTCACTGGAGAGAGGGCCCTCTGGTAATGCGGTACATTGCCAAAGCATGTGCGAGGGTGAGCAATAGGGTTCTGGGCAGTCTGGGCAATTTGCCGGGATTTCTGAATTGTAGTGGCTTAATAGGCCTCGTGACGGATACGAGTCCGTTTGCAGCATTCGAAACGCGGCCGCCTGCGCGCGCTCGAGTTTGGCGTGCGGGAGCGGGTATTTCATTCTGCCTTTTCGATAGTGTGAGGTGAGTTCTTGGTATGTGAGTAACGGGTCATTAAACTGAATGTCCAGCCCCTCGGAGGCCGTGGGACCGTCGCGGCGGGCAAGTTCTCGCGCACGGTCATGGGCCGCTTCATTGAGGTTGGGTTTTAACGCGATAGCGTTAAGGAGCTCGTGTCGCAGAAAAGCCGGTGTCGTCGGCGTCGGGTGTCGGCGTCGGCGGCGTTGACCGTGAGCGATAAATCACGGCAGGCGCTTCATAAATAAAAAGCAACTTCCAAGATTGGCCCGGTGGGAATCGAACCCAGGTCTCCGGAGTGTGAGACGGAGACGCTACCACTCAGCCACGAGTTCGATGCTTCCAAGCGGTGCAAACGCGCCTCTAGTGAATGCGGTGTTGCCTTCGAAACGAGCCGTGGAAAGTTATACTGCGGTGTATATCGGTAATTATGAACATGTAACGTACAGAAGTCACAATTACACGAGTTGCGAAGTGCGTTTCCGCTGCATTTCTTCTGCGCTTTCCGCACACGCAGAGCCATCTTGCGGCAAACACAGAAGACCCCCTCCTCTCAATGTACGGCGCTGCCCCGACAGGAGGCGCGCCGCGCGCGCATTGGGAGCGCTGCCAGGCGCGTCGCAGGACTCCCTCTCCCCTGACGACGCTTCGCCGTGCATCCGGTTTAGATTACTATCTATCTCTCTGCCCGTGCCGATCACGACGTTTGGCTGGCGTAGATCGTTTCCCCTCCGAGACACCGAGTTCTTTGGTTCGTTTCGTTCGCTCAGGCGCACGTTTCGTTGACGCGCCGAACGCTGCGTTGCTCGACGCTCACCGCGTGATAGGTGGGCGCTAAGTCCGATGCGGGGCGCATCGTAAGTGATTGCTGTGCCGTAGCGCATTGTCTTATACCCCTTGGCGGGTCGACGGGAACGCTGTCGCGTCCCACTCTTGAAGGCGAAGCTTAAGCGTCCTCCAATTTTTTGCGGGTGGATGTCTTTCCCCATGTGATCGGGGAACCAGGAGAGGCACCGTTTGCACTTGTTTGAGCTTGCTAGTAATATATGCGCTACCTCTTTCGGTACGTTGCCGCTTTCGTAAGCCCGAATTGCAGCACGCGAATCCGTGAGGACATGGGTAAATGTGGGGTCTGCCATGGCGATGGCTACGGCTATCTGTTCGGCTTTAGCGCTGGTGGTCGATTTAACCGATGCCGATGACCGTAACGTTCCGTTGCCGTCCACAACTGCTATCGCGAAAGTTGATGTATTGCCGTACTGGGCCGCGTCCACAAATGCGGTGGCTTCACGATCCGCGTCTGTGCGGTCGAGAATCGCGCGGGCGCGGGCCCGACACCTACCCACCTTGTATAGTGGGTGGACGTTTCTGAGAAACGGTGAGACTCTGTAGTTGTCTCCAATTGCACTCGGTAGGGTAACAGCGTGCTCGAGATAGGGAGATGGGGAGACATTAGCTTCGCTTGGAATTAGTCTACCGGCTTTGGACGGGGATAGGCGGAGTATTTGCGCCATAGTCTGAGCCTCGATCACTTCGTCGATGTTGTTGTGCATGCCTAGCTGATCAACCTTTGCTGTACTTGCTCTTTGTGGAATGCCCAAGACCTGTTTGATGCTCTTGCGCATGAGTGTGTTCTGTTTCTTTTCTGTTTTCGTCCAGTTGTGGGCAGAGGCGACGTAATTAATACGGATCATAAGGAACGCGTGGTATACGCGCAGAAGGTTATCTTCGCAGAGACCCTTCCTGCGCCCTGAGACTCTGTGGATGAGTCTGATCATATTTTCGGTTTTGGCGGTTAAGTGTTTGATCGTGTGTAGGTGGCATCCGGTGGCGTCGATTAGGAGCCCAAGAATGCGTATGTGGTCGACTCGCGGAATCTGTTGTCCGTCTCTTATATGTAGTGCTATCGGAAGTTCGTCTAGAGGAGTTAGGTATCGGACGCCTTGGCAAGACTTGCGATATAGTAAGAGTTCCGATTTCTTGGAAGATAGTTTCATTCCTGTGTCTAGTAGGTACTCCTCCGTGGCATCTAGGGCAGACTGTAATGCCTGCTCCATGTCTCCCAGGGAGCCTCCCGGGCTCCAGATGGTGATGTCATCTGCATATAGAGCGCAATTTACGTTCGGGATGTCTCGTAGTTTGTCTGCGAGTCCCTTCATCACTATGTTAAATAGTAATGGAGAGATGACGGAGCCTTGCGGTGTTCCGACGGAACCCAGCTTGTAGCAGTCCGACGTAAGTTGTGAGACTCGCAGTCGGGCTTCTCTGTCTTTTAGGAAGGAGCGCACGTACTCCTGAAATCTCTGGCAAAGCCCGAGGCCTGCCACAGACTCCAATATGAAGCGGTGCGAGACGGTGTCGAATGCTCTCGTGAGATCGAGGGCGAGGATGCCTCGAACGTCTCTTGTTTTAACGTCAAAGACCTGTCTTTTTAGGAGCAACATGACATCTTGCGTGGAAAGGTGGGGTCGAAACCCTACCATGTTGTGTGGGAGGAGTTCGTGTTCCTCAATGGAGGGTGACACTCGGTTTTGAATGACGTGCTCGGCTACTTTACCCACGCATGAAGTAAGAGATATAGGGCGCAAATTGTCGACGGTAAGTGGATTGCCGGGTTTTGGGATAAGGACCACCGTGGCCGTGCGCCATTGCGTTGGTACCTCTCCTGTTTCCCACACGTGGTTGATGTCTTTAATGAGTAGTGTAATAGCCTGGTCGTCTAAGTTACGTAACATTCGGTTAGTTACCCCGTCGGGTCCTGAGGCCGACCTGCTGTTTAGGTTGTGTAGCGCCTCTCGAACTTCTGCTTCCGTGAAGGCAGCGTCTAGTTCGGGAGTGGTTTCGCACTTTATGCTCGGGTAATCGTTGGGGTGAGCGTCGCCTAACGGAAGGTAACGTTTGGCGATTTCTGCCAGGAAGGACTCTTCTGTTCCCCCTTTCGCTTTGTGGAAGTGTAAAAGTCGGTCTAGCGCGTGGCTTTGATTATCCTTTGTTTGGCTGTCGTCTAACATGCGTTTCAGGAGGTTCCACTTACCTCCGGTCCACATGCGGCCGTCGACCGCCGAACATAGTTCCTGCCATTGGAGTCTTGTGAGCTCCGTACAGTATTGTTCGATATCTCGGTTGAGTATCGCGATGCGTTTGCGCAGACGTCTGTTGAGACGTTGCTTTCTCCATCGCGCAAGTATCGAGGCCTTGGCCTCGAGTAAGTGTGCGAGGTGAGGGTCAACCCTTGGGACCTCCAATTCCGTTTGTATGGTTTTCGTGGCTCTAGCTACGTCGCCCTTTATCGCAGAGAGGAGCTCTGCGAAGGAATCGTACGTGTTCGTGTCTTCCTTCCGTAACTGGCGGAAGCTATCCCAGTCTGTAAGGGTGAAAGACCGGGGTGGGGCCGCCGTGTTTGGTATTTCTGTGCGTATGACGAAGTGATCGCTGCCCAGGTTCTCTTGCGTATTCGTCCATGTGTAGCTTGCTACATTTCGGAGTAACGTGAGGTCCGGCGTAGTATCGCGTTGTGTTGACGTACCCAATCTGATGAGGAACCGGTGGTCCGTCACCAGGGTGAGGGACAGGTCGTCGATCCCGCGTGAGAGGTTGTTGCCGCTAGGCTTGATTGTGGGGTAACCCCACGACGGGTGGGGGGCGTTGAAGTCCCCTGCGATAATGAGCGGTGAGATTCGTGCCATTGATGTGGCTTTAGTAAGGATCGCGTGGAAAGATTGTTTGTAGTGCGCGGGGGAGGTGTAGACGTTTAGTACAAAAATGCTTCGTTTTAAGAGTCGGTTAGGTACGCGCTCGATTAGGATCGCCTCGATGCGACTGTTTTTCGGAAGGACGTTATGAACGATATGCGCGAATTTTCTATTAACGAGCGTGGCGATGCCTCTCCTGGCGTCCCCTCCTTTTTGGGAGACGGGGCTGCACCCTGAGAGCGTGAGGGTTTCGCATAGAGTTTCTTGTAACAGTATTACGTGCGGCTTTTTGGGTTGAATTTTGAGGTACTGTTGCAGCGAGGATTTGCGTTTCGTGTAGTTAGCGCAATCGCACTGCCAAATTTCTAAGGTGTCCCGTGTCGTGTTAGCCATGATGGTTTTGCGGGGGATTTATTGGTGACGAGGGGTGCGTCGTCGTGTCCATCTGTTGTGGCTGACTAGCTTTGTTTTTAATTTTTATGGCGACTTTATTTTCACCACCTCTACACGATTCGTTAGGATACGAATACTTTCTAGGTTTTCTCGCGTGAGGCGCAGAATTTCGCCTAGGGTGTGTCGCGGTGCATTACTCTCTTCTTCCGTCTCTGGGAGCGGAGGGGGCTTGCGTTTGGCTGTGCTAACTTTTACGTTTGTCTCCTGGGGTGGTGCTTGTTTGGGAGCTTTAAGGTTTTGAATCTCCTGTTTTGCGTCATTAAGCTGCGCTGTAAGCACTTGTATGGTGGCCCGGAGACCCGCTAGTTCCTGTCGTAGGGCTGTGACTATCTCGCTCTCATGCTCGGGCAATGAAGACCGCGTTACCTGTGTGGTATATGAAGCGTCCCGTTGCTGCTGCTGGTAATGTCTCCCTCGTACTCGGTCGGCCCACGTCAGTGCGGTGTGGCCGGATGTAGGGCGCCCCCTGGAGCAGGACCGGCTGTTGCGTCGTCCCCTGGAGCGGGAGCGGCTGCTGCGTAGGGTGCTGCGGCGCTCGGGTGTCGGCGTGACCGAGCGACTCCTTGGGGTCGCTACGGGAATGCCCGAGGCGGCACTCGAGTGGGCGCTGGTCCAAAAAATTTCTTACCAATCGTGGAGGGTTGATTGCAGACATGGAATAGAAACTTTTGGAATAGTTTTACGTTATAGCACCCCAGGACTGTTTCTGAGAGACTTGCGTACTTTGCCAAGCGATCTAGCAATTGCGAGAATCCCACAAGCAGGCTCCACTGTTTCTGACAAGCAAATTCTTATGTTGTGGGAACGAAGCATTCCGATGGAAATGCATAAAACCCCAACGATTGTCTCAATTTTATGCGAACTAAGGTTCCACTTATTTGTAGAACATCGGCATGAGGTTGCATTTATATACGGTATCGCCATCAATGTGCACTGCTAAAATCCCTCAAATGAGACAGAAATACGTTCGGCACAATGTTGGATGCGCATTCTTGAGTTTTGCTTTCTTAGAATTGTAAGGCTGGTAAATAACGTAACTGAAAATTAAGTACATGAGATCATCATTTGCCTAGGACCATTCCACCTACCAGAGTATCAAAGTGTTCTTTCATAACCTGGACGAAGACTGTCGTCAAGTCAAGCATTTTTTGTTATAAAAGACAGCGCTATGTTGCGTACTCACACGCCCTACAGGGTGCGCTTCGAGTACACAAATTACATATCAGAGAAATCCCAAATATAATGTTATTTTAACTTTGTTTCACTCGTCTGTAGTTGGAATGGTGAAAGTATTTTAGGTTGCTCGCTTTCGAAATAATTTTTAGTGAATGTTACAATAAAGACCACATTTCTTTTCTTCTTCATTTAACTCATTGCATGCACACAATATGCAATACTGTTTTGACACACAGCCTTGGCGGCTAGTTCGGGGTGCAATAAGAAAACAGACGTAAAAACCACAGCGTATCGTTGTAGGAGACAACATAAACACACAATACTAAAGACTCTTTGCGGGTAAAACGTAGGATAAACAAAAAGGTATGTTATGACAACCGGGGATACAAATAAACTGTCAGCATTCATGAAATGAGTTTTTTAAACATCGTACAAAATTTTCACCAGTCTTTACACTGCCTGGGAGTGCGTTCCATATTATAGCACCGGTGAGCTCCACAAGTATGTGTCCATATATATCGTGACATGGTGATAAGGTAATACAGTTCTTAGTAGCTGTCCTAGTGTTTCTTGAAGGAAAATTAAGTATTGTAAATGGTAGCGGATAATTAAACGTATTATTGCATTAACTACCTGAGCAACATTTCATTTATTCACCTTACTGAATAGCAGAACACGAAGTAATTGAAACAAAAGTTTACTTGAACCAGTATGCTTAGAAAAGGTTAGTCGTAGCGCCTGTTTTCGAAGACCGCTGACAAGTTACACGTAGGTTTTGTACGTACTACCCCAAGACTAAACAATAACAAAGATGACTCTCTATAAAGGCAATGTAAAATATCCGTGAAACATTAAGTTCAAAACATTGACGGGCGTATAACAATACATCCCAACCATACGGCAATTTCGAACATACCTGACCAATTTGATATTTGCATTGCATAACCGATTCAAACAAAACTCCTCAATAACTGTAGCGGCATACTCTGTTAGGCCGGACATTATTCAAAAACATAGACAGCGAGTCCAATTCTTTTCCTTCGTCCTGCAATAGAACACTACACAATTGGTTTCCATCCTACAGAAGTGAAGACTACAATATTGCGCTGATTAAGGCAAATCATTGTGATTAATATTGAAAATCTGACTTGACATGTGTCTTCTGCCTCACGTTTTTACGGAATAAACTGAAGGCGTCTGTGAGCTAGGTTGTAATGGTATTACAAGGTAGCCGTTGGTTGCGACGCACATATTTCACTATGTACCTGAAAAATATGGGTACTTGCTACGTCATTCAGTTGTTCCCTTCGCTTAAATCTTAGAGGACATTCGTTGGGGGCAAGTTTCCAGGACGACCCTAGCAGGCATACTAGTCCAACATGAAACGCAGTACAAATGACAGGCCGCAATTCTTGTTGACTGGGCTCACAGTGTTGCGAGGAGACCAGCAATGATTACAATCAACAGTGGGAAGAAGACGACTCAGGTTGTAGCGGTGCAGTCCACCATATATGCTGTTTTATTATATATTGTATAGAGCAAATAAATTTTAAACTTTTAGCGAACTGCAATATCTTGACAGATGTGAGGATTTTAGCGCAAGACGAAACTCCGCTGCAGTGCCATTCTGCCATGCAGCCGACGAGGAAAGGCAATGTTAACAGTGTCGGGGACATAGCCGCGCTGCTTGTATGTTCCGCCCAGCTGTGAACATGAACTTCTCTATAACGTCCAAGTGCTTAGTTCTCGATCTGCGTTTGGTAGTGAGGAACACCTGTCTAAGATTTTTTTTTCCTTGAGCTACGGATACGCATGTGGCATACTGTGTGCATCTATTATGTCCTCCCTTTTCAGGGGTCGGCCCAAGAAACCGGTTGCGATTAGGGCCCGCGGTACCCTCTCCTCTTTGTCCGTGTTCTTTTGTGCTACGATGTCCTAGATTTCTACAGTGTTGGCAAACTCATTTTCAGGCTTGGCAGTCTTTTCGAAAGTGACGCTTGCGTCCGAAGAAACCACGCGATAACCTAGCCGGGTACTCAGAATGTTCGCGACATGTCGAAGGGATCGGAGCGTCATTTCGCCAACAAGACGGTCCTCGACCAGCAGGCTTTAATAGCTACAGCGCTTTGCCAGGTTGCGTAAGGCATTAAACAAGTCATCCACGTATTCGTCTGGCTGCGAAGTGCGGCGGTGGAAACGACGACTTTCGTTTATGCCATTTACTCGATGCAAAGAGTGCGAATCGAACTTTTTTATTTTTGACGGCAGTGAAAGAGAGCACCTCCGGTGTTGACACCCCGAAGGAAACAAGAATGGCCCTGGCTTGCGGTCCCATACAGTAAAATGTCCCATAGTGGGCCTCGTCGCCGGCACTGTGGACCCCGTCCACGAAAACGTAATCCTCGTACGTTGAAATCAACGTTGCCCATTTGCCTGAGTTTGAAAACGTGAAGAAGAAGTATTTTAATGATTGGAAAATGTAGAGAGGTCGGCCGGATAATGGAGCATCTGGCCTGCTACTCTACGTAAGGGAGGGGGAAGAGGGGAAGAAAAGGGGTCACAATGATGGATGATAATGGGAGGAATGAGGTGAATGACACATCACAGGCGTGAGTCCAGGCCTGTGTCACCTAGGAAACGTGAAAGTGCACGCATTGTCTCTGTCGTCTGCCAACTCTGTGGCCACGCGCCTAGCAAGAGGTTCTCCGACAGTGGTCCATTGTGGAAATGTCTCATTGTATCTGCCAATGTCAGTCTTTCTCGCGCATACTCAGGGCATACCACGAGCACATGTTCTATAGTCTCTACAGCGCCACACACTGAACAGTCCGGGGAGTCTGTCCGTCCAATAATGTGCAAATATTTGCGCGTGAAGGCGACGCCTAATCGCAGTCTGTGTATCAGGCATGTATGAGGGCGTGGAATTCAGGTTCTGGCCCTGCAGATCACCGAGCTACTTTCATACGCTCAAGAAAAACACCACCGCATAGTGTTCCAATGGATCCCGGGACACTGTGGGCTCAACGGTAATGAGATGGCCGATGCTGCAGCAAGGCGCGCCCTCAGCAATGGCATGCGAACTGTAGTGCCATTCTCCAGACCGGACATCACATGCCTCCTGTCGGAATTAATGAGGAGTGCGACGAGAACATACTGGGCCCAGCCAGACGCTCGTCACGTCCGCCTTAAAAGCCTGGATCCCGATATGAAATTTCCTGTTCTGCGTTGAAAACGTGAAGTTCTCTTGCGGATGTGGCAGCGTGAAGAATCTGCACTTTTGGTTCAGTGGTCTCAGCAGCGGCGGAATCCGTGTCAGGAATGTTAGCGTTAACAGCGGGATTCCGCTTCTGACACTACGTTCAGCACAGGAGCCGAGGCTTCAGGCGGACTATTGGCAAGCGGAAGCCCTCTTGCACACATGACCCTTTCAGTGGATTGTAGCGCCTTCTTGTGGTCACTTGCTACAAGGTATACAGATGGCGACCTTTACATGTACCACCTGAGGTGAGCGCATTCTTTGTTTTCTTCAACCCATCTAAGTGGCACGTGGAAAGAGTTTCTAAGATATTACGCTCGGAATCGGGACGCCAGGTCCGATTTTTTGGGAATTTTCAACGTGCGGTCTGTCACGCCCACACACTACCTGATTTGGCTCATACGAGGTTGATGACTTTGGAGCGCGACACGGCTTGCCTGACCAAAGTATCCCGGAAGCGTTACTTGATGAGGCTTTGAGTGCTCCTGGTACTAAAAGAACACGACTTCCAGTAGGTGTTGTTGTGCTATATGATAGCTGGACGTTGACACAGGGCGGCGTTGAGGGTCCTCGAGAAGGTACCCAAATACCGTCATGAGATTGTGCTTTCTATACACGAATTTTGGCATTGAATCGGCGGATTTCCAAAGAAGCCCCCAATAAAGACCACGACTATAGTGCCTACTGGCAGGAGCCAATGCCCTTTTTAGAACTGCCGGAACAAAGCGTGCGAGCCTACATGACCCTACAAGGTTGGTCATATTTTTTGCCGAAAGAACAGTTCGGCCCTTATTCAGTCCTGCAAAGAAGGACAATATGTGGCGATTTCCGCAGGTGCTCGTAGTGATAATGCAAAGGAAGCGGTGAAAAAAATTGGAGGACGCTTAAGCTTCGCCTTCAAGAGTGGGACGCGACAGCGTTCCCGTCGACCCGCCAAGGGGTATAAGACAATGCGCTACGGCACAGCAATCACTTACGATGCGCCCCGCATCGGACTTAGCGCCCACCTATCACGCGGTGAGCGTCGAGCAACGCAGCGTTCGGCGCGTCAACGAAACGTGCGCCTGAGCGAACGAAACGAACCAAAGAACTCGGTGTCTCGGAGGGGAAACGATCTACGCCAGCCAAACGTCGTGATCGGCACGGGCAGAGAGATAGATAGTAATCTAAACCGGATGCACGGCGAAGCGTCGTCAGGGGAGAGGGAGTCCTGCGACGCGCCTGGCAGCGGTCCCAATGCGCGCGCGGCGCGCCTCCTGTCGGGGCAGCGCCGTACATTGAGAGGAGGGGGTCTTCTGTGTTTGCCGCAAGATGGCTCTGCGTGTGCGGAAATCGCAGAAGAAATGCAGCGGAAACGCACTTCGCAACTCGTGTAATTGTGACTTCTGTACGTTACATGTTCATAATTACCGATATACACCGCAGTATAACTTTCCACGGCTCGTTTCGAAGGCAACACCGCATTCACTAGAGGCGCGTTTGCACCGCTTGGAAGCATCGAACTCGTGGCTGAGTGGTAGCGTCTCCGTCTCACACTCCGGAGACCCTGGTTCGATTCCCACCGGGCCAATCTTGGAAGTTGCTTTTTATTTATGAAGCGCCTGCCGTGATTTATCGCTCACGGTCAACGCCGCCGACACCGACGCCGACGCCGACGACACCGGCTTTTCTGCGACACGAGCTCCTTAACGCTATCGCGTTAAAAGAATGTCTGGCAGTCATATGGTCTCTCCAGAAGTTCCGCCCATACCTGTACGGACGCACCTTCCGTGTCGTCAGCGACCACCACTCTCTCTGCTGGCTGGCGAATCTCAAAGATCCTTCAGGCCGTCTCGCAAGATGGAGCCTTCGGTTGCAGGAATTTGATGTGACGATCGTCTATAAGTCTGGCCAGAAACACACTGACGCCGACTGACGGACGTGTGCTTCATGGGCTCCCAAGGAGCGGCTTTAGCGGCCCAGCCGGGTCGCGGTATCAGGAGCACTGAAATGCCTGCCCAGGATTATGAAATGGTTGTTCCCCATCTGCCATCAGGTTCGAGTGTTTTGAACACAGTATTTTTGCATGGTGATGTCACCGCCAGGCCATATCGCGTCGAGCATTTTCGCGACGCCCTAGCGCGTCTGTCATTGCTGCCGGATGTGGTTGCCCTTGGGGCATATCAGATGAACCACCTGTGGGCCGTTACTTTCAACAGCGAAGGAGCGAAGGCAAAGATTCTGCAGGCCGAAGCTTTCAATGTAAAAGACCACCGCTGCGTGGTTATTGACCCGACCAACCGAGGTGTCAGGCTGAAGCTGTTTTGGCTGCTCCACGGTGTGCAAGACGACGACGTGCGAGTGGCATTAGCAGCGTTCGGAAAAGTGACTGAAATAACCCGCGATAAATGGAGGGTTAAAGGCTGCGTTGACAAGGCTTCAACAACACGGTCGGTTACACTGAAACTGAAGGTGGGTGTTACCATCAAGGACTTGCCCCATCAGTTGCGTGTTGGTGAGGACGTTGCTCTCGTCCATGTTCCTGGCAGGGCTCCGCTCTGCCTTCGGTGCCGTGGAAAAGGACATATACGCCGTGAGTGTCGGGTGCCACGCTGCGGGCTATGCCGGCGTTTCGGCCACGATGAGAGCCAGTGCGTGCGTAGCTACGCTAATGTTACGGGCCAGGCACGAAATGATGAAGTGGCCGAACACATCATGGATGAAGCAGACGCGGTTGAAGCAACCCACGGAAGTGAGGGAGATGATGCCACCAAGGAGTCAACATCCAAGGAAACCACACCCGCACCCCTTGCAGATACCAGCCAAGCCGGTAAGGACCAAACCCAGCCGGCCGTCGCATCAAAGCCAGCGTTCCTTCCGGAAAAAGCGGATAGCGTGACAGCTGTAAGCCTGGTTACGACTGGGCAGCAGGGCGACAACCAGGAAGACGCCGATACCGAGATGCCCGCCGCGTCAAGTGTAGCAGTGAAGCGGTCTCACGAGGATTCGGATATTCAGGAACCGAGATTGGTCGGTGAACGCGGCGAGGAGCCTCCGCCGAAGGCACCTTCAACGCGCCGCGGACCGTTCAAGCCCAAACCGAAATTGCCACCGGAACGCAGTACTGCGTCTGCTCTCCCTCCGCCTTAGCGGAGGCTACCTTTGCCACAACGGTTGAAGCCCGGTCTTTGATCGGGTCAGTACTAAGCTCAAACGCCTTAATGGATATGGTTTCACTCTGTTTGATGTGTGAGTAGTCTGATCGGCGTCTCCCTTTTCCTTAGATGGCTACCAACCTCACGTCCAGCCTACGTGTTGCTACGCTTAATGTAAGGGGCCTGTCGGCGCGTAGAAGGCAACTGCAACTGAACCGCCTTCTGCTAGAAAACGAAATAGATTTGCTCGCGGTTCAGGAAACTAAAATTGAAGACGAAGAACAAACAGACAGAATGGTAGCGGTCTATCGTAGCAGATACAGCGTTTGCGTATGTCATGCTGTTGGAAGAGCGGGTGGATGCGTTATTTTTTTAAGAAATGGTATTGGGGCTGTTGATACTGTGTTCTCGTGTGAAAGTGGGCGCCTTGTAATGTGTGATTTTGAATCGGATGGAGTGGCTTGGAGAGCTGTGTGTGTATACGCTCCGAATGCAATTGCTGAAAGGGAGAGTTTCTTCCGACAGGTGAAGCCTGTCCTGCTTACTGAAAGGCGGGTGATCTTGCTTGGCGATTTCAATTGCGTCTGTAGACCAGAGGATAGGACAACAAGCCGTTCCTTTCGAGATCGGAGCGCCGAGTTACTGTCCGAAATTGTAGGTGAGCACGACCTTGAAGATGTAGGCTTGATATCGACGCATGAAGGCCGGGCAATGTACACTCACTTTCAGGGAGGCAGTCATGCTAGATTGGACCGTATATATGTTCCTGTCGAATGTTCGCTGTTATGTTCTGGCTACCAGACGATCTATGTCTCTTTTAGTGATCACTGCCTAGTCATGGTTACAATCGGTACGAAGAGAATAGCTGCGAAATTTAATTGGGACTTGTGGAAGTTTAATGATAAATTACTGGAAGATGAAGAGTACGTGACTAAAGTCAAGGATTATATAGCGAACATGCTGCGAAGTAACTCCGGAAGTTTTATGCAAGTATGGGAACAGTTCAAATGCGATATTAAAATAGCCGCTATTGATAGGTCATGTGCGCTCCGGCGAAAAGAAAAACAACGAGTTAAAGAGCTGCAGAGTGCTCTAGATTTTATGCTAAGTACGGAGTGCTACGAGCCGGGATTGTTCACAAGGGAAATTAAAGAGACTAAAACTAAGCTCGAGGCAATAGACGAAGCAATGTACCGTGGCGCAGTGATAAGGGCGCGTAACGAGAAACTGTGGTCCGGAGAGACGCCTACCAAACGCGCGCTCAGTGATGAAAAAAGGCACGCTTTGTCGAAAGAGATAACGGAAATATGCTATCAAAACGAAATCACAAATCGAAGAGAAATAATCAAACAGGCATTCGTCGAACATTACACAGATATTTTCAGCCTTAATACTCCGGACGCTGACTACTTCAGAACAGAATTCCTATCGCTGATGCCGAGATTAGAGGATGACCTTGTGCACGCTCTAGAAGCCAATATTACGGCTGAGGAAATTGAATCAGTGATTCTGGAGCTTAGTTCCAACAAGTCACCTGGGCCAGACGGTCTCGGTGCATCTCTATATAAAGCCTTTAGAACAGAAATGGCAGTCGCACTTGAAAGACTAATTAGTGAATTCTTTGAAACGAAAACAAGTCCTCCATCCTTCCGAGCGTCCCACGTAGTACTAATTCCTAAAACGACTGATCCGATTAAGTTACATTCTGTTGAATCATACCGTCCCATCAGTCTACCAAACGTGGACTATAAGATATTCATGAAGATTTTAGCTCGTCGCCTTCAAAGTGTTATTAAGTCACTTGTAGGGCCACATCAGACATGCGGCATAAAAGGCAGGTCAATCTTTACCAATGTTCACACAGCTAGAACTGTCCTTGAATGCTGTGACGGAACGTATGGGCGCGTGGCCATGTTGCAATTAGATCTCCACAAGGCGTTCGATAAAGTCGTACATGAAGTTCTGTTCTTGATCCTAGACCATATCAATGTTGGAACTGTTATTACAGAAGGTGTTAAAATGATGTACAATGGTTGTATAGCGAAGCTGATAATTAATAGGCAGTTAAGTGATGGTATTCCTGTGCTGTCGTCTGTGAGACAAGGCTGCCCTTTATCCCCCCTGCTTTTCGCTCTCTACCTCGAGCCCTTTTGTTTGCGGCTGCTGAAGAGCCCAAACATTCGGGGTTACACTTTTCATAAAACTGAAGTTCGAGTTTTAGCATATGCTGATGATGTAGCAGTGTTTTGTACGGACCATGACAGTGTTAAAGCAGTTGTACAAGAGGCTGTAAAATTTTGTACTGCAAGTGGAAGTGCTATTAACTGGAACAAGTGTCTTGGTTTTTGGCATGGGAATTGGCAATACAAGCCCGAGACTTTTTGTAACATGCAATGGGCAGTAACTCCAGGCACCTACCTAGGTGTCCCCCTCGCACATTATCGAGATAGCAAAGAATATTGGGACAATGAAGTAGTGCGAATGAAAACCCAGACCGGCAAATGGGGAGGGCATAAATTTTCAATGTTTGCAAGAGCCACAGTGTGTAATTTGTTTTTAGTCGCGAAAATCTTTTATGTGATGCAAGCGTTATGTCTGACGAGGATGTCTGTGCAAAAGCTACATAGAGTATTTGCGATGTTCATTTGGGCTTCAACATGGGAACGTACAAGTCGTAGTAATCTGTTCCATAGAGTGTTGAATGGGGGGCTGGGGTTGTCACATTTGTTCCTCAAACAGATTGTAAGCAGGTTTCTTTTTTTGCGTGATCAAAAGGATGCTTTTCTGAGAACAATGATTCAAGCTATACTGCGTGATTCATTGCCTGATTATGTAGTGTCGTCCATGCATACGGGGCCAATGCCTTTAAGTGCTTTTTTGCGTGAAGTGGTCGCATCTTTCCGAATACTAAAAGCAAGATTTTCCAGTGAATATTTGGCCGTTGTTACTAGTAAGAAGTTGTACAAAGATCTTGTTGATGTATTCTTGCCTGTACCGTTGTATCGTACAGTATTTGTTTTAGGTTCAGAACGAGATGTTCTTAAGAGAGTTAAACGAATGCCGGTAAGAGCTTCTGTTAAATCTTTCTTTTTTCAACTACATACAGGCACTCTCCCAGTGAAACCGTGGCTGCAAAGCAAAGGCATTTTTGTACCTTGGTCTGTGAATTGCTTTATATGCAATAAACCGGAGACGATTGAGCATATCTTTTTGGACTGTCATGACGCAGTGTTTTTGTGGGATATTCTAAAACGTAGCCTTAAAAAGTAGTTGCCCTTAAGTGCTTTCGGAATACGCTTCCTGCCATGCGCGGAACCAGAGGGAGTGCCTGTCGATCTGTTAATGCTTTTGTGCATGCACAGTGTGTGGCGAACGCGTATGGATATCAGACATGAGCGCATTGTTCAGGCCCCTGCACATGAATATTTCATTGAAAGTGTGTTATATATACGCGAATTTTTCTGTGCACAGAGTGACCCTCCTGATTGGCTAAGTGCTTTGGACAAAGTGACTAGCCTACATCGTTCTTATCACACCACACTGATCCGGCATTGACTAGTTGTTTTTATGACCATGTAATACTCACATTGTACCTTCTTTTGCCAAGCCGGTAATAAAAAAAAAAAAAAACTCGTGGCTGAGTGGTAGCGTCTCCGTCTCACACTCCGGAGACCTGGGTTCGATTCCCACGGGGCCAATCTTGGAAGTTGCTTTTTATTTATGAAGCGCCTGCCGTGATTTATCGCTCACGGTCAACGCCGCCGACGCCGACACCCGACGCCGACGACACCGGCTTTTCTGTGACACGAGCTCCTTAACGCTATCGCGTTAAAAGAGCTTTGTCCCCGCAAGTGTGCAAGTCTGTGGCTTCGTGCAAATAATTAAAACTGTCAATACAGCGTTTTCTTGCCGAACAATTGCCATTGAAAAGCGCGTTTGGCAGCAGCATATAAATCAGTTTCTCTTATGAGAACCTAATTTCCCCTGACTGGATGACCCTTTTATTACAAAAAGTTGAGATGTCATTTCCCATCTAAAAGACAGCGGTCTGATTGGAAGTGCCATTTCAGTTTATGTGGAAGATTTGTTTTATTTTGTGCTCCAGAAAGAAATGTGAGCTTCCGTTCAGGTGTGTGTAGCACATCATGGTGGAGGTACCAATTCAGAACTCAGTGGGAGTGCCTATAGATACCTTTCGTCGGGTTATGCGTTGTACCATTGCTCTGCAACATTTTGCGGTCTTCTATTGACCGCGGTTAACAAATATATTACTGAAGAACGAATTTTCCCTTGAAAGATTTTCGTTGTGTTCGTTTATTTGATAGATTAATCAACTGTGTACTTGGTTTTACCCGTTCTATTCAACACTTTTTAGTCACTTTAGACAACGTGGCAACGGCACGCTATTTAAACGTGAAGCCCCATTCCATGCTTCTATGCGGTTTTGGGGCATTTTAATCGCTTTTAAGCAAGTACAAGATTCTTGAACATGTAGCACAAGGACGCGAAAAGCTCCCATATCGAGGATTCTGCTCATGGAGAGCTCATTAAGAGATGAATTGTCGCCATATGCCTGGAATTCACGCTTATGAATTCCGGCCGACGTATGAGGCAGGCGAGTTTTGAGAAACAATTGGCAGAGCTTATTTCTGCAGGCTATCTGTGCTCGGTCTTGGAAGGTATCTCGGAGACTCTTGAAAAGAGGTGAATGGCCCTAGACATTTTTCCAGCACCTCAGCCCGAAAAAATATTAGGGCCGAAGGAGTCCTCTATGTGCAGGAGATATCCTTCAACACTAAGGTTGCCAGTAGGTACGTTTTACGAGTTGGTCAGTCAGTCAAAATTTTATTAAGGTCCTGAGGAAGTTTAAGCCCTTGGAGATCATCCGCGGGGAGCTCCTCGGGCCCAACACGTACGCGAGGCCCAAGTCGGGACGGCAACATGGGGAGGCTCCGCCAGTTCTTGGGCTTTCTGCACGGCCTTGAGTTGGAGTTTGAGGTCCGGGTTTATGAGGGATTCTTCCCATTCGGGCTCACTGAAGAGAAGGCCCTTTGGTAACTCGGTATATTCCCACAGCATGTGCGAGAGTGAGCAATAAATTTCTGGGCAGTCTGGGCAATTTACCGGGATTCCTGAGCTGCAATGGCTTAGTAGGAATCGTGACGGACACGAGTCCGTTTTCAGCATTCGAAACATGGCCGCCTGCGCCCGTTCGAGTTTGGCGTGCGGGAGCGGGTATGTCATTCTGCCTTTTCCATAGTGTTAGGTGATTTCTTGGTAAGTGAGTAGCGGGTCATTAAACTGAATGTCCAGCCCCTCGGAGGCCGTGGGACCGTCGCGGTTGGCAAGTTCTCGCGCCCGGTCGTGGCCTGTTTCATAGAAGTTTGGATTTTGCAGGTGAATGGCTTTCCCCATGTGAGCGGTGAACCAGGAGAGGCATCTTTTGCTCCTTTTGAGCTCGCTAGTTGTATATGCTCTACCTCTTTCGATACGTTGCCGCTTTCGTAACCCCCGATTGCAGCACGCGAGTCACTGAAGAGATGGGCAAATGTGGGGTCTGCCATGGCGATGGCTATGGCCGTCTCTGCTGGTTTAGCGTTGGTGGCCGATTTAACCAATGCAGGTGATCGTAACCATCCGTTGCCGTCCACGACTGCTATCGTGAAAGTGGATGTGTTGCCGTACTGGGCCGCGTCCACAAATGATGTGGCTTCACCATCCACATCGGTGCGGTCGAGAATCGCGCGGGCGTGCGCCCGGCGCCTACCAACGTTGTATAGTGGGTGGACGTTTCTGGGAAACAGTGAGACTCCGTAGTTGTCTCTAATTTCGCTCGGTAGGGTAACCGCATGCTCGAGATATGCCTGTTTCACATGCTGCGACTGGAACGACGAAAATCGGTGCTGTCGCACGCGTCGCAGAGCGATTTTTAGAGGGCCCATTTCACATGATTGCGATTTTAACAATGCGACTGGTGCGATTCCCAGGGTTGCTTACTGCCAGGTTTCATGGCACACGTTGCACAATTATTTTATTGTAATGAATAAAACGTTTAACTTATAATATTGTTGACTTTTCTTTATTAGGAGCAAATAATATGCTTGTTTTGTAATTTAAAAACGTGTTGAAGTTAACATTTGTTTCGGAGTGCGCGACGGCGGTTTCTGTAGTTCAGTGCGACATCGCGCACGTAAACAATGGTAAACAGCTGTTCGCAGGTGGTTCAGCGATTCTTTATTCTATGGTTCAGCGCTGTGGGTTATTTTATCTACCTTCTATGACCGTTTCGTTCTGCCTGCGCTACAACAATATACAAGATGACCTATCGACAAGTTCATATAGCTACCCTCACCGTATATGCAGTATTCGGAATTCGGCTGCCACGAAGTTGTCGTGTCAGCCCAACAAGATCCTCGCGCTACCCGTGCTCGGCGTCAGCTTCTGGAGAAATGATGCGTGTATATTGCCCGTCATTGCGCATATGTGGTGCCTGCTCCTAGCCATATTCTTACGCCAAACGCAACAAGAAGCACCAACCCGAACGCCCGCGTGTGCCCCTGAACGAAGCCTCAAACGATCTGTGTGATTACGACGTGGAATGAAAATTGTGTTGTGAAATTCAACCTTAGCGCTAGCCTGGTTCGTCCATCGCCGCGCTCGCGCTGCGAATGTATATATGGGAGCCCTCTCTAAATATTTCTAAAGGCGCAAAAGCCGACGCATCAAATGTTTCGAGCAGTTACCGTCACTTTTGTAAAAACCTGTACGTTGTAACATAGCATTCTAAAAGACACGCTTCTCGTCCACTTTGTTGTCCCGTGTCTCGCGCTGGTAGTATACTAGGAACTTCTAACAAGAAGACCATATCAATACGCGCTATTCATAACGCAGGATCGTAGGCCCACGGCAGGCGGACTTGCCGTAGAATTTTTCAGCTTTCTGCTCAGCCTCGCACGCCTCTCAAGGTTAGCCTGTTTTGTGGAAATAAATATTATTATTATATTATTAATGTTATTAGATATTATAGCTTCTTCACTGTAATTTATAGCAATCATCCGGATTTCTTAAGCTAGTCATGCATTTAACCTGTATTAGATCAACATTGTTACGACGTGTTTACGGGAGTCATTTAAAACTAGATTGCTCAGCCAGAGAAAGAACAAATGCAAGCCTCAGTGTTTATTCCAATTTGGTATTCCTAAACAGATTGTATTGGCAGAATTTTATGCCTGCTTGCATTTCCTCCAATTCAATGTTCAGAGCTGGAGAAACTTATTCCTTTTCTTGCTGTCGAAAGGCTGCTTCAATGTCGATAGCAAGCTATAATTATTCATTTCGAAAGTGTTAAGCAATGACTATATGTCTAAGCTTATCAATGCATTTTTGTTCTACGAACACAATTAAGTTTTCTCTCTCCCTCTCATTGACAGCCATGGAGTGAAACTGTTCACTTTCATAAGTATCCGGATGCAAACATTCTGGAGTTTGTCCTGAGCATTTATCTGCATCCTATAGTGTGCATGTATGTATCAAGTTTTTGTGTTACAATCGCAGTGATCTACACATATTGTTATATTGCAACAAACAAATTTATTTCACTTTGTTTTCAAATCTACAATGTGGCCATGCAGTAACGACTGCATTAATAAGCAAAGAAGAAAACTGCAGATTCAGTGTACGTGTTGGAATCTATGCGAAGTGAAGTTTCTGTCAAGTGGTCAATTAAATACTGTTAAAGTAACTGCGATATATACAATTTGTCTTATTTTCAACAATCCAACATGTCATCTTTTGCAAGGTTTGCTTATGCACCGCATAGGTCACAACCTTAATGTAATGTAATTTTTATGCATTACACTGTTCACAAACCATACCGAAACGCAAATGGCAGTTAATGTAGATGCACGCTGCGAGACATCAATGCAGTGACGTTTGTTGAGCAAGAAATGATGCGAGGTATATGCAGATAAATGAATGACATGTGCTTATATACATATTTATTTATATACCTCGCAGGCTGCAAGGTTGGAGTATTATGCGAGGGGGAATAGAAAAGTAGCTACAGAAGGAAAGGGCACAACATAAAAAAACATCAAAAAAAGCAGTGCCAATACATTGCACCAACTAGTCCGTGTTTTACTGGCACAACATTATACAATACTTAACAAACAATAACAGAAAAAGTTACTGCCCGTGCACCCTGTACAGACAGTAAACCAGCAAAGCTGAAATGTGCAGCCCCGGTGTTTATCACTGGGTTAATTTCAATGGTTTATTCAAGTCTTTCTATATTATTGGTTATGTCTGTGTTTCTTAATGAGGTTATGCACATGTTTGGCTTGGGTTTATCACATTGTTTATTTGGAATGCCACACATTGCACTTTGCAAGATCACTATCATGGAAAGTGCAATGAGTGGTTCATTGTGGTATTCCAGCGGGTCCATCAAAGTCTTTCTGAATTATGTTACACACTTGTGTTTTTTAATGCATTAATCATAATGTTTATGACTCAGTTATGCACTGCAGTTACGAAGTGACACACCGGGGCTGCACATTTCATTTAATTAAATACAGGGACACATTTTCGAACCTATTGGGAAGTCGGAGAGAGACTGCTGCATGCGTGCTCTGCTGCTAGAGAGAAACGACGTCACTATCGGTCTAGCCAATGGCCCACCACACCTTTGCTGTGAGATAATAATGACATCATGATCTTGTCTTAACCCCGTCCCCCTCTGTGTCCCTTCCCTGCAATAATACGCAGATAAATGTATGTTTGAAATGCATAAGCATTTCTGTCTACCCAAAAAGAAATGTCGCCGTCCATCATGCAAGACGAATGCAGTGGCTCACACCCCCTTAAACAATGGCTCATACCCCTACACTAGGGTTTTTGGGATCGGACCATGAGTGTTTCGCCTAGGCATATACAGCTTCACTGTAAAAAGAATGAACACCTTTCTGCTAGAAACCAAGGCAATCATGAGGTGTATTAATATATGAAAGTTTATTGAACATGCCGAGTAAATGCTGTTCGACAAGCAATAAACCGAATTTACACAAAAAGCAGAAGCAAGATCTGATGTGTGTCCATACAGATTCCAACAGGAAACGCATCCATCTCTGAAAGTGTAACAGTGGCCATGCTGACACAAGATTCTCCCAGTGTGTTTGCATCTACAACATCCATAATTTCTCTAGGCAGCCGATCTCCACAGAATGCTAGCTTCTTCCTCTACAATGCACTCTCCACATCTGAGCGTGCATTGTAGAGGAAGAAGCTAGCATTCTGTGCAGATCAGCTGCCTAGAGAAATTACGCAAGCTGTAGATCTAAAAATGCTGGGTTCATCCTGTCAGCACGGCCTCCGTTAGAAATGGATGCATTTCCTCTCGGGAAACACACATGAATTTTTGATTCTCCTTTTTGTGCATGTTCAGTCTATTGCTTGTCAGCGAGCATTTACTCGGTGTGTACATTAAACTTTTGGTTGTTAGATCATCTCGGTTTTCTTGTTTGTCCTATGTGTTCTCTGGTGCCATCTGCAGCCAGGCTATTCGTTTTTTTTTTTTTAGACTGCAACAAGTCACTTTAATGGCCCTCATGATACCTTATAAAATCTTTTATTTGGCCAATGTAGCAAGAATGTACAGTGTGAAGCAGTAAGAACAGGGTATGCTAACTTCTGATTAAAAGGTTTATTGTGAAAATGCAGTGATCTATAAAGGTTACCACAAAGTAGTACAGCAATAAAACCTGATAAAGACTAGTGCTTGATGAAACCAAACATAAAAGCAGGAAAGGGAGAAAATACATATAGATATACAAGTCCAGGGAAAAAAAAACATTGTGATCATCAAGTGTGCATGTGGCTACCTTCCAGGAAACTCATTTTTTTCCCAGTGGCATGGAACTGGAAGTATGTGCTTGCATAAACAAGCTGTCAGTCCGTCTATTGGAATAACAACAAAGTTTCTTGAAAGGTGCTGGCATGCAGGATTGGCAATTGTAATGATTTTTTTTTCTTGCACTTGGAATTTTTCTATATTTTCTTTCTGTAGCATCTTTATTTATGTTTGCCTGTATCAAGCACCAATTTTTATCTATCCTTCAAAGATGTCTTTCTTTTTCTGGGGAAAACTCGGGGAAGGCAGGAGATGGAAATTCAAGACGATGAGCAACATGAGAACAAGGTGAAAGTAGGAGCCAACGTTTTCACACGTGGACCTTGAAGAAGACAAGTCCACTTGTCGAAACGTTGGCTCCTGCTTTCACCTTGTTCTCGTTTTGCTCATCGTCCTTTTTTTTTGTGCTAATTTATATAACTCGCCACATTTTTACAAATGAACCTCAGTTGAAAGTTCGTCCTCATCCATATCTAGTGTCATCCTGTTGATACTGCTTCATGCTATCCACTCTTGCAACATTTGTGTGTGTGTGTGCACACGCGTGGATTTGGATGTGAGATCGGGCCCTTGGGCAGAGGTATCATTCTTCTCCTGTGCAGCCTTATGAATTCATTAACTATACTGCAACAGAAATTCGATGGACAGGAACGAAGTGAACACACCGAGTACTTCTTTCTTGTCTGTTGTCTATCTGTAGCACTTTAGTTAATAATGAATATACACAAACTCATCTAGTTCTCAGTTATTATGTCAGGCTTATAAGCCCGCTTGTTTCCTGAAATATCTGCATGGCTATGTATTCTGTAATTTAATTTCTGGCTATGTGCTTGCAAGTCGCGTGTCAATCTCCTGATTTTCCCGACAATCTTGTGTGATGTGCAGGCCCAGACAGTTTCTGGTGAATCCATGCAGGGTGTAATCTGCACTACAAGTGCTGCTTTGATTGCCTCCAGTTCAGCTTTTCTAGGTGTAGGATGACCTGGAATGGTACTCACTTATATGGCGTTTAGTTTTATGTAGTGTCATACTACTGTTACACTGGTATTGCCAGATGAGTGTACTATATGTGCCTTATGTTTGCTTGCATTTTCATGATTAGCAACCTCCTCTGTGTGTTTGGCAGTTGCATATAGTCTCCTGCCCTAATTGTTTGCCCCCATATTCCACGGTATGGGCCTGTTGTGTTTCAAGTTCAGGTACTCCCGAGGTTGTGTTTCTGAAGGGAGGGGTAGTCATCTTTGCATCTCGTATGCTAGCTGGCATAGTATCTTGAGACGAGGTTCTGAGCTCTTGAGACAAAGAATTTGTGCTGCAGGCTGCAACTCTACTCCGTCTAGGAGCTTGTTCGTCAGCTCTTTTTCATAGAGGTCATCAAGCATGGTACAGTTGGAAAGACCTGTTATTACTACCCGATGCCTGTATTCGATGAGTTGTCTTTTTTGTGTGCTGCTGGTAATTCATACCGTGCCATACCTTGGACACAAGCACAGCATCTGCGATTTTCTATAGTATGCACTAGTCCACCCCCATTATTTCGAGATTATTCTGTTCACCAGGTGTGGAAGTTGCGTCCAGGCATTGCATAATTGTTTCACCCACGTGCTGGCTCTGCCGTCACGGGCTTACACTAGCTGAGGATTTGTGGATGTTGACTTGCGGGCATATTTGTCCAGCTATGTGGATCACAATGTGCAATCTTGGGTAGTTCTTGATTCTAGTCTTTCTTTTTTTTTCCGACGTCCATATGAGCTGACTTATCAGAAAGCGAGAGGCCAGACTGGCCAAGAAAGTCTGCAGTGTTGTCGAGGGCTTGTTGCATCATTCTTGATTTCTGTATAAGATAGCTTTCCCATGGACTGTAATACACCATAGGCTGTAGTGTTTCTTGTAGTATGCCCGTGTTGTTGGTGTGTGTGCGCCAAATGTACCTCCAACTCTCACCTGAAATTTTCTGTCTTTCAGAAAGTTGCTGTTTAAGTGCTCTACCAGAAATGTTTTTGCTTATCGTTCCTCTTATTAGAGCAGCATGAGGTACTGTTGTTAAAAGCCTTTTCACTCTCTTCACTCTTTCATAAGCAGTATTACACAATGTCCTGCAATAAAGTTTCTGCTGCTTATGTCCCACTCATATCTGCCAGAAGGGACAACTCTCGAAAAAGGTTTTCTTTGTGCTATGTGTGCGACGTAGTATGAGCATTCATGCCTTTTATACATCTGTAGAACCAGCTTCCTGACAGAGTACTTGCTACACCTGCTCATGCTTATTTGTGCAGTGCTGTTGAACAATACATATCGATGCAATGAATATTTACACACTCGAATTATCACGAAAGATGGTTGGTTTACAATTCTGCCCTTTGCTTTCTATTGGTGTTAGATTTTGCATAAGCATGCCCCCCTATGCAATAGTATTTTGAAGTGTAAGGGTTCAATAAAAGGTGATGAACTAAATCTAAGTGCAAGAGCTTTTTTTCTCACCTACAACTCCCATCGAAATGCGACTTCCATGGCTGGCAAATCAACCCCTCGCCTTGTGTTGGCAGCAGAATGCTATAGCCACAGTGGCAGGGGAACAAATTGAAGAACAATATTTCTGTCTATAATTTTTTTTCTTGCCTGTATGTAAGTAAAGTTTGGAATAAATTTGTCATGGCAAAAAAGCCCAGTTTATGGTCTTTTATTGAATAAGCCACATATTGTGTATAGTTGAAACGCAGAAATTTGTTCTGAAATCCTTGGGTGATATATGTTCTTGCAAGTAGCATGGTATTTCATTACTTATAAAAATAATAATCGCAGCGGATATCGTTATATGGATTTACACACTAATATATGTGATCACAAACTTATTAGAAACTTACTAGAAACATGGAAGGCATGTTTCTGCACACTTGATCCGCTGTGAATGTGCAAGAACTGCTTGTACTGGCTGACTTCACTGCACAGTTTTGATTTACTTTTCTTCAGCGTGTCGTTTTATACTGTTTTATCCCCACAAGAACAGGCCGTTTGCCTGCTTTTCGCATTGTTGCACGAGTTCTACATAATTGTGCTGGAGGGTACGTTGTCACTTTGCCTCTATAGCAAGCAATTTAATTAATCTGCTAGCTGTACAGTTGATTACCTTGCAGAGCAAGTGTTCATACAGATGCAGTAAGGATACAAAGTCCGCAACATAGCCTATGTTTATTGGTTTCTGTGCAAGAAATAAAAAATTTTCTCCAGAGAAGAGGTGCAACTTAGCGTGCATGTAATATTTTATTCAAGCCACGGATTTAATACTACCGTAGCAAATTCATTACGATAGCCTACACTTTTGCTCTGTCAAATTTAATAAGAGGCAAGATAAGCTTTCAAGATGAATCGGGAAATTCATGCTTGAAAACCGACAAGAAAATGCAACTGAACGGTACCGCGTTCAGCGCAACGTAGAAACTTCGGGTACTTTGCTGTCTTGTCATTTGCCCTTGCCGAGGTTGAAATAATTCAAGCTGCTCCGTAAGCGCGATTTTTGCATGCTACTCAACAAAAGAAAATTGTGACGACCTCGTCGTCTGCTGGGGATCGAACACCTCCTAGGACTGACAACTCGCAAAGGCGCACGAAGCAAAGGTGAAAATGCACTTCATTTGCTGTGTAGCGTGTCAACAAACGCATAGCAATAGGAGAATGCAATCTGTACAAGTTTTTTATTCTCCCTTAATTCGCGCACGTACCTAATTCGACGATCCACGTCTCCGCGATTGCACTGCTCGTGCGAGACGCCATCAAAACAAACCGGCGAAATAGCTCCGTTGACAGCTCTCCGCGCAATTTCGACGGAAAATCGCAGCGATCGGTGCGACGGTGCGACTGTGCGACCAACCGGTTGGTCGCAGCCGAAAATCGGGGGGTCGGCACTGCGACTGCGATTTTCATCGCAAACGACGGAAATCGCACTTCCGGTGCGACGAAAATCGCATCATGTGAAACAGGCTATAGGGAGGTGGGGAGACATTACTTTCGCTTAGGATTAGTCTACTGGCTTTGGACGAGGATAGGCGGAGTATTTGCGTCAAAATCTGAGCCTCGATCACTTCGTCGTTGTTGTGCACGCTTAGATGATCAACCTTTGCTGTACTTGTTCTTTCTGGAATTCCCAAGACCTGTTTGGTGCTCTTCCGCAGGAGTGTGTTTAGATTCATCGTTTATCTTGTCGTGCAGTTGTGGGCAGAGGCGACGTAATTACTGTGGCTAATGAGGAACGCGTGGTATAAGCACAGAACGTTATCGTCGCAGAGACCCTTCCTGCGCCCTGACACTGTGTGAATTAGTCTGATCATGTTTTCGGTTTTTGGTGGTTAATTGTTTGATCGTGTGTCCGTGCCATCCGATGGCTTCGATTAGGAGCCCAAGTATGCGTATGTGGTTGACTCGCGGAATCTGTGTTCCGTCTCTTGTGTGTAGTGTGATCGGAAGTTCGTCTAGAGGAGTTAGGTAGCGCACTCCTTGGCAAGACTTGCAAAATAGTAACAGTTCCTATTTCTTGGAGGATAGTTTCATTCCTGTGTCTAGTAGGTACTCTTCCTTGGCATCTAGGGCAGCCTATAATGCCTGCTTCATGTCTGCCAAGGAGCCTCCCGGACTCCAGATGGTGATGTCATCTGTATATAGAGCGCAGTTTACGTTCGGGATGTCTCATAGTTTGCCTGCGAGTTCCATCACGGCTATATTAGGTAGTAATGAAGAGATGACTGAGCCTTGCGGTGTTCCGATGGAGCCCAGTGTGTAGGGGTCCCACTTAAATTGTGAGACGCGCAGTCGAGCTTCTCCGCCTTTTAGGAAGGAGCATTTTCTTTCGGAGCCGCGCAAACTAGCAGGCTTGTTCCCACGCATTCCTTGAAAACAAACAAGGCTTGGTTACAAGAAAACGTGCACTTGGCCTATGTTAAATGCGCTACCAATTTCGTCTCTATGATATCGGTGTCGTGCGGGAAGCTCTATATAGGTCAAACCGTGAAGTGCGTTAATTACTGAGTGCGGGAGCATAAACTGCCAATTATGGCAAAGCGATGCGCATCTGCCTGCGCATTGCCTGACCTGCAAGTGGGCACCATGGCTGCGTCAGCTTAAGATTCTAGACAGGAGTAATGTTACAATTGCTACCAAACGTGTAGAAGCTTATCACATTAGAATGAGAGGGACAGGTTGCTTTAGCGACATGTCGATCTGCTTATTTGATAGTGAGACACGTCTGTTAACTTTTGTTTTTCTTCCCATGAAGCACGTGTATGCATGCGCTATATTGAGCGCATCTAGTATTTCCTATTTTTATGAGGTGGGCTCAATAAACCAGTTGGGAGCTAGCGCTCCCGGTGCGTTGTATTTTTCTCTGTCTATATTCAATAGCGCCAGAGTAGCTTCAATTCGTCTGCGTACTAAGACATGGGCGTTAATTGGGCATCGTTGTACTTACACAGAGGGTATGCCTCCTCAGTTGAAAAACTCACTTTATCGCATGCAGTTTTGACAAGAAACGTGAGGTCTTTAGCAGAAATCAACCCAAATCTATCATCTGGTCGAACTGGACTGTTCATCGGTCCCTAAAATGACTGATTGTGATAGAGCGCAAATATACGCAGCACACTAAGACACCACAAGCGCCACAAGTGTTTGCTATCGTCCGTTTATTAGCGTGCCTTCAAATTCAAGCTGTAACTAACCCAGCTCTATAGTCTCTCAAACTACAAGCGTAAGGTTCAGAGTATAACTAATATAGAAGATCTGCTTCATAACTACCTTTCCAGGTAATGGTCTCTTCAAATAGATTGAGCAACAAGTCGAATTATTCTGAAAATCCGACGAGAGCTGCCTTCAAAGAAACTCATCATTTCTGATAGTTTCCGAATCCTTAGTGGATCTTGAACTTCGCAGAGGCCCTGGCAGAACTGAATTTGCGCAGCTGTGATGAATGCGCAGATCACAAACACTTTTCGCTTACGAAAAAGCCCACATTCCAAGACGTATTCCCTGAAGAGTATGCAAAAATATCAACATAACTGGCGCAAACATTTTACAATAGTTCAAGAGTTGATGCTTATCTCTTCATGTTTCCTAAAGTATCATTTTAGCTTTACGTGTTAACGGAAGCGTCGACTAACCTAATATCTTCTAGACACATAATATCAAGTCTATGACACGTGATTCTGGAGCTTGACGTTCTAATGCAGATTTTTGGGCGATCCAGCGATTTCTTACGCCGCTGCATATTAATTTTAGCCATGACGTCTTAGGATATAACAATGTCGTTTGCTGAACACTGATGTACCGCAGCACTAAATCTAGCAACTTCCTTCATTAAATATATCGACTTTTCTGGACAGCCGGCTACATGTAGAATGCCACATGTCGGCCATCACAAGATGCGCAAAGTGTGGCGGCAACACTTTCTTAATGATCAACCTAATCCTTACGGTGTGCGCTTTGACGAGCTTCTCTTTTAATGTTTATGTATTGCTTTTGTCAAGCTTTTGTCAGATGATCAACGGAAGAGAATGCTGCATGCATCTGCATAGATAAACAAAGGCTGCTCCTCTTTTTACACTGAAAGAGGCGTTTGTGGCGGGAAATTGCGTTTTTTTTCTGCCAGGAGCTTCAGTTGGGCTCATATGGCCTCCTTTGTTGTGGTGGAGGGATTATTAGACGTTGTAGCGTTCACTCCTACAATTGACACATAATTATGTTTTGTTGTTTTTAGTCCTACTCAACTTCACAGCATTTGAAATTATGTAAAGCCTTCCAAACGACACTACAGAGCTGATGTTTGTTTGGCGGCATAGGTTGTCTCTATGTTTATTCTACTAATCCAGCGTCAAAACATCGATGTTAAATGACAGCACTCTCGGAATAGTTCTTCCACGGACATGAAAGGCCCCTTGCCCCACATGGGCAGTTCTGCTTTCTGCATTTCAGAGGAAAAATCTCGGTTTTTCTTATTCTGTATGATTCACTCATTTTTCCACCTGATGGTGCTATGCAGGCAGAATACGCAAACAGCATCGAGGGTAATCACAAGGATGAGTGGTTTCCCTAGCGGATAGGACGCTCGCAGTAAGTTTTGCCTTCTAGCGATGTTTACAGCGGGCAGATATATTCATGAGGGAAATAGTTACTCGAAAAGTGCTATCGGAAAGACTAACCAACGAGGAAAGATCACTCCAATTCCGTTTATATCATTTCATTTCTAAAAATGCTAACTTTATTTAATGCAACAAAATGTTCTTGGAATCAGTGAAAATATTCCTATGTTGTCAACATTCTGGTTGGCTCATATAACGTGTGTGTATATGCGTGTCTAGGCCATGCAGTCACAAAAGTAAAGTCATGAGATGTGTTTCATTATGCTGGTCACAACCTCTGCCGAAAATCAAACAATAGTTCAAGCTGGCGCGTACTGTTGGACATTTACAAACAGCATTAATAAACCAGGAAACACTCGGTGTTTGTCGACTGAATGATGGTGAGGAATGGAGCATGCACTCAAGTGTGTGACACACTTTTATAACGTTTTGTAACACTACACCTGAGTGTCACACGGGCACATGGTCATCAAGAGGATTTTCAAGAAGGTGAAAAGATTCATGATCTATACTGGGACAGGCAATTTTGGAAGACGCGAACCACATACACGTAACCAGCATTTCTCATCGGCTAGAATAAATTTGAATTAGATGGCACACAAACTTGAGGAAACTGCATGAAAATGTGGGAATCAAGAAAGTTCTGGTTTAAAGAAAACATATTAACCTTACTGCATCAAGCAATATTAGCGTAGGAAAACGTTAAATTTGTAAAAATGCACACAAATTTTATCAAGACAGCTACTTCTGAAGGGAGTATTGACTGAATTCTTCTCAAAACTGGAACACATTTTCTTTTATAAATCCACAGTTCCACGTATAAGCGAAATAACCTAACTGCGTTTTTTATGTGATGAAACCGGGACAAATTTAAATGCTTTCCTTCTTCTATACCAGGTGTGTTCTGTAAAGCACCTGAAATAATTTTTTTGTGGTACACTTGAAGTGAAGTTTCCATATTCTCAAAGACAATTTTTTTCTCGCAATATTGAGGTGCATAAAATGAATTCATTTCCATTTATTATTCGGGCATGTTGGAGAAGCCTGTTATAGTACAGTACTGATATGTCTCATACTCATTGCTATCCCCTATGAAATACCTATACCTACACCTAATACTGCAGCATATATATTACCTATGTCGAATGAATACCAGCAACGGACAAGCAAAACTTCTCAAGATAATCACAGCTCTGCTTCACTGTAGTAAACGTTGAGTCTTGCTTCGGCACTATTACGGCGCTTCAAGTATATAGCATACCTCGAGTTCAGAATTTATTCGGATAACATGTCAAGCAGGTATAGTTTCCGCCTACGTCCGATTTAATGTTTTACGTCTACACCTATCTCGTCTCATTGAGCAGCGCTCGAGTTCTTAATTTCTCGAGTAATGGTGTGATTTCACATATTCGCTAAGGCTCCACCTGCTGCGTAGGCGAACATTACTCTACCTAATGTTTGCAGCGTACTACACGTACTGAATTTCCTCGTAGTCAAGGCAGATATTGCTCATAATTTATTACGTCCTGTGTTAGCTCAGAACGCATCTGGTGCTATCAAGCTAGACCGTTTGTTCAGACAATTTGGAATGGTGAGATAGATGTTAGACTTCATTTTATGATGTTTTGAACTTGATTTCTTCCAAAAAAAACTGAAATTAACCTTGATCGCATAGCTTCGCCCTAACTTCATGGATACGTGCATGCATACCTATTGTATTGTATTTATTTATGATTGCATTTATTTCATTCACGTACCCTACCTCGCTTCTTGACCTTGTTCCTCATTTCATGCCTGATTCATCTATCACGTGATTTTGCCTGATTTCCTACTTTTACCTACTAGTGAGCTTTGCAGCAGTGGGTGCAAATACATATTTTGCAAGTGCTTAGTTCACCCATTCTTATCCCAAACTTGTGAAAGTGAGGCTTTCTTTGCTTACCATTCCATGCTTTCAGCTGGGTTGGTCTGTCTGTCTACCTGCCTCTCCGCATTTCTGCCTGTAATTAAATTAGGGCACGTCGGAAAAGAACCTACTGCTTCGTTTGAGTTGAACAAAACAACTAACAATATTTCGAAAAGGATGCACGTTGCCGAACTAGTTTGGCGCAGCACAGAATTGCCCGTTGTTCATCAGAAAGAGGCTGAAGTTGGAATTTTTGTTCATCGTTACCGGGAATGACGTTCAGGTCATTTATACATGTATTCCACGTATAAAACGGTTGAATTGGTCTCCTCAATGTTGTTTCATTAGGCCAGCGCGTAATGAAGGCTCTGAGTCTTGCTTCTCGTGCGAAAAGAATTTCGACCACCTGTCCAGCTTTCCAGACTTGTCTCACCAAATGTTCGTGAAATAAAACCAGGCTTTCTTTCTTTAGTACGATTGACGAATTCGGCTCAGCCAACTGGGCTGATCGTACACTCGTCAAACATACATTTTCCCAGTGGCACCAAAATTGGTAGACGATCCTTCGGCAGCGGCGCCATCGATGAGTGAGCTCTACAGGTGGCTGAGCCATCTCTGTAATGGATCTCCTGTGAGGAAGAGTGCTCATTTACTTTTCTATTAGGAAATGCGCTGGTGCTAGAGGTTTCACTTTCTTAACATGAGTGTAGACCTAAGTCAAGGGTGGAGGGTTGATGACAGCTTCAATTTCTGTTAGTACTGTCGTGAGCTTCTCAAAGTTTCCGCATCAACTTCCAAGACTCGCATCAATGTAATTTTCATGGACCAAACCATCCTTTCGCCTAATGCGCCCCGCGAAGCGCCTTCCTCAGTTATAAATTTGCAGTGAATCTTGTGGCTTGTGGAGAAGTTGTGAATGCCTTATGCTCATATTATTGTCCACCGCCACCTTAGATCTAGAGAAGTACGCTGCAATGTATTGGTGTTGTCAGAAAAGATGACCTGACAGACTGCTCTACTGGAGGTAAATTTGCTGAACGCCATCGAGAAGCTTGAGGTGGACATGTCGGTCAAAAGTAGAAGCTGCAATGCACGAGTCACTGCCCCCTTGAAACAAACTATCTGAGACTTCCGGTTATTTCCTTGATGCTTTGAGTATGTTGTTCCACAAAGGCCTACCCCTGAACATCAAAAGGGGACGTGCGTGTCACCTTCTCAAAAAGCAGAGGACCGGTTCGACGAGCAGCACCACGATTGCGAAAATGGTTGCAAGTCACACATTTCTTGAGCACCTTTTTTACCCTTTCCCTTGCTCGCTCAATCCAGACGTGACTCAATTCGGTAAGTGTCTCCTGCGTGTCATCTTGCTGGAGACGCTGGTTAGTTGCGGTGATCGCTCGCTCTTCGAAGGGACGTCACGAGGGGAGGATAACGGGATGATTAACGTTATAACACTGCTCGGCTGCATTGAGCCTTCCGCCCGCTCTTAGCACTCTATCATCGTCACAGGTGATACTAAGATCACGTAGCGGGATACCGCTTGGCATGTATGTAGAGTGGCGAATATATTGCAGTTCATCCAAGAAGACCTCAAATTGTGCTTTCAGAATCAAACATTTGTCATCATTTTGAATTCTCTCTGTCGTACGTCTGATTGGGGGGCCTGGCGTTGTGGAATAATTGTATCACCTAGCCTGCTACCCGAACCAGTTAAGACAATGAGCTGTATTTTTAAAGAGGCAAGACAAATTCCGTTATAGGTATGTTATTAGGGCAAAGTGTTCTTTCCGGCTCTGTACTTTTTATATCAGAGACACCTTATGACTCGACCAGCACGTAGATCACTGCGAAAGCCAAACAGGTCTATTCTGCTAAACTTAGCTGCACTTGAGAGGCTTACCTGTTGCTCTCCTTGTCAAACAGTGATCCCATAACAGTGATTCCAGATCTCTGCGTCCGTGCAGAGCTGAATTTCAAGCTCTGTTCTTGACAAAGAGCTTACATTATTAGGGAGAACGTCGCATGCTAGTTCAATCCAATAGATGCATCTGTCTCTAGAAAAAATTAGACTATTTGGAGGTTCATTCATTGCTCCTAATATTATCTCAACCATGCGCCTGTTATTTTGCACAATAATTACACTTTCTGAAGAGAAATTCGCTTAATCACTGCTATTCGGGATATGAAAGAACCGCTTTCACTTTTGCTTCCCTGACCGCTGAGATCCGTTGATATACTACTCTGCCGTAAGCTTTGGGGCTCACGTATGTGGATACACATTTTCACATCTGTGAAGATGAGCACTTCTTTTAAGGTATTGCTGGGTAAGCTACCACATTATACTGGCACACGTAAAGCGGTAAAAAGGTGTGGCTTGGAGTTCTACTGCCTCCCAGCTGCCTTGGCTTCTTTAAGCAAATGGCGTCCCACTCATATCCTATTCTCACAGTGTTTTGAAACATCGACTTGGTTGCCACTATCACAGCAGAAATGAAACGAAGCGGGTAATAGATAAGAACAGATGCCTGAAGAACGAATCATTTTGTTTTGGAAATCCAAAATGGCTTGCATGGAAAACACAATAATTGGTCTCTATCCCATACAAGCCAGATCGACCTTGAGCCGCTTGCTCTTGAACATTCCACGTGGCAAAGCTTCATCCAGTACCTTTGTCATTGATGCTGTCTGTTTAAGAATAATCCCCACCTTATAAACTTTTATGCTTACTCGGTTCATGACGTCTAGTGTGCAGTATCCTTCACTGTATTCGCTGTTGTTATGATGCTGTCTACCTAATGACTCTCGCTTATGGCTTTACTTATTTTCGATACTTGTATGTCATGCGCAAATTGCCTGACACGCTGGCTCATAGAAGGAATGAACTGCCATGCTGAAAAGGCCCCGCGTAATATCCAGACTTCTAAAGGAGGCTCTCAGTCTTGACTAGTTGGATGTCCATACCAGAAATATTACAAGGCGTCCTTTCTACTGTTTGCACCGATGTCAGCAGAAATGTGTTTTCAGTGTCGCCATGTAATACGATGAGTTATGAAGTTCGCAAAACCTTCAGCACATACAAATTCAAGTTCAGTCCTGGCTCTAAGGCTTTATTTAGGATATACAACCTGCATCGTGAGAAGATCCGAGAAAAGCTAATCTAATTTTCGTCAAAACCTTATTAGAACTAAGGACAGCATAGGTTTGCTTGCATACTTGTAGATTTATTCCGATGGGAGTACTTCTGCGAATCCTTGTTTCTGTTACTCATGGATATCCTTATTTCAGTTGATCAGTGTCGCCTCACCTTTCGTCATATTCTTCTTGAACGTAGTCAAGCGCTTCTTCAGCGTTGCTGTCAGAGAGACGCATGCTCAGGGTTCAGATGCATATTAGCGCTACTTCCAAGCACTTGTCCATATACTTGAGAGATGCCGAAAATTAGCTAGAGACTTCACTGCTTTCTCTGCTTGCGCACGAGTCAATAATTTGTATGCTCTCCAGTTCTCACATGAGTTTAAGGTGTTTAGATAAGCTGCGTGTGTCAGCGAACACAGCAGCACGAAGTACTGCCACGGTTCATTAGTAAAAAAATACGGGTTCCTCTTTGCACATACACAACAACAAAAAAATACATAAAAGGTGTTAAACAGAGCCTAGAGAAAGTGGGAAAAGAGGATGCAGAGATAACCCAGCTAAAAGCCGATGTTGACGCTCTTGTATGCCGAAGCCGAAAATTTAACCTTGAGTTCCACGGAATTCCGGTAACGCAATAAATAAATCTGCTCACAAAGATAAATGAAAAGGCTGAGCCGATTGAGCTGCCATAGTTATCGGACCAGAAAGTAGTTGCTGTTCATCGCCTGCGAGCTAAGAAAAACCAAACGCTAGGTGCAATTTGTTCGTTTGCGAAACAAGCTGATCCAGACAAATGGTGGCAGAGCAGAAAGGAACTGCGAAAAAAAAGATGATAAGGTCTACGTGCATGAAAGTATGACAAAACAGGTGCGAGACTTACTTTTGCAGACAAATAACTGAGCTAAACTGAACAACTTTAGGTACAGTTGGCCCTCAAATGGTCAAATTCTAGTCGGAGAAGATGCTAGAAAGACGGCAACTGTCAAGTCAAGTCCTCTTGATCTTGAGAAACTCAGTTAATGTAATCCACTATGGGCGGTTCTGATACTGACACTTGCCTATTCCCACAATCCTTCAATAACTGCACAGAAAAACAGTTCCCCAAGTCCTTTAAATGCTTTCACCTGAATGTGCGATCACTTAACAGGAAGGAATCGGACTTAAGCTTGCTTTTTTTACCAAGTAGGGAAAACTTTGGGCGTTCTCATGTCAACCAAAACGGGGAGCATTGAAAATAAATGTCTACAGACTTCCGACATATGAAACATTCTATCTAAGTCGTACTTTGGCAGCAGTAGCGCGATATGTATTTTGGTGAGAAAGGACTACGACTGCGAAATAATTTTAGAATGTTTGGTAATAACAAGTGACTATTAGATCCTGAAATTTAAACTACAAAGCACAGCACTTCTTGTGTGTTACCACCCACGAAAAGGCTCAATGTTGGGCTTTTTTAACTGCTTTGACAAACTATTTACCTGTATCCCTAATAATAGCTTAAGCATCATCTGCGCTAGGTGCATGAATATTGATATGATAAAAAATGATAACACGAAAACCACTTTTGAAGCCCTGTTATTCACCTAGGGCATTAGAAATATAAATATTCTCTCGACAAGAATTATTGTGAATTCACAATGAATATTGGCATATTTCTTACAAATATAAGCCACGATAAACGAAGATTGGGGGGGTATTTTCTCTCAACCTGAACGACCACTTACCTCTAATTCTTTGCACTAAAGGATATGTGCGCAGTAAGTTGTCAAGACAGAAATCAACAGTGCAACATATTACAGTACAGAACCTGATGATGTTTCGAAAAAAAAATAGAAGGAATATCCTGGAAGGACGTCGCGGAAACCGCCTATGTCTATGTATGATATGTTTCTTGAAATAATGGAGCCAATATATGGAACTAGTTTTCGAAAAATATGCGTTGAACAAAAGACAAACTTGCAGAAACATTGGGTCTCAGCTAAACTGAGTGCAAGAATAAATCATAAAAATCACCTTTACATGCTTTTATCAAAACTGGAGATAAAAATAAATTTAGCGATCTTAAAGTTTATCGGAATGGTTTGAACAAGGATTAAGCAAAAGCGCGATGTGAATATTTTGCATTTCTAGGTTTTAAAACTGGATCCACAGGTGGCACATGGAAGATATTAGCTTCAATATGAATTAAAAGCCTCACCAAACGTCATTCATAAACTGCTCTTAAATAGTACCGAAATAACTGGGAAACCACTTGAAGATGCGTTTATTAAATGTTTTGTCAATGTTAAGGTACAAGATACCGTTCACAACAATCTGGAAAACATTTGATGGAACAGAGAGATAATTTTTATCAACCCGACAAGCCATGCTGAAGTGTTTACAGCAATAGCTAGCCTAAATAACAGTGATGCCAAACATGTCGATGGTTTGAAAACTAAAGCTCTTAAGTATATTGCTTGTCTCATTGCCCCTTCATAACACATATTTTAAACCTTCATTGTAGTCACTATGTCTTGCCGCATAAAATGAAGCTTGCACGGGTAACTATTGTTTATAAAAAGGAAAACAAAAATTATACGAACAGATATAGACGAATTATTATTTTACCTATTTGATCTAAAGCATTCCAGGAAGTCATATGTAGCCGTTTTAGCAAATTGGAAGCGAAACATAAGATAATAATGAACTTTCAGTATGACTTTCTGTGAGGTCTTCTGTGAGCATCCACACTGCGCGCTTTAGAAGAATGGACTGAAAAAAAGTGCTTGATGGCCAATGTGTCCAAGACGAAACGCGTCATGTTTAGGGCAAAAGGGAGAAACGCAACTGCAGATAGAAATATAACCTTACACTCCTATCCGATCGAAATTGCTTCTACGTTTAAAACTTTAGGTGTAATTTTTCATCAATGGTTAGCCGGGATCATCATATCAACCATTTAGTAACAAAACTTGCCCAAGTGTTACGCCTCCGATATCGCAACCGTAGTATTCTGTCACGGAAGGCTCTTGTGGTCGTCTATAACACCCTATTTTTCTCAACGTTCAAGTACGTCCAATTAGTGTGGGCATCTACAACGAAGCGAAATATGCACACGCTCCATATACTGCAAAAAATCTTTATTCGTGCAGCAGAAAATCTACACAATCGTTTTCACACACATTAAATATTTTCAAAATACAACTTTACGCCTAATGATATGATATACAATGATATAGAAGTAAGCTTTATAAAGACGAAATAAAAATGGAGGCACATTTTTAAACACTTAGCGAACTCACATAGCAACGCCCCTAGACATGTCACCCGTTACAGCGAATACGGGAACGTAAAAAACATACCGCAGAACATACGGTATTCAAACACAGGAAGATCAGTTGCCGAGATCATTAAATAAAGTGAATAGACAAACTACATAACGGGAAATACATACATTTAAAGAACACCGAAATATTTATATCCGAATTATCATGCCTTTGACTGTCACTGGAAATATTGAGTTACGCTACACTTTTCTCTGCTCCGTATTCCTTTATTTTTGTTTTCAGCCTTCTTCTACTTCAATTAAACCCTTTCTCCTAATTTAAAGTGACCATGATTGCATTACTACTTTTTATTGTATACGTATGAATGTTATTTCCACCTGACCAATAAATTGTATTTGTGACTCGTATTGTATTTTGAATAATTGGAATTTCAATTGTACTCAATTGTATTTTTCTTTCCCTAGTAGGCTATAACTGCGTATGAATTTTTATGCTTATTGGATCAAGGAATTTATTTTGTCATTACTTTCTGCCTTACATCAAAATCATTGTATGTTTCTATCTATTTCCGGAAAGTGGAATTTCTTAATCAGGGCGTACTTTGCACTGTAGTGCGTATTGTGTTTGTTTCTTTTTTTCTGATATGTGCCGTTGTACTGTTATCAAGTGCATGGGGGCCTGCGGCTTCCTAAAGCAGTCATTTATGACAGCTTTTACTGCCAGTCTCAAGTGCCGTGTACCATACATAGTGCCGTGTACCATACATCAAGTGCCGTGTACCATACCATGATACAAGTAAAGGCATTATTATTATTATTATTATTATTATTATTATTATTATTATTATTATTATTATTATTATTATATAACAAAGGTTGTCGCTCAGCGCAGGACGCACCCGCAAGTATCGCAAGTTTCTCGATTTTTATGAATGGTTCTATGCGCTGTCTGTTGTCACAAACCTTGCATGATATGATTCTATTCGTGGCGCGAATCGTGTGATACTTTCTGGAAGACACACGGGCACCAGCAATTACTCTTGAAGTTTTATGATTCGTGTATAAAAGTCGACGTGCTTGACCCTCTGGTCAGATTTACGACGATCGCCGACTGCGTTTACCGCTACCGTTGTGCTTCCAGTGTAACTTTCTTTTGTGGGCACAGGTTTGCTTAATAAAAAGTTCACTTATTCACACTTTCGTGCTGTGTTTTTCGCCAATGACTACCACTACGGGAGAGCGGCCATGATGATGTCGCTGACGAGTTCCTTTCACTGTCATGTGCATCTTTTTCCCTATTTGGCATGCGGCTTTCCCTCCTAGCCGGAGCACCGAGTGTTCCTTTGTCGTCACCTATGCGGATCTCGAGACCAACCCTGAGGGTCACGGCCATAAGCAGCAAAAATTACTGGTTCATACTATGTTACCTGCGCAATGCTTTTGCATTGCACTCAAGTGGCACATCGGCAACACAAGCGCCATCATTTCACACGGAGCCCTTGAATAACTCGCATCGGCTGCCCTCGTTTAGCGGGCAGGGGAGAGCGGCCAAAATTCTGTCGCTCACGAATCGCTTTTGCTTTAATGTGTAGGTTGGTGGTAGTTCATCCCTTTATTCTAAACGATCGAACAATCTTTGCTTGCTGCTGCTCCTATGCCCAATTTTTCTTTACGATAGTCTGTCCGAATGGTTTCTCTGCTGAGAAACTTCTGCTGCTTCAGGGGGGGGGGGGGGGGGTATTGAAGAAGATGCCGTTTCTAAACGTTTACCCTAGCGAATCGCACAAAGAATTGCTTGATGTCATAGTTCCTCCTTCAGCGAAATTCGACAGTCACCGCTCAGAGATGATACATGCGTTCGCAGAGAAAAAAGTTACAAGTGGTACTTTCCAGAGAGTCACAAGTCTTACATGCAAATTGGCGAATCTTCAATCTACTCTTCTATGTCTTGTAATGGCGCTGTCTTTAAATAGATGTCAGTAGTCATGTTGCTGAGGCTGTTAAGTCTGAAGTCGTTGCGTTGGCCTCTCGTCTCCATGGTCTAGAGGATAGACACGGCGAGGTAATTTACCGTTTTTGGCATCCCGGACAGTGACTCCGAGACTTGCACGCTATCGGAAGACCACATGCGTGAGCTTCCCTTACGTCACTTAAATGGGCGTATTCGAAATGGTATGGTGAAGAGAGCACAAAGCATGAGTGCCTATGTGGCAAGCAAAACAGGCCCAATCATCGTGAAGTTTTCTTCCATCAAAACCAAAGAAAAACTTCTGTCGCAGAAATCTAAATGAAATAGTACAGGTGTTTCCATTAGCGAAGAATTCTCCAAGGCAACGCGTTTGACAGGTAAAAAACTCCTCAAATTTGGCAAGTCTTATGGGCAGGCTTATTCAATTTGCTTGAAATAAGGTTATCATCAACAAGGCCCTCGTATACAGCGCAGGGACTGCCATTGTTTGTGAGCTGGAATCTCCTGGAGAGGCGCGTGCAGTTTTCACTCGCAAAGCACTTGCTAATCCAGCAAGTGACTGAATGGCATAGCTATTCTCCGTGATGTCCAAATGGTTCTTCAATCTTTTTCACCAATGCACGCAGTGTTCTCAATGCGCGAACAAATTCATCATCTCGCATTCATGCATGTTCAGCTGACATAGTTCTCCTTTCAGAAACTTGGCTTTCAGTAAAACTTAAAAATAAACTGTTAAATTTTTTAATGTGATAAAAGGAAGATGTCCCGGTATGACCGTAGTGTTTGTACTGGCGGGGGTGCACTGATGGCCATGAATGATCAACTTTCTTCATCGAATGTTCCAGTAGTGCTTGTTTTAGACTAAAGCATGCGTGCGCAAGTGTTGTTGCTGCTTATTGTGACTGCATGTTTTGCGCTTGGTATAGGCCCCCAACAGCATCAAAATCTTGCTGAAATGATTTGCATGATGTTCCAAACCATCTAACTGTTCAGCATCCTACGTCACTTTTCTTTATTCTGGAGGATTTTAATTTTCCTAATATGTTGTGGAGAAATGATTTCGTGTTCCGTATCTTGGCAGAAAGCTGCCATGATGCACAGCTTCTGAATCACTATATTGCCTTTAACTTATCACTTAACACTAATTTAATTGCTAGTATGAGACATATTATTTATAATGATACTTGATGTTGCCGCGTATCTAATAAGTAAACTTTTCAAGAACCTGGTGAGTGATGTTGTAGACATCCTGCTCTTTCAGCTTTGCCCCATAAAAAGTAATAAGATTCCCCCCTTCTTTATTTCAACATGGTTTTGCCTTTTTGTGTATATTGCGGCATTTTATGCCTCCAGGTGGGCATGATTACAGTGTTGGCTTCAGCTAATCTTCGAGTAAAAGGCTAGGCACACTTAAAATGTGCAAATGTTAGTGCAGAGAAGGGATTTCAAACAAGTGCAAAGACTACAACACCATCAGCCATGGCCACGGCCCTCGCACCACATCCGAACTCCTCACTATCCCTGCAACATGTGCCCGAGGGCCACATGAGAGTCATGCCTACTCGCGCCTTAGCCGGCGCATTCATTATTCTTTTCATATAAACAATGTATCATATACTCTTAATCACGATTCACCAGTTGCGTTCATTAGGCTGATCGCCACGGTTATATCAGTCAGTCAGACAGTGAGTCAGTTTTTATTTGCAGGGAAATCACATCATCCTGCGGGTGGCAGAGACTAAAGGTATGATTGCCGGACGAGGTCTCTGCCCCCGTAACAAAAGGAGCAGTCTACAGCAGTGCAGCAGAGAGCTGCTAACAAAAGAGAGGCGGTGTTACGAATAGTACACGCATACAGCCTACATCATACATTCTATACAATATGGGTGTACTTAAACACTGTGGACAGTTTATTTTTTTAAAAATCACATTGAAGACTCGCTCATAGCACAAAAATACTTAAAAGAAAGTCAACAATTGAAACGGAAATTAACATTTGTCATTGTAACTTAACACTTTCAGCCAAAAACAGAATCGACGGAAAACAAAATGAACCGCAGTTCACATTTGAACGTTTTTCTGGGTACGCAGAAATCCAAAATAGAAGCACAGTTATTTAACATGTCTATTACCTGATATTCCAGATCTTGTTTTCCATAATTTGGTCTGACTTTTTTATTTCTGCGTTTGGGGTTACGGATATCATATTGCGCCAAGGCAGATGTGTAAATACTGTGGAGTTTCTGTTTATAAATTCGCTGTGCCAGTATCCATAAATAGACTTTATTTGCAGGTAAAACATCAAATCTAGAAAAAAGTGGTTGTGTCGGCAACAAACTAATAGGACTGGTGTGGTTCACAAAAATCTGGAGGATACGTTCTTGCAGCAGCTGTAGCCTATCGTAGTTCCCTTTTGTCGTTACATTAGAGAATCCTCGAGGATAGAAAATGACAGAGTTGTAAGTGGACATACTGTAGCGTTGTCATTGAAAGAGCAGTCCTCTTAGAATGCTAGATTGCCATTAGATTATTTAGAAAATTGCCACGTTCAAAGTATATGATCGCCAAACTTTGCCCCATATCCATAATGGACGATCGTCGAAGAAACATGACCGCATGTTGGTTATGGTGATTTTTATACATTGCCACGTACCAACTACGGGGGAATGTCAAAAAAGCATATTACCTCATTCAGTTGATGGTGCGTGCTGATAATGATCCTCATACTATAGAACCTATCGAACATACCCTCGCTATTGGTTTTGCCATACAGTGCCTCCGCGTGTTCAATGTGGGTATCATAGTTTTCAAACAATAGCTCTTATCCAGAACTAAGAGTTAGCCGAAAAGCGAGTGACGCGGGTGACGCGTGGGCGAAATTTACAGCAGCCGCCTTCGACAGACTTACGCTCGTGCAGCGCTTTCTTTCTAAATATGGTATCGGCGGGCGCACTCGCCGCATGCCATCGGTAAACAGTAGACGGCGCCCTACTATAGTCCGATCACGTAGCGGTCGTCGCCGTAGTGGCCGTCTTGCGTGGCGGTACCCTCTTCTCGTACTTAACTCATACCTTCGACGTCCGCTTTCCGCCTCATATTTCCGCTGCACCCTCCTCCTGCGCTTTCCGCCTCGCGCTCTCTCCTCTATCACCATCTTTCATCCCCCGCTACCCTTCGCGTTCACTTTTTCATCATTCGCTATGTTCATTCGCTGCATTACGCCGAGGAACGATGCTGAGGGACGCCGACGCTAAACGTAGGAACGGGCGCCTAAGAGCTTCGCTCAGAAAACTTTTGCCATCGTGGCTACGTTCACTAGCTCGTCGGAATAATTGCGGCGTATGGCAGATGACTATGTTTTCCATACTCTGGTACATACCCATGGCGTGTACTGGCCAGGAAGTGCCCAGTGCATCTAAACAAAAAAGCGGAAATTAACACATACAAGTCTACATAAGATTTGGAACATTATCGAAGCGCGGGTATGTGAGGTAACAGGGGCACGCCAGTTTGCTTTACATCAAAGCTTCATGACTGAAATGTGCAAATTTCTGACATTTCATTAGGCACTTCCTGAACTCTTTCTTCTAGATAGAATGTGCCATGTTCGCTAGATCCACCGTGTTTTTTTACTGAGGCACTATATTGCCCTCTGTTGGGGATTGGTCCACGAACATGGTTTGACGCTCACAATCAACCACGGTTATTTCGCAAGGAACGATGAACGCACTAAACCAGCGCCTATAAGGTAAATAGAGAGCCAGATAGAGTCACTCATGCGCGGCTAGTTCTGCAGTTGTTCGCCTTTGTTTCCAGCCCTCTGTCCCTCGTAATCATGCACAAATGGGGAGTCTGGCTAAGGCCCGCTATTTCCCTGATTCTTTGAGACTTTCGTAAATCTTGCAAATGGTCGCTGAAATAGGAACTTGATCATTTAAATTTCAATCCCAGTTTTGTGACTTCGCATTTAAAATGGAAACACTCTGTGCAGAATTTTACCTTGACTGGTCTGCCGTTTGCCTTGCTTCTGAATGTCGAGGAATGATTCGCGTGAGTATTTCAATATCTCCCGAGCACCTACGCGCGTGTATTGATAAGGCCTATTGCTACCATCACCAAAGTCATTTTGTGTAGCTCGACTAGTTTTTCTCATATACATCTTATGATATTTTCTTGTGAAACGCAGTGTACCAAAGTAAGGGAAGTTCACGTCGCACTAACAGTGAGAGCCAGAGAGATAAAGGCGCAGGCGTCCCCCTATTTCTTTTATATAGCATAAAATGCACTTTTTCCTTCATAGACAGAAGCCTCGGCTCTATTATGCGAACATTCCGCCATGAAGAAAAAACGCGCAAACGTCAAACGAAGGTCTTGCAGCTTCCCGCAAGCCGTGGTGGCCTTCACAGAGACATGCCAACATACACTAAAACTCTAGTAGCAAAAACACCATAAAAAATTACCGACGATTACGTTACTTCCTAATGCGAAATTTGAGCGCAGCAAATGAGCTGTTTCACCTTTTCGATAGATTGAGGCAAAGAAATCGAGCAACACATGTATGGGCTATCACAGAATTTTTTTTTAATTTTTCACACGTATTCCTTTAACAAAGACTCCACTAACAGTTCTTGACAGTCATGAAGGAAGCTTTGTGGTCGGAGAAATAGACTGATATATGTTCGACTTGGTACACCAATGCTTGATTCACAAAGACGAGATCTATACAAGTGCCTCGCGAGGTTGTCACAGCCGTGGGACGCGTTACGAGCGAGAGGAACGGGATGTTCTCCCGCGTAAGTGTTAGGAAATTGCTGTTTGTCTTTATGTCAACATTAAAGTCCCCCACTACTAACATCGGTGTGGATCGATGGACGGTTAATGCGAGTTGCAGGAAGTGCACGACGTCTTTCGTGAGTGCGGTAGCGGACTCACGAAAGCGGTATCAGTCGGTCGCTGCTAGCGCTGGGGGGATGAAAGGGGGGCGGAGCTGGTTACGAGGCCGACGACAACGCCGACGCGAAACCCAGGAACGGACGCCAAAGAGCCATTTGTGTAGCCAGCCCTCCTCCACAGTCTCTCCTCCTCCCTTCCATCATCCTCCCTCGCCCGGAGAGCCGACAGCGCGCATGCGCGGCGGCGGAGCAGATTCGTCGGCGAGCTGGTTACGAGGCCGACGACAACGCCGACAACGACGACGCCGACGACGACGCGAACCCCAGGAACGGACGCCAAAGAGCTGCGCTCTAAAACTATTCCGTGATGATACTTCCAACATACGGTTGCTGCACTGGCATTGCAGCCTGACGGCTAGTTTCCCAGCGACTTGGTACTCAGGAGCTGAACACGAAGTACAACTCAAATCATAGAGAACCATTAGTCGCCGGGAGATGAAAATGGAAGCAATGAGCTTGCACAGTGTAAAGGATAATTCTTCGCTAGATAATCAGATCAACGAAAACTGATCAGCAATGTAAAAGACAATGAATCGTAATGTAGTGACACAAAATATAGCAGGTGGCGTAGAAATCACATCCCTGACTAGGTGCCCAAGAACATAGAGTGCCTACTTACGCGCCCGCTATTAACACACTAGCGCATGGTACCAAATGACCACTGCCGAAATGCGGCAAGTGAAACGGGAAATCACGTGCTGGTTTTATTGCAGAAATGTTATTCACTCAAGAGCCGAATTTTTTTTCATGCGATATATTCTTTGAAAAGTGTGCGATGAAATACAAGGGTGTTCCAGTTACATTTGTGCTTCGATGATTACAATATTGTTATGAATAATAATTTGCTGGAATATCAATGCATTTTTAGCGATAGTACGCATGACATACGTCTCTCAGATAATCCTAGAGAATATTTCATTTTCATAGGTGCTGAATCTTGGACGCTTATATTTGCCGGATGTGTTCATTTTTCTGGTTTTTTTGGCATAAAATATGAAAGAGCTCCAAATGTTCGTGCACATATTTCAGTTTGTCGGCGGGCAGCTGCTTGAGCACCTAAATGATGACCGGATGAAGTGGCATAGCAAGAGTTTTCTTTTCCATTTTTGCGACTTCTGCACAGTGCCAGATTCAGCAAGCATACTTCCATTAAAGTCGTCTGCTCAGCAGGTGAACGCTTGGCGATGCAATAAAAGAAGAGGCTACGACGAAGGAAATTGAGCAGTTCAGTAACGTTTGCCGGTAAGATAACCTCAGCTTTCGTAGGAATAAAGGGAGCGCTGTAGAGTGTGAAAGTGCTGAAGATGCATTGCGTGTGACTCGCCGAATCGCGACAGTTTTGGTAGGCAAAAGTTTCTGAAGCCTTCTAGTACTGTCCATAGATATTGCAAGGTAGTTTGTGTGAAAGTGCCGTCGTAGTAGTTCAGACTGGTCTCACTGTAAGCGTTGTGTTTGTATTACATTAACTGTTACCAAACGTTTTAACAACGGTGAAGCATACTGCGTCCCCATTCAATATCGTACGTGCGACTAGCTTTTTCTCAGGTCTTGAATAATTAAAAGAACGCCATTCCCATTCATAAGACTTGAAGGTCAGCTGGGAAAAGAAATCAGCAAGCTCATTTGAAGCGCACATCAAGGCATTGTAACGATATTAGGTATTCTAGCCAATCTACAAGTGTGTCAGATAAATTAATTATTCAACTTGAACTTGTATCTTCTCATCAAGTTATAACAACACAAAGACGTTAGCAAAAGTCACCTTAACATACGTCTAATACACACGGCTGTCTTAGCGCTGGCTTTTCTATTTTACGTGAGAAAGGACTCTCGCATTTTCAAGATCAATAATCGCATGAATTTTTGACAACGCATGGTCATGATAGCTTTCTACCCAGTACATGCAGCACGCGCAACTAGGTCTTATGATTTCGCAGCAAGGCAACCACTATTTTCAATCTGCCCTTGTTCCGCAGCGGTTTGTCAAGTTACTCATTCACCACTGCCCATATTTTTTTTACAATATAATATAAACAACATTCATGGGCTAAATGTATTGGACACCCGTGTTTTCATTGATACAGTATATATGGAGAGCGGATCCTCATGTTGAACGGAATTACCACGTAAGAGTCTTGCTTTCTCTACGCTTCCACCTTTCTTTGCAGCTTCTTCAGCATCTGAAATTCTGGGTCAAGTACCAACACCACGACGCTGTAAGTGATCCAAGGACTATTTTGCAGATTCATAGTGCTTTAGAAAGCGTTTCATAGACAAAGCCTGTTTCAGGACCCTGGATATTATAGTGGTGTCGGAATGCTTTTAGACTTCCGACCCTCTTCTTACGCTTAATGATATCATTTTTGCTGCAATAACATTTCCACTAATATTATTCTAAATAATTGAAAGGGCATGATGGGGAACAATGCCGATTATATCATAATTCCAAGGATATATATGAAAGCTAATTATGTGTTGAAGTCAATTAGGGCTTGCATGTTTCGAGCTAATTGCCTTCTGTCTCTGCAGCACTTTGATCCCGGCTTCTGCTTGGGTAAATTTTATTCGATAATCTGAAGGTATCACGTATGAAGGCAGTAGTTGCATATTTAATAGCAATAACAGCCAGGTGGATACGTCAGGTACTTGCCAAATAAATACAATAGAATATAAAAGAGGCAAGTTTATTATAGACGCATGTACGTTACATATCTTCATTTTCCAATTTATAGATTTTAGATATGCCTAATAGGAGGCGTTAGAGCGTTAGTAGACATCCTTTTTTTTATCACCAACGTTCGTTGCTCAACAGTAGCACTCTGGAAAGACTCAACTGTTTCAGAAATCGCCTTATAAAACAAAATGTTTTTGAAGCACCTGGGTTAAACGGGAATAGGGATACTATTTCAGACTCCACAATATTCGGTGACGCTGGGGGCGTGGGTCGTGTTTCATGTGTTAAAGAGACTTGCTTATTGTACTGCATGAAAACGAAAACATCACTTACAGCCCTAAGACATACCTCTAGTGGGCCGACGTCTAGTAATTGCAGCATGCTGTTTCCCTGAACAAGTACTGCAAACCGATGCTACGACAAGAATGGGCAAAGACAGAGCGCGCAATAACTTGAATATGTCATTAGTACGGAACGAATCCGAAATTGGAGCAGGGTACTTGAGAAACGGCTGAACATGCAAGATCACACTTCTAAAATGACATTGGAAGGGCCTTTACAGTTTCTTTATAGAAAACTGAAGTTTCATGAAAGTTCTAATGATCTGGTCATTGTTGTGTCCCCATGTATACCTAGTATTTATTGCACCACCAAGGATACATTCAGACGACATCCTCGGGGAAACAGTTACTAAAGCAGCAGTAGTGAACTAGGCCTATATTTTTGCGCGTTTGATTCATAGACGCAGTCTTGGGGAGGGTGACAACAATTTCTGCTCGTTCGCAGTAGTATGTGAGCTTAATTAAGTTGCAGTGTAATGGAGTTCGATTAGTTTTATTGCAAACAAAAACTAAGATTCGGGACCCCTCAGCAAGCAATTGCCCTTGAACATGTTCTATCGCGATCGCAATTTTCTAGACACTCCAGGCGCACTTCTGCTCTCGCTGTCGGCACCGCCGTGAGGATCAGCATAAAGTTCAAGGGCAATAAAATCGTCGCCGCGCGCCGTATGCTGCGTGTGCGAGTGAAAGCGTACGAGGGTGAGCTGGCGAATGCACGAGCGAGGAATGTGGGAAAGCCAATATTGGATGAATATCATACCAAGGCAGCACTCATTGTCCTGCTAGCTTAGTACCAGTGTCGAGCCATATCTATGCCGTTAATAATGCCAGCTTTCAGCCAATGCCATTTGCACGACGAACATTGTAAGTACGGTGGCTCTAGAGTACGCAGCCATTTTTTTCCGCAAACCTTTTGCTAGCACTAATGTTCATAGCAATTGTCGCCATACTGTCTGCCTCGATGGTAGCTAGGAAAGCTCGACAGAAGATATGTCCAGAAGCAGAAGTCCTCTATACATTCAAATACTAATGAAAGAATGCCGAAATTCACTTTTATGACAGTTATATTACAAGTAAATTTGCGCAAACAGGCATTTTTCGTACATCTAAACTGGTGATACTCGGTTATGTTCAAACAGTTTATTTACGTGCAGGCGCCAAAGACCCAGCTCTCGTGAAGCTAGGTGCATGCCTTTGAATTAGGCAGGGCCCTGAGGGCAGCAATTAGACAAGGTGCTGAGGGCGTTGGGCTGGCAAGGGCTTCGAGCGCCGTGAGCTGACGTCGGTATGCTGGTTAGTCAGTGTTCAGATGACGGCGGGCTGTTAAAGCCCCCGAGGATCGCGATAACGCGGCGCTTTCCTTTAATTTGCTACCACTTCCCAGAGCGACTTCGCCCTTACTTTGAAAGAGATGCTTGGACTGGAAAATGAAAACAAATCCAGTCAGAGATCACGGTATGACAAATGTATGTGGCAATGTTTTCATGTTGAAAAATCACCATACTGCAACAAATTTAGGAGTCTTCGCAGCGGGAATCAATAAATTTTGCTGCAATAGATTCATACTGGGGATGGGGATACTGGTTAAGTATGGAGTAGTGTAAGACCAAGCAGTTATTTAGAAGATATTTTTGTACAAATTCAGTGCATATAGATTTCAGTAGCTTAGGATACACCTTTATGTGTATATTTCTAGACATTATTCAACCCAACGACAACGCAGATATGGCATTGCTGTGGGATATTGTGAAGCACGCAGGCATCGATGACGGTTCCGTGGAACTACTGAGAGAGAGAGAGATGTAGGGACAAGCCGTTTCGAATTTTATGGATAGGCCAAAAATGTAATCAAGTGGTGGATATTCACCAAGGGCTGAAGCAACGATCTCCACTTTCTTCATTGTTGTTCACACTTTATCTCAAGGACGTAGAAAGACGGCCGGGAAACAGTTTATTAGGGTTTGATTTTTCTTATATGCGCAATGACAAATGGAGCAAAGTTATCTTTCAGGACTTAGGTAAGCTGACGACATAGTGCTGCTAGTGGACAATGCAAGACATCTAGAGTCTTGTTAATGTGTGTGACAACGCAGTGACAAATATGTGCCTTAACCAAGAGAAATAGCGAATTGCGATCCTTCAGGAAGAGACAAGTAATTTCTTTGCATCAATTGAACAAGTTATACCTATAGTCAGTCATTATAAATACATCGACGTGTACATAAACCAAGGACAGGTTTACTCAAGCACCCACGTAAAAACCTGAAAATAAAGGGGAGGATGAATGCAGCAAATATAAAACATAGAACGCTTTCGGGCTACAATGAAAATTAAGTGGTGCGTGAATCTAGAGAGGAGTAATGGTGTCGATGCTAACGTTCCCGAATGACATTTTGTTAAAGCTAGATATCTTGGCGGGCGAAGTGGGTATACAAAGATCTTTATGCCGGTTGGCTTTGGGAGCTCACGGGAAAGTACCTAATGAAGGAGTGTTGGTCGAGATATGTTGGCCCGCTTTGAAAGTTGCAGAAGCGCCGAGGAATATTAGTTTTGAAGAAAGACCACGGAACATCCAACCAAGTTAAATGGGCAGCTAAAGTGCTGAAGTATCGGTGCCTAAAAAGTTTGAACAGCGAATGGACGACGAGGTCAAGTAAGTTGGCGACCGAGTACAGGGTAATTCAAGGTGTAAATAGAGAACTAGGATACGCTAAAACAAAAATGAGAGAAACACAAGCAGTCAGTTGGTTGCGAGAGTTGGAAACAAAACGACCATGGATATTTGCAACAATGGAAGCAAAAATTAGGAAGATCTGTACGATAATGGAAAGGGCAGTGCTTTTGCTACAGGAGGCTCGCCCTGGTTGCCTTGAAACAGACATATATATGCCCGAGCACGTATTCTCAACAAGATGTCGCAAGTTTGGTGGACATAATTCTGGAGTTTCAGCGCATGTTCATCTGGATATTATAATACCACAAGGTAATACAACTGCTAGCAAGGCTTCCATACTGAACCGCTGTTTGTCTGTGCTTCGGCAAAATGCATTTCGCGTGGTACATCTGCTCGCCATGCACTAGCGATCGTGGTATTGCAGGACATCTCAGAATGTGTGAAAATGTCGTACTTGTTTCCGCGAAGTCTGAGACGCAACCGATGTGTAATTGCTGAGGTGCTTCCGTTTTCGATTAAGATTGATATAAGGAGGCACGCGGGATTTTGGTAGACGTGGGCAATCGCACTGGCGTCGAATACTCTGCAATTGTTTCTACGGATATTTCCGGATATTTTCCGGATATTTTTTCCGGTTATTTTTCCGGATATTTCTCCGGATATTTGTCCGCCAGATAAACAAAAATAACTGTAATATGGAATAAGCATTCCTATTCTATTTTTTTCCAAAGGAGGGTTCAGAGGAGCCAAGCTTATTGTTCCGTAAGTAAATCAACCCTTTTTTTGACAACGATGACCGTAGGAATAGAGAGCGGCCATTGAAGCGAATCACACTCTTCATAGTATTCTTGCGACTAATCATGCATGCGTAACCAATCATTCTAGAGAAAACCGTTATGCTTGCGTAGGTAAAGAATACACAAAGCTGTTGGCAGCATGTGCACTATGTGTAGCATTTGAATATGAGTTGGTCGATATCTTTACATCAGAAAGTTTATCGTACATGAATGCTTGGTAAAGCGAGCTTGGCTTGCTTCGTATTGATAACACAATAACAGTGGCATCGTGATGAAATCGATCACTTACTATTACTTAAGAACAGAAAAAAGAAAGGTACAGCTGTCAGCATATTGCCCGTTACTGCCCTCTATCAAGGAAAAGGCACCGGTATAGATGATAAAGGCTTCGACACACCTCACAGTTTCCTTCCATGCCTCCGCCGTTTGGAAGGGTTCTACTGGCTAGACGTCTTTCTTGGTGTGTAGGATTGGTTGGTGGAGGCCTTTCTATTTGATTTAACAAATAGCGTCACAATACTGGCAAGATGATATACCAGATGTGCTTTACAACACAGACCTATTCATCATACCACACGTGGGAAGATACGCAAGACATCTCGGCAGTGATTGTGCTTCCGAGTTTTTGGCTAGCGCCCTCTGAGCTCTGACTCGCCCGTGTGTTTTTGCGTAGATACTGTCGCATGTGCCGCAGTTCTATCAACTAACTAATAAAGGCAAAATGAGAAATCCATCCAAGCGTAGCAATTGTTACAAAGTAAACCGGAACGGATTCAGAGCAGAAGCTTTACTACTGAGCTAACCAGGCAGCAAGCAGAAGGCAGGGTGAAGTCGAGATCATCAAGAACTCAAGCAAAGGCGAGCGATCGACGAAATAGTCCTGAGAAAACCCGTAAGGTGGGTGGATGCAATTATTCATTTTCCCTTTGATAATTATTTGCTTCCACCTTGCGGGCGCGCGCAGAACTATAACGTCAAACTTCTATCAAGTGCTAGTTATTTTCACACTTTTCATTACAAAGGGAGTCTGGCTTCTGATCCTCAGTTCTTCAGGGAATAATTCTTTACAATTTCTGATGTAGGTGTTACTTACATGGTTGTCTCCAGTGTGTACTGAAACTAGCATTCGACTTGCTATATTAGGCGGGCTAAAAACGTCATCTTTAAAACGTGAGCGCAAAGTGGGTGTCTGCGGACACGTTACCGCTCAATCTACTCTGAATGCATTACGCGCATAGCAGATTCTCGCATAATTTTACATAGGGTCTTCAAAAAGCTGTGGCGTGAAAGATTTTCTTCATGGAAGTGCAGCGTTGCCTAGTTTCATTGCATTACTAAATCTATGCAGCAATCAAACACCGGCTGAAAGAGTTTAACATTCATTTGTTTTGTCCATGTTTGCTGCAATACGAAACTTTAGTCACTAATGACTTCACAATTTGAAGAAGAAAAGTGAAGAGGAGGCAGTCACAGTGCAGACATGCGAAAGAACCGCGAGAGGATGCGGAAAATCGGAATGTCTGTAAACTGTTTTTTCAGCTTCTTTGCCATCCGACGCTCTGTGAAGAAACAAGAGAATAGGAACGTGCTCAAAAGTACTCCGTAATGCTCCTTACACTTGCACTCAAATAAATAACCTCGAAGCTTGTTCGAAATGTTTATCGCTTTTGAAATATATTTTTCTTGACGTTTCAACTATGCGTCAAATAACATTTTGGTCTTGAAGGTACTCTAGTTGCTAGTCACATAAATGTTCACCCCTTTCGTTTGGTGGTAGATAGGTGGACCTTTAAGAAGGCTGTCATTTGTTCTTAAGGGTTATTTCCCATTACATAAGCAGGACACTTAATGCTACAGGGAATTACATGTCTCGTACCGGCACCTATCTTTCATATGTCACACGCCAATTTCTGGTGTCTAATGCGAGCCGTAATAGACAATAATCTAGCTTTTGTAGTCTTTCCTGCTACGCAAATAAGCAATATGGGTGAGATGTACCAGTCATGGCATTAAACGTTCATTTCACATGCATAATACTGCCATATATCTTGCGGAACACTTCGAAACGAAGAAGGAAAATTATAGACGTAGTCGTCGACGAGAGATACGACGCCGTAATGGCAGATCCAGAAGGCCCAACGTTTTGCGCAGCTGTTAAGCACGTGTAAAGCAAGAGAGGCTGCAACAGGTAAGCGTGTACAGCGATTCTGGAAGGACTCATTGCAGAGCATCTGCTATTAGGCGGCTGGCTGGCAGCCGTATGTGGGATATACAACTTTTGCGTGGACCAAAAATTTACTTCAGACAGAAAAAAATATATTCTTTTGCTCGGTACCCGTGTCGTTCGGAGAAGGCATTCTCTCTTCTTCCCGCTGGCCACTGCTTTATTCCGCTGGTTTTGGTTTCCTGCGAGGGGCGTCCTTTGAATGAAAACGCACTCAAGATCTTCTTTCTAAAATTTATTTACAATTATATTTGCAACAAGGAGTGCGTACAGCACATTCATGAGCGAAAAGGTTGGACTCACCAGACCGGAGCTCTCCATCACGAGGCCGTGGTGCCACGATCACACCTGTTTCGCCGATCCGTTTATCCATTCGTGCCCCTTCACGAAAAACAAGTTTCGGCCTGGGCACAGTAGGTAATACTGCACAGTAGGTAATAGGCACAGTAGGCTACTACAGGCATAGTAGGTAATGCTTCACGTGACAGACCACTGTGGAATTACCCAAGAATGCTCTCCACTGGAGCTGCAGATACAGATTTGGGACCTGCCTGGGGGGTATGCATGCCGTCCTTAGTGCTTTCTTTATCTTTTTCGGGTGCTCTTGGCAAAGAAGCACGAGGTAAACTGTACAATGACCTAAAATATAGCCAGGACTTACAGACTTGCGCACAGCGTTGGAGAATATTAGCATGCAAAGCTTTTAGTCATTTACATTACATGTGACATTCCGCTAACACTGGCGCACTGTAATATTTCAGCACTGTAATCTGAAGCTTCACTGATTTCGATTTAAAAGAGCGACATTTCGCTGCTAATGATGTTACACGCATTACAGAAATCGGTAAATTTACAATAAATAACAAAGCAACATATGCAATGTGTAATGGTTTGTTAGTAAAGGCTAGTAGTCGGTGCTCACAGGCATAATGTGACGAAAGAAAAAGCAAAATAATTGCTTAAAACTAGCGATTAGGGTTAGGCAAATTACATATTTGAGTTCGTCTGAGTGAATGGTTCTTAATAAAATAGGTTTGTAGTTAGTGATCCGATCATGTCACCAATTTTCCAATTTTACCACCCTCCATTTCTCACGCTCTGTAGCCGCTCTGTAGTTAATACTTAAATACATGTCATAATAATTCTGATGCATAGGCGTCAGTACTTTCCAGAAACTTGTAATTTATACCGTCCGTTCCCACAGAAAATGAAAAATATTGAAGCCCTGCTAGATGTTCCATTTTCCAAACAACGGAAATAAACATGATACAGTGGCACAATATGATCGGACACGTATCAGGAAACAATGCGAGGTATTTTGTCATTCAGGATTTCGCTATACAAGTAGTAAAAGTAAAATCACCATTGCCACTGTTTTAGCGTGCCATGGAAACCCACAGAGGAACGGGAAATAAAGAGGGTTTGAAATTCACAAAAAAAGTGTGGGGTATTCAAAAAGAAAAATTGGTCTCCAGACCACGCAGTGAATCCGGTTGGCAGCGAAGCTGTCGCATCACCTGATCCGATAGGACAATGCGATGTAGCCTTCAACAATTGAGTAATGCGCTAAATGAAGTGGCTGCCAGCAAGACAGCTAAAGGCACTGTTCCCTTATCTTGATATCTTTGAGACGATATTGAAAACTGTTTTGTGCTAAACTCCGGTTTTCTCTCGCTTCTTCAGAGAGATTTTTAGCTAAAGTTAAATCTATACAGGAACTCTGCGGAGCGTTGGTTTGCTTGGAATGGTGAATCGTGCGTCTCCAAACTCGTCCATCGCGAACAGGACAAACCCTCCCTTCTCCGGTTTTCAAATGTCCACAGACGTCTATCCCTGTTCGTTTGCTACTGTGGCCACTTTCTGGTAAATGCAGCCTATGCAACGGTCTTATGTACCGGGAAACTCATGTGGAAAACGCTCCGTGCTTCGCATTGTTAGAACGGGCCTGATGATAATGCCGTTTTGATGCTTGTTTTGTAATTTTTCTTTCATAAGGCAAATATTTCATGTAAAAATTGTGGTTGATGGTTTTAATCTGTGTGTACAGGTGCCAAATTACACATGACTGTTCTTCGCTCGAAGTGTTTGTCTTGATGAAGAAACTTCTATTTACTTTTGCACGTTTACTTCTCTTTGCACGTAAGTAAAAATAAATTTTCTGTGTAAGTTGTGCCAACAAGAATATTAGGGGGTTTGTTTCTTCTACCTGCGAGCTATCGCGAAACAGCAAAGGTGAGTTGGTGGCTGCAGGAAACGGCAGGCTTGCCGGATTTGATAAGCTGAATTACATTTGCGGTGGTTGTACTTGGACGTATAAAGTGTATGTATATAATGTCGAAGTATACGCGGATGTAGAACGTGGATGTATGTCACCTTTACAGAAATTGAGTACAGTTTACTTTAGGATACACTTAAGCAGAGCTCAAAATTATGATCGGCACATGCAATGCATAATCATTTACTTGGAACAGAGGTATCAGAAATGTATTGCTCATACTTTGTAGCCCAACAAATGAAAATTGATCCTCTAAAATAGCGTGCTCACATGCTGCTGAAGTAGTAATATTGATGTTTTTATTTCGCAGAAAACATGCAGGTGTCTACTCTCATCGGAGCATGTCTGGTGGTCATGTTTGCATTTCTGCCACACGTTTTCGAGCCGACTTTATCGTGCAATACGAAGTTGCCACGTAAGCAACACTGTTTTGCACTGAGTACACGTTCATCTGCTTCATAGAGTTGGCGCTATAGTTTATAAGAAATATAAATGTTATTCCACAAAGAAAAAAATTCATGACATTATTGTCGGCAGATGCAACTGAATTACATACACTATTTTTTTTTTTTCATAACTTAATGTCAACTCTACAGGCAAAAATCGTTATGCTGAAAGACAAAACTTATAAGGTATCTTCACAAGTTGGCTGCTGTTTTCTCCTACAGTAATTTGCCTCTCCAAAATCCTTTGCTTGATTTTCGGACGTGAACCTTATATTTTTATGTTCGACTAAGTTAAGGCAGCCGTCCAATGGGGACCATGTCTTCTGCGTATTTTTTCTCTTGTTTGTGGTTTGCATGGTAGATTATGGTTGAAACTTTGACTTGTCACAACAGAGGACATCGATATTATGGACCTAGTTATTACATATTTCAAACAACAGTGAATCAAATGAGCAAACGTAGTCACTCAGGGGTGTTAACGAGTTGAATTTTTTATCAGTGAGCACTTTCTGGGTGAAGACCACAAGAGTGCTAATTTGCTTATTGTGTTCGACGTGCTTGCGAGATAGGTTGCGAGAGAGACGTAAGCCGCTTATAGATACTCTGCGCCAATTCCTGTTGTCGTTGCCCCCTTTCTGTCTTTCTACCTTCCTTAGTCGTTCAAGCGCGCTGCTCTTTGGCACCCGGTCCGGCATCAGGCGTCCGCGTCCCCGCTGTAACCAAGCGAACGAGCGCAGTGTATGAAAGTCCATCACGGAGCGCAGAGGGAACAGAAAAAAAAAAGCTCTGAGAGCGAAGGGAGCGCAACGACGAAAGAGGAGGAGGAGGGTATGGCGAAAGCGCGAGAAGGAAAGCGTATTGACGCACGAAGCACGCACTGCGGCTTCGACGGCTACAAGATGGCGCCAGAGTAGCACGTGCCATGAGGGAGTTCTGTCTGCGGCGGCTGTTCTGAATCGCGACCACGCGCTGCTTCTCGCGATCTCTCGGTTAGCGATGCAGGCGCGCCACACTTCGCTACGTTTACAATGTGCCGCAAGAGATACATTACACGCTCCCGATATATCATTTAATGACAACACGCATAGAGCTGCGCAGAAGTTCCGCATTAGGACGTATTGTAATAGTTAGTGAATATTTTCACTTTATTTTCGTTTAGAGTAGCGAACAAGGCTTTTAACGCAAAAGCATGGTAGGCCCACTTACGCGAAAAATCAACATTTGAGTCGCGGCGAGACGGAATGATTGCACTAAGAATGGCCGACGGCAAAAAGTAAAGCTACATAAATAAATACAGGAATCGACGTCAAATCTTTAGGGAAGTTTTTGTAAACCAATAAATTATTGCTTTCGATAGGAAAACTAGGTAAACATTGGTATGGTTGGGAATCGAGCCTTGCCCGTCGGGATTCGAGACGAGCACGCTTCCATGAGGCCACGGCGGATATACTGCTGTGCTTGACTAAATGTTTGCCTGGTGCGTGCGTCATTCGGTGCGTGACGGCGTAGCCAATAGACAGGAAATGACGCCACGTTATGAGCGCATCAAATAAAAGCATTGCGGTTCAATTGAATGACGCGGAGCGGTCCTTCGAGTTATGAACTCCTCGCGGGCAAGCGAGCGCGTTTTATTGGGCTTTACCGAAGGGCATCTAAAGCGCAGGTGAGAGCTTGCACGGGAAAGAAACGCGCATAAGAAAAACATTTCACCAAATCAAGTATAATGCTTTCACATTCCCACACCTAGGAAGTCTTAAGTGTGCGCGTCATATCTTTGTTTTTTTTTCTTTTTTTTGCGGTTAACCTACCTTCTTTCGTTTGTTCCATTTTATAACATACCTTTTGTCTGAATGTCATTTAAAGGGCGCACTTTAAGTTCTCCATTATGAATTTTACTCGCAGCTCTAGGACCCCGCTTAATGCAAGCAAAAGTGCTTTTTGGTGAATTAATGCGAGAGTAAAAATAAAAAAGTAAAACAAAAGTAAAAAATATACCGGCTCACCTGCTTCACAAGGCAAGTACATCAGTCTTTCTTAGCCACAGACATTTGTTATTCTAGCTGTTTGTGATTTTCCTCGTTGTGTAATCCAAATGCTCGAAAGAAATGGCTGTTTTTGTGGAGAACATGCAGTGTTAGAATTAGCAGAACGAACGAAAGCCGGCAATATTAACCTTGCGTAAAAGCTCATCTCTAGGGCGCACATTTTCAATATTAGGGCCGCTATTCGTCACTTACGCTGTGCCATTCGAAATGCACGTAATGTGTTGTAGCAATATATTATTGAAATGATCTAATCCAACCATTGTGCGTTCTCGAAGATATAAGAACGTCCTGTTAATGTTGCAGTATTGTTTACTATCTCCGAGCAAAAGGCCACGGAACACATGATAACAACAATATAGCACTTTGTGAGGAAGTAAGCTTCCACTCTTTTGTCATTCCAAAACAAAGCTGCTTAGCTTTTGGCCAACTAAATGAAGATTTGTACATAGAATCGGACGGTTGAGACAGCGCTTTATCCTTATTTTACATGTTATCCTCATTACACTTGTCACAAATTTCCTCATTCTTAAAGGACTAAGGTCTCTGACCCAGCTTACCTGTACTTATGACTACCATGAGACATAATAACAAATAGATGATGCTGAATATGGCACGTACCGTTTCTCATTTCAATCATGCTTAACAAACGGCATGGTAAAAGATGAAAAACTTGATTGTCTTACCCACTGAACACCCATAAGTCTATAAGCTATCTTAGCAAAATATTTAGAACTTTTTAGACACATCTTGTCGTAACATTGTCGGATGTGTTAAGACGTCTTGTAGCCGTTGTGAAGTTCGTCTAACGAACTGCAACTTAAGGGATATAAGACGTCTTCGAAAACATTTCCCAGCCGTTTTCAAAGCGCCTATAAAATCTTTTGCAAAGCGTTTTGTAGTTGTTTAAAAGAAAGGCTATAAGAAACTTTGCGAGACGTTCCTGTAGCCATATTGAAAACTTAGTTTAACAATTAAAAGAACCTCGAAGAGCCAGGTATGACATCTTCTTATTACTACATGCGAAACGCAGCCCTATAATTTGTTGAGTAACAGGTCCTTTATAGCCACAAGTTGGCGCCTGTAACAGCAATGTCAAAGTTTTTAAACAGTGGTGGGACAATATCTCGTCAGGACTATTTAACCTTCATTGCAACCGTCAACACATAAAAATTTAATCAAAAGCTCTGCTTGTTCATCTAGCGAGAAATTAGCTTCAAAATTCACAGGAACATCTACCATGCCTGTCAAGTTAAAGCGGTAACTCTATTGTCAGGGGAAATACTAGTATAAAAATGACATTTGAAATATACTCTAGACGCTTAACTTTAAACATTAAATTGCAATGCAGATGATGTCTCTCCTTTCAATATCATTATCCAGCGAAATATTGCTGAGCTTGAGTTACCTGGTTAGAAACGGTAACTGCACCTACGCCATGGTCTGGAAAAACCAAGGATCGTTTTACTTACTTTGTGACCACTGATAGAGATTTACAGAAAAAATAATATGAAGAACTTCAGCAATGCTATGGCGGAAGTTTTTTTGCACGCATGGCTAGCAAACATCGCAATTCAGAAACGCAAAACACACTTCTAATATAACAAAAAGCATGAATGAAGTGTGTGTCATCTGTTACCTGCTGAACGGACAAACTACAGGAAATGCTCCTAATGTTTTCAGTAGTGAACAAAAACTTAGCTCTACCCACAGCATCAATGCTTATGTCCTATTTCTTATGACCCACCATAGCAACACTGAAATGTTGGCAAGGCCACAAAAGTGATAAGTTATGTTAAGAGCTTCGCTTCACATAAAGCGTGATTAATCAAGCAAAGAGCAATGAAGAGGCCAAAGGTTTCAAAGAATATGCTATGAATGCATCAATAAGACGCTACTACATAAGCAAATGTTTCTACTGTACATTATAGATTCTTGCTTTGTGGCCCTCTGTTATCACATATTCGTCACTTCACAATTCAGGGAGCTAGCTGGTTTTCAATGTTTTACAGGCTCAAGCACACGCAGAAAATTCACCTTGTTCCTAATGATACTGTACCTCGGATATGGTACCTGTAATTATAATGTAAAACAAAAGATTTCACGCAATATATATTAGAGTGGGACTCCGTTATAACGGAACAGTATGTAACGCCGTACTATATATGACAAAATGAAATTCCCCTTGAAATCCCCGCAAATATTATACCTTGTTTCAACAATGTAAACCTATTTTGCGAATATATATAGCAAGCTTGATTTATCACCGCATCAAGAAGTGCTCGAGCCTTATACGCGCAATCAATCGCTTACATATGGGGCAGATGTTCAAAAATGTTGGGCATTTGCGTTGTGTGCGTCGTCGAACACTGGCCCTTCTCATCACTGCGCGTAGCTGCGCATAAGCACTGACTCATTATTCCCATCGCAATTTATCTCACTGCCGTACCGCGCAGGCTGCAGCAGCTAGGCATGGCGTCGAAGATTGCACTGGTTCAATCTCTGTCCTCGAGCACGAAGAACACTGTTCGCGCCTCAAGGTACAGCCTATTCAACAGCGTCGCCGCTTCGCCGAGTTCGCGATGCTAGGGAGGAGCCAACTGAAAACGAAAACGAAAGATCATCACATTCACACAGAAGATAGCTATTGTAAAGGCAATTGTTTCAGATGCTAACAAGTTATCTTTCGAGGACGCTTAAATTTCTTTTGTTCGTTTCTGTTCAGCGCGCACGTGGCCATGTAACGATTCTATTAGCCGCAAGGCCGTCTTCTTCGCCAGTTGAAGTTCCCGTGCAATGCTGCGCATATATTGCAGCGAAGGGCAGTAACGAACATAATGAAGTAATTTTCGTGGCCCCTTGAACTTCGCTATAAACAGATTTTATTGCTTATGAATGATAAGAGCTGCCATTCACTCCCGCGTAAGCCTTCTTTGCAAAGACTAAACGTTTGAAATTTGACCGAGTCATCTTGCGTATGCTGACGGAATAATGCAATCTCTGCTATGAAGTCTTTTCAGTTGTCTGGATAGCCAGCAGGCGAGATCCAGCCGTCAAATCAATGTTGTTGTTTTTTTTCGATAGCAAAAGCTTTGTCCAAGAAGACTAATGTCATGGTTAGAGGCTGGCACGTCGTTCACATGTACGTCAGAAGCACCATTTTTTTTTGTTTTCACGTCATACACTACTCTTTGCTTTCACGTCAAACACATGCTGTGTCAAACATGTTTCGAAATTGCATCTATCCTTGATCTAAAGAGAGCCTCAGTTTGCGCATGGTATACCAATACCGGGTCAAAAGGCCATCTTGTACTTCTACTAGTTCGTGTTGCAACGTGCATATAGGAACATATATGCGCCAAGTTGGCTTCATAGTGTCGTAGCACAGCCTTCGTGTGTGACGTCTTGTGATATCGAACTATATGGTGTGATATAGTGACGTCACATGACCCTGTGACGTCATAGTGTTCTCTGCATAAGAACAAACCGTTCTTAGCAATAAAGTCAGTTGCCTTTCTGCTCCTGGGTCGTTCTCGCTCTTCTGCGTTAGTTCACATAGGTTTTCAGAACACTTGCCAAGGCGGCATTTTCGGGACATAATTAATGTCAGCATTACCCCAAGGACCTGCAACTATGCGAGGTCACGGACCTCATTGAACGAAGTTCTACAGAACGAATGAACCTTCCGAGGCAGTCGCACTCAGAATATTTGCGACCTCTTCTGGGCGACCTGATTAGAGCAAAGTTTTATAGCTCGCCATATTTAATTATGAAGACCAGATCTCTGACAGTGACTTTCAAGAATACGTCCGAGTGAGCATAACTTGTAAGTTTCATTCCTTCCCTGAAATATCGTTCGGGCCTGCCACATCATAGGCCATGGCACATGTTCTGAATCCTATGAAGTCACTCTAGTCCACGTTCGGCCCACTAGTTGCAGTAAAAACTGGTAGATGTGAAGAATATGCAGAATACATGTTTCTAAATGTTGCATAGAGAATTTCCGTGTGGTAATTGCAATTAGATTTCAATCGGCGAAAAGAATGATTTTGAAAGCGTTTGAAGCAACAAATATATGATACCCGCCGTGGTGGCTCAGTGGCTATGGTGTTAGGCTGCTGAGCACGAGGTCGCGGGATCGAATCCCAGCCACGGCGGCCGCATTTCGATGGGGGCGCAATGCGAAAACACACATGTACTTAGATTTAGGTGCACGTTAAAGAACCCCACGTGGTCGAAATTTCCGGAGTCCCCCACTACGGCGTGCCTCATTATCAGAAAGTGCTTTTAGCACGTAAAACCCCATAATTTTCTTTAACAAATATATGATGTGCAATAGGAGAATTAGAAATAAATCGAGCGTGAAGAATGCTGTTTCCAATGCAATCGCGGAGCATATGACAGTTTAAATATGCCATTAACGCTTCGGTGCCAAAACTCCCAAAACATTATTTCAATATGCAACATGAATGAATGTTTGGCATTCATAAAGGAATGACCAAATATCCTAAATATGCCCTCAGAAAAAAAATGTTTATCCATTGCTGAACAATGAGTAGTTCCTCCAGAGCAACATTGGGCGCAATTACGGCTTGGAAGCAGGCCTTGTTCTGGGATCTTTTCTTCTTTCTATGCTGAGGCGCTGCGTTTGCACGAGAAGCTCCCGGCAAATCTTCAACAGGCTTGCTTGGCATTTCTGCATCTTCCTGTTCGCATTGCTTTTCATCGCGAAGTTGCTCACATATTCAAATAGGCAGGAATCAGTCACTCCTTCATTAACTCTACGACCATAGTCAGGGTCATCCGGGCCACTGTCGAAGTCAATGTTGGACAAATGACCATCCGGAAGCAAGGCTAGCTTCTCAATTGCCTCGCCACTCAGCCACTTTTTTTTCTGCTACCGTCGCTACGTATTTATAAGATACAAGAAATGTTACCCCCTGACTAATGTTTATTATATTTCGTACAATCAACAGCCTATTATTGTTTGTTTCACTTTCAGTCCAGCAGGAAAATACTAGAAGCAGTACCTCCCAATGACTCATCGCGCCTCCGCATATGCCCGTTGTTTCTCTATGAGCAACACCACATTTTGCGGGAAAAATACTGTTGTGAACATTAAGGTCACACCGGTTACCGTCATCATCAATATCCTACAATGTCTTCTGATCTGTTATAACTCTAAGAGTTGTCGTAGTAGTGTCCTATTGCGGTGTAGCCAAGCAATTTACTCATGTGTGCTACGTGAGTAAAAAATGAACTAGTTTTCAACACAGAGAACCGACGCTGCCATGTCTACGTATTGTTTACAGCTCACGATGCTCAATCTGTTCCCACAGATGGCCGAGCAATACCATGAGTAGTCAGCATTAATGTAAAAAAAATGGTTTTGGGCTGTTGGCCTAGGGCATCAGTAGGCATTAGAGGGCTAACCAAGTCAACGCTTCCATTATTTTCAGGGAAACTGAAGTTGAAGGCAATATCTGGCTTCCCTTGCTATTCAGACTGCAGGAAGAATGCTGAAAAGCAAGGACGGGAACCATGCGCCTGCATATTGTCGCAGCCTAGCAGAAGACGGGAAAGCCGGCGTAGAGGACGTATGGAAGCACTTTATCAGAGCAGTCAACGCGACGTCGTTGTCGTCTCTGTTTTTACACTCGCGCGCTACTTCAGCGTCGTACTCATCGCCTGGCACATACCCGCGGCGACCATATAGGTTGTGGCATTTGCCCCCCCCCCCCCCCCTTTTGAAAAAAGAGGCATCGTCCCAATGCACCAACGTCCGAAGGCTGTGCACAGACGGTGCAAAGTTGAGGTCATGAGGAAATGTATGGCTTCATACGAAGCACATGCAGAACCTCGGGCAGATGCCGCCGGCGTTTGGAGCAGTTATGGCTGTCGGGGACAACTTCATAATTAACATCGCTGATGCGGCGCAGAGCTGTGTACGGGCCGAAGTATCTTCGCAGGAGCTTTTCAGACAGCCCCCGCCGACGAATCTGAGTCCAGGCCCACACCTGGTCACCGACGTTGTACGTGACGGGTCTGTGTCGAAGATTGTAGTGTCGGGCATCGTATTTCTGTTGTTCTTTGATTCGCAAGCGCGCAAGCTGCCTGGCTTCCTCTGCGCGTTGCGTAAACTCCTCGGCACCAGTCTCGTTGTCACCGCGCTCGTGCGCCAGCATTACGTCCAACATGGTTGCTACTTTCGCGTCCAGAAACGAGGTGGAAAGGCGTCACGTGTGTTGTCTCTTGGCGAGCCGTGTTATATGCAAATGTAACATATGGTAAAATCTCCTCCCAGTTCTTGTGGTCGACGTCGATGTGCATACTCATGTCAGCCAGAGTCTTATTCAGACGTTCTGTCACCCCATTGGATTGGGGATGGTAAGCCGCGGTCTTTCGGTGAGTGGTACCACTTAGTCGCAACACGGTATCCAGAAGCGCAGCCGTGAACGCAGATCCTCTGTCTGTTATGACCTCTGCGGGAGCGCCATGCCTTAGGACGACGGCTTCGACAAAACATCGCGCTGCTTTGGCTGCTGTTGCACGTTGGATAGCACCTGTTGCGGCGTATCGCGTAAGATAATCCGTGAGGACGAGTATCCATCTATTCCCAGCAGTAGACAGTGAAAACGGACTTAAAAGGTCCATGCCAATTTGTTCGAACAGCGCTTGCGGCATCTGAACAGGATGCAGCAGTCGAGCTGGCTTGCCGGGTAGGTCTTTGCGGCGCTGGCAATCCGGGCATGTCTGTGTGTAATGTTTCACGATCGACGCAAGTCTCGGCAAATGGTACTTTAGCCTAATTCTTGCCAATGTCTGAGTGTAGCCCAAGTGACCAGCGGTCGGCTCGTTGTGACAGGCGTGTAGGACTTCGTCGCGAAGAGATGCGGGAATGACGAGTAGGTAGCTGCTGCCACTAGGTGAAAAGTTCTTTTTATACAGAACGTCGTGGCGTAAGCAGAATGAAGGCAGCCCTCTTGCAAATAACCTCGGCCCACTGCCTGTTCTTCCCTCTAAGTAATCAAAAAGAGGAACCAGTTCTGCCTCCTCGCGTTGGTGGCGCAAAACGGCGACAGTATCTAGCACGCCTAGAAAAGCCTTGTCATCATCGTCGTGCACTGCAGTCTGAGCAGAAGACCGAGAAAGGCAGTCGGTGTCGGTGAGTCGTTTCCCTGATTTGTAGACAACCGTGAAGTCGAACTCTTGGAGACGAAGACTGAAGCGCGCTAGCCGACCAGCTGGATCTTTTAAATTAGTCAGCCAGCAAAGTGCATGATGATCATTGACAACGGTGAAAAACCGATCATACAAATATGGCCAAAGTTTCAGGACGGTCCACACCAGTGCGAGACATTCTTTTTCTGTCGTGGAGTAGTTTGCCTCCGTTCTTGATAGCGTCCTGCTGGCGTAAGCAATCACTCTTTCGTCCCCGTCCTGCCGCTGTACAAGCAATGCGCCGAGGCCGACATTATTAGCATCGGTATGATAATCGTAGGAGCGTCGTCATCAAAGTGTGCGAGCACGGGAGGCGTGTGCAGCCGTTGCTGTAGGTCGTGAAATGCCCGTTGCTGGTCTTCACCCCATACGAAGGGGACACCTCTGGTGAAATGCGTTAATGGCCATGCGATGCGCGAAAAGTCCGCAATAAAGCGTCGGTAGTAGGCGCAAAGGCCCAGAAAACGTCACACGGCCTTTTTATCTGATGACGTTGGGAAATTAGCAACGGCAGAGATTTTTTCAAGGTCAGCTCGGACACCTTCAGGACTGACAACGTGACGGAGAAATTGAAGTTCTTCAAAGCCAAAATGGCACTTTTCATGTTTCAAAGTTAGACCAGCTGAGCGTATTGCTTCAAAGACCATCTTTAGTCTGAGTGAGTGTTCCTCGAACGTGACGGAGAAAACAATCACGTCGTCGAAGTACACCAGACACGTTTGCCATTTGAGGCATGAGTGTACCGTGTGCATTGGTCGCTGAAACGTTGCTGGCGCAGAACACAAACCGAAGGGGAGCACCTAAAAAAGCACCACACACCACAAACTGAAGGGGAGCACCATTCATAAAGTCCGTCGGGCGTCACAAAAGCGGTCTTCTCACGGTCTCTCTCATCAACTTCTATTTGCCAGTAGCTGCTTTTCAAGTCGATCGACGAAAAGTAACGTGTCTTTCGTAGCCTGTCCAGTGAATCGTCGATACGCGGCAGCGGATAAACGTCTGTCTTTGTGATTTGGTTGAGTTTTCGATAGTCCACGCTGAAGCGCAGGCTACCGTCCTTCTTTTTCACCAACACGACAGGCGATGCCCAAGGACTCTTAGATGGCCGAATAACCCCGTCCTCAAGCAACGTCTCCACTTGCGTTTGTATCGCCTAGTGCTTTTTCGGTGCCACAGGATAAGGATGCTGCCGAATCGGTCTGGGATCGGCTTCAGTGAGAATACGGTGCTTAGTGAGCGGCGTCTGGCTGACTCGTGATGTAGATGAAAAGCAGCTCCTAAACTCATCGATGAGCTAAAGAAGGCTGTTACGTTCGACGGGTGACAAGGTAGGACTGATATCAACCACAGGGGCAGGCATGACCACGGTGGCCGTCACATGCTCCACTGAGAGGCAGTCTTGTATTGAGGGAAATTCGTCGAAGTAAGCTACAGCCGCGCCTCTAACAACGTGTCGACGGCCCTGGCGATGGAAACGCCTTGACTCAGTACCAGTGCGTCGATCTGTTCAGCGACACCAGTCCCGGTGTTCAAGTTGTCGCAGATAACAGGTACGAGGGCACAGCTTTGCGGCGGAAGCGTGACGTCGTCGTCGGCGATACGTAAGCGGGGTCGCTGGTGCTCCGCGGGGTCGACGTCATCTGAGCTCGTAGAAAATGTGATAACGAGGTTACGGACCTTAATCACTGCACCGTACTCTCTCAAGAAATCCATACCCAATATGAGTTCCTTGCAGCACTCAAAGAGAATGACGAGGGTGACGACGAAGGTTTCACCGGCGATTACTATCCTGGCTGTGCATTTTCCGATCGGCGTCATTAACTGGCCGCCGGCAGTTCTGATGTTGGGCCCGGTCCATGGCGTCTTCACTTTCCTCAACCTGTCGGCCAGCTTTTGACTTATTATCGAAAAATGCGAACCAGTATCGACGAGAGCGGCCACTTGGTGGTCGTCAATGAAAACGACAAGATCGGCGCTGACGGCATCGGTTACAGGGGTGCGGTTGGAGACGTCGGAGTTTTAGAGTCGTCGGTCGTCGGTGATGGGGGCTCTTGGAAAGCTAGACGGTTTACAACCTCACCCCCGGAGGTCGCTGCTCCTAGTTTCTCCGGCGTTGGCTAGGGGACCTGCCCCTAGAGGCGTCAGAAAAATCGCGACGGGTCTGTGGGGTATAACGAGCCGGAGAAGGGGAACGTGATTGAGGCGTCGCTGAACCTTCCGGCCGAATGTTTGTAGAATTTTCGTCGCAGGTACGTGAGACATCAAACACAGGGTAATTGCAGCTGGGAAACCTTGGATACCCGGCTGCGCGGTAGTGGCACGCGCGATAAACACGTCCAGCTTCGCCGCAATGAAAGCACAGCGGCCGGCGGTCAGCGGTGCGCCACAAATCGGTTTTTCGAAGCGGGTAGCCCACAGAGGATTCGCCGTAAGACCGAGGCGCAGCGATCGGCTGGCGGCGATATGGCATAGATGGCGGCGGCTGTGACTGGCGAAAATATGGCGTCGGGGGTGGCGGTGCTGGTTGCGTCGTAGTGGTCGACGGTGCCAGCAGCATCGAAGTCGCGGGAGGCGGAGGACAGACAGCTTCCGCGTAGGCTAGTTGTCGCGGCACCGCCTGCCGATTGGGGGACGAAAAGGCCTGTCGAACTTTCTCCCGAACGATATCAACGACAGAAGCCACTACTGGTGCCATAGGAGAAATCCAGAGCTGCCGGATCTCCCCTCGCACAATCTCCCGGATGACTTCACGCAGAGACGTGCCGTAGCTCTAAGGTAGAATTGAAGCATTCACCGGCGAGTTCCCGCGATCATATTGGCGGTACCGTTGCTTTAGCGCACGTTCTATAGCGGCAGCCTCCTTGGTGAATTCGACCACTGTCGTCGGTGGGTTCCTCACGAGTCCGGCAAACAGTTCCTCCTTCACTCCGCGCAAGAGATAGCGTAACTTCTTCGGCCATCTCAGGGTCTGCTCTGCGGAAAAGGCGGGTCATATCTTCTGCATGCATGGCTACGCTCTCATTTGGTTTTTGAATACGGGATTCGAGTAGGCGCTGCGCAGTGTCTCTTCTGTCGGTACTAGTGAACGTGTCTAGCAGGTGGGTGCGGAATGTATCCCATGTGGTCAAACTTCTCTCCCGGTTCACAAACCACGTCCGCGCACTGTCTTGAAGCGCGAAATAGACATTAGACAGCTTTTGCTGGGAGCCCCAGTCATTATAACTGGCGACACGCTCAAATTGGTCAAGCCAATCTTGGACATCTTCAAAAGCGTCACCATGGAAACTTTCTGGTATCTTAGGATTCTGCAGCGTCACCTGCAATGGAGTTGCAGTAGCCATGGCGGAATTAGGCAGACGCGTTCCAGCAGGGTCCTGCAAATGGTTGAACTTGGTCTTCAGGCCTAGCAGGTGGCGACTGTACCGTTGAACAGGAGTTTCGACGAACCAAGGTGATTCCGTTTTCGAGGTATGGCTCCGCGAAGGGGTGCCGAGCATGAGGCCATCCTACCCCGCACCTCCACCAGTGTTGCAGCCTAGTAGAGAGAGAGAGTAAAACTTTATTAATATAAATAAAACAAGGCACGATGGTTGGAGCCCCTATTCCTGGGCCCCACTGGCACGAGCGGCTCGCTGGGCTTGGTCCAGAAGAGCCAACTGGCTCTCCCGACCCTCGTCCGCAAGCCATGCCTCCCACTGCCTATTCCTCATTAATGGATGTTCGTGTAATATGGGACTGTCTATGTGCGGAGGCCTCCTGGGACACTCCCATGTGATGTGTTTTAGTGTTGGTGTGTCTGTGCACCACGGGCACTCGTCAGTGAACCTCGTGGGGTGTATTCTGTGTAGGTGGTGCAGGTTGGGGTATGTATTCGTCTGAATACGACGCCAGTCCCTCTCCTGTTGGCTGTTTAAATCGGAGTGAGGATGTCCAAAACGTCTCCGCTCCTGCCTTTGCTGTAGGAGGATGTCACGAGAATTCGGTGGAAGGTCATCGCTAGGTCATGCCGTTGCTCGGATGTTCAAACCTCGAGCAATACGGTCTGTCCTAGCGTTTCCTGCCAGTCGCTCGTGTGCCAGACACCAGACGATAGTGTGGTCCCCCTCCAGTTGAGTGCCTAAAATTTTGATTACTGATTTGGGTGCCGTTCCTTGCAAAAACAGGCGGCAAGCCGCTTGTGAGTCGGATAATATGACAGCCGAATTGGTTTGGCGCTCGGCGTCCTGAATGGCCAAGGCGATGGCTGCAGCCTCTGCCACGCATGCCGAGGCGGTTTTGAAGGATGCCGTCGTTATGTTGTTGTTGCATGTAGAAACTATGGTGAAAGTGTCTGAGCTGGCTCGACTGGCATCCGTATAATACACCCCCGGTCCCATGCCGAAACGTATGTGAAGGGTCTTTGCCCTTGCTCTGCGTCGTCCGGGATCGTACTTGGGGTGCATGTTTTTGGGAAATGGGGCCACCGCGATGTGCGATCGAACATTGCGGTCTATCTGTGCCGTTTCCTCTCCGCAATACTGGGGTCTCAGGGGAAAGCCTAACCTCGCCAATACTTCCCTGCCCTGAGTTGAAGAACAAAGTCGTTCTTTCTGGGCATATAACGTCGCGACTGCGTACTCGTCAAAAGTATTGTGCAGGCCCAGTCCCTCGAATCTCTCTGTGCTAGCGCATTCGGGAAGACCAAGGGCGGCTTTGAATGCTTTTCTTATTATTGCGTTTGCCTGTTTATTCTCTTGGTTTGTCAAGGCCTGATATGGAAGGGCGTATGTGAGTCGGCTAATTACAAATGCGTGAACCAGGCTGATGGTCTCTCCCTCAGTTAGGCTGTCTCTGCTTTTTGCCACTCTCCGTATCATTCTGGCCACGTTTCCTGTGACCGCCTTTAGTTTTTGTAGGGTGTGAGATGTTCCAGCATTCTGCTGTATCCACATCCCCAATATTCGGAGTGTCTCCACTTCACGAATTGGCGCCCCGTCGAGAGTCAGAGTGAGCGGCACCCAGTCCTTCTTTCTTGCGTATTTCACACGCACCCGAATGAATTCCGATTTTTCGGGTGCGCATACCATGTCCGCCGCCCTCGCGTATTCCACGACTGCGTCTATGGCCTTTTGAAGGGTTTCTTGCTTGTCCCCGTAGGACCCCTGGTGAGCCCAGAACGTAATATCATCGGCATATATCCCACAACCGAGATTCGGGTGTTTATCTAGCTCCAGGGCTAGCTTTCTCATCCCTACATTGAAAAGCAGTGGAGAGAGTATAGCTCCCTGAGGGGTACCTCTGCCGGGACAGTTGAAGGTGTCGGACCTCGTGGAGCCTAATCCGATTGTGCCCGTGCGGTGGCTGATGAACGAGCGCACGTAGTTATAAATTCGCGTTCCGCAGTTCACCGCTTCCAGTCCCTCCAGAATAGCGTGGTGGGAGATGCTGTCGAAGGCCTTTTTGATGTCCAATGCCAATACAAATTTATCTTCCGACCCTCTGTTGCGGTGCAGGACCTCGTGTTTTAGTAGTAGAAAAACGTCCTGCGCTGACACGTGGGGTCGGAAACCGAACATGTTGGAGGGGAACATGTTGTTTAGCTCTATGTGGTTCGAGAGCCGGACCTGCACAACCTTTTCAAAGAGTTTCCCCGCGCACGACGTTAGGGAGATGGGTCGAAGGTTGTTGATGTTACGAGGCTTACCTGGTTTTGGAATAAGAATAATTTTTGCTTCCTTCCATTCTTTTGGAAGGACGCCGTCCTCTGTCCAGACCGTGTCGTTAAAGAATTTGGTCAAGCTCTTTAGCGTGTCATCACTTAGATTGCGAATCATTGCGTTCGTGACCTGATCTACCCCTGGGGTCGTGTTTTTCTTGAAGGAGTGTGCCGCTGCGTAAACCTCTTCAAAGGTTTTGGGGGCGTCCAGTTCCGGTTGGTCCTGACCTTCGTAAACGGGTTTGGTGGATTCCCCGGTCGGTACAGTTTAGTAGACGGGAAAACCGGCGTAGAGGATGTATGGAAGCACTTTATCAGAGCAGTCAACGCGACGTCGTTTTCGTCTCTGTTTTTACACTCGCGCGCTACTTCAGCGTCGTTCTCATCGCCTGGCACATACCCGTGGCGACCATATAGGGTGTGGCAATATGATGTATGGATGGATGGATGCAAAACTTTATTGAAGGTCCTGAGTTACGTGACTCAGCGCGCTGCGGGCCGCTCCCACGTTGGGACAGTCAGGCCATGCCCAACCGCCGCATCGTGGGCCCTCTGGACAGCCCATAGTTGCGCCCCGGCATCGGGGCTCTTGATAGTGGATAGCCACTTGTCCTCAGTGATTTGTTCTGTGCCTCGTAACGAGGGGTGACGCCAGAGCATATGGTCTAGGCTAGCGATGTCATTGCAGTGCCTGCAAGAATCAGTGGCATAGGTGTCGGGATAAAGCTTGTGGAATAAAGCTGGGCTGGGATACGAGTCTGTTTGCAATAATCTGAGGGTCAATGCCTGCGCTCTATTTAACTTCTTGTGTGGAAGGGGAAAGTCTCTCCTGACGAGATAAAAGTGCTGCGCAATTTCATTGTACGTGGTCGGTTGATCTCTGTTCTCCACCGCTGCAGGCCGGCGTCGGAGTTCTCCATGGTCGCGGAAAGCGAGACCTCGCGCCTTGGAGTGGGACAGCTCGTTGAGGTTTGTGGGGCCTCCCATGATGGATCGCATCTTAGCGGGGAACCACGTGAGGGTGTGGGTGGCGATGCTTTTGCCGTCGAGGATGCGACAGGCTTCTTTACACACTGCGCCAATGCTGGAGGCGCGGATGGCTGCCCTGGAGTCGCTGAAGATATGGGCATGTTTGTCATCCAAGAGGGCCAAGACAATGGCCACTTGCTCAGCCGGACGCGACGACGTGCTTCGTACAGAAGCAGCGTTAACGGTCGAACCCCTGTGGTTGATCGACGCTACCGTGAAATTGTTGCTGTTGCCACACTGGGCCGCGTCAACGAAGCAGCTGCCGCCAGGGAGTTCTGTCGCGCGGCGTAGGAGCGCCACCACCCTGGCCTTCCTTCTTTCTACGTTGCGCTGGGGAAGCATATTGCGCGGGGCAGGTGATAAGATGATGCTATCTTTCTGCTCTTTCGGAAGGCCTTGATCTCTTCTCTTTCGGAAGGCCCCATCTCTGTTAGGAGTCGTCTGCCTGCCCTGGTGCCGGAGAGCCTGAGAATCTGCGCCCTTTCTTGTGCTTCTGCAATTTCTTCCAGCGTATTATGAATACCCAACTGCAGGAGTCGGTCGGTGCGTGTGTAGTTTGGGAGTACGAGCGCGAGCTTGATCCCCCTCCTTATCATGGCATTTAGCTTGTCTCGCTCGGCCCTCTTCCAGACGTGCATGGCCGCTACGTATGTGAAATGGCATAGCAAGAAAGCGTGGACTAGCCTTATCAGATTCTCTTCACTCAGGCCTCTCCTTCTGTTAGCCACCCGCCTCATTAGACCGATGACGCTATCCGTCTTCTTTGCTAGTTTGTGAATGGCGATGCTATTCGTGCCCGCCCCTTCGAGTGTCATTCCCAAGATTCCAATGGACGCGACTTTGGGAATGAGATCTCCGCACTTGGTGTCGAGATTAACGTCAATTTTAGTGGGGGGTTTCCAGTTATGTGGCTTGCGGCCCTTTCTAGTTGGGCTGTAGAGAAGGAGCTCCGATTTCTTTGGGTAGCACCGGAGTCCCGTGTCGGTTAGAAAGCGCTCAGTATTGTCGACAGCTTCCTGGAGAGCAGCTTCGAGTTGTCCATCACTGCCACCCGCGCACCAGGCAGTGATGTCGTCTGCGTAGATCGTGTGACCGATGCCCTGTACCTTGCCTAGGTACCTTGAGAGGTCGACCACTGCGATGTTAAAAGGAGCGGTGAGATGATTGACCCCTGAGGGGTGCCTCTTCTGCTCAGCTCCATTTTCTCCGATTCCAAATCTCCAGCCTTGAGGATAGCGCATCGTTTGCTCAAAGATCTGACGACGGCATGGAAGGACGAGCCTAGGTCGAGTTTGGAGATGGCGTCGAGAACGAACTCGTGACGGATGTTATCAAAGGCCTTCTCCAGGTCCAAACCAAGGACGGCTCTCGTGTCCCGAGTGCAGCGTTCTAGGATTTGTGTCTTGATAAGCTTCAAGGCATCCAGGGTGGAGAGGCCTGGCCTGAAGCCTATCATGTTGTCAGGGAAAAGGTCGTTGGTCTCGATATACTCGGCAATTCTGTTATGGATGGCATGCTCGGCCACCTTTCCTACACATGACGTCAGTGAGATGGGGCGGAGGTTGTCCAAGCTCGGCGGTTTATCGAGCTTTGTGATTATTATGATCTTCGTCAACTTCCATCCTTCCCGTACAATTCCCTCCTTCCCAATCCGATTTATCTCATCTGTGAGAAACTCGATCAATGCGTCTTCTAGGTTTCTGAGAGCCTTGTTGTTAATGTGATCCGGGCCGGGCGCTGACCTGCGATTGAGGTCATGAATGGCACGATGGATTTCACTGGCTTTGAAAGGCTCGTCCAGCGCGGAGTTCGGCTTCCCTTTGTATACTGGGTATGCCGCATCATCGGCCACAGTTTTGAGCGGCAGGTACTTCTTAGCTAGCGTCTCTTCCACGTCCTTTTCCGAATACGACTTCTTCGTTTCGTGGAGGGCTTTAGCGAGGACACTTCTCTGGTTTGACTTGGTGCCGGAGTCGTCGAGCCAGTGTTTGAGAAGATTTCATTTGCCTCCCGTGCGCATATGCCCGTCGATTGAATTGCAAATTTCGTGCCATTGCTGACTAGACAGGGCTTGGCAGTGCTCGTCGATCTGCTTGTCGATCTCGGCTATCTTTTTTCTGAGCTTGCGATTTAGGCGTTGGCTTTTCCACCTCTCGAGAAGTGATTGCTTGACCTCGAGAAGGTGTGGTAGCCTGCTGTCCATTTTGTCTGTCTGTAAATCCGTCTCTATGGTTTTGGTGGTGAACCCACTGGACGAGACTCTTCAGCTTTTCTCCATGGGCGGCGCGGGCCCTGCGAACCTCATGGAATTTGTCCCAGTCAGGGACCGAGAAGGCCTTCTTTCTTTTCTGCTCCACTTGTAAGCTGGTAACCGTGATGTAGTGATCGCTACCGAGGTCTATGAGCAGATTCGACCAAACGGCTGAGCCAGCGTTTTTAGCAAAGGCGAGATCTGGGACATAGTCCCTGGTCGAGGAGGTGCCACGTCTGGTAGGAAAGGCTGGGTCCGTCAATAGAGAGAGTCCCGTATCTCCCGCCTCCTGCCACAGGCTTCTGCCCTTGACCGTGTCGTGCGTGTAGTTCCACGCGTGAAAGGGGGCGTTGAAATCGCCGGCTACAACCAGTGGAGAGTTTCCGGCGATTTTCGTTGCCCTAGTGATGATGGTTTTGAACCTTTGTCTGTGATCGCTCGGGCTGCTATATACGTTAAGTATAAAAACTTGCGATGACTTCTACTAGGGAGGTCTCTGTCTTGCTAGGCTGGACCCCTAGCTCGTGTGCGACGAAAGTGAACTTGCTGCAGACTATTGTGCAGATTCATCTGCCGTCACCACGGAGAGCCAGAGCTTTGTATCCCTGGAGTGAAACCTGATCAGTCATCGTTTCTTGCAATATTATAACATGTGGCTTTTCTTTGTGAGTGCGAACAAACTGCTACAGGGTCCTTATGCATCCGCTGGTGCAGAAATCATCGAGATTGAGATGAATTGCTCACCAAAAATATCGAAGAAAGCAGGAGCCGATGTGGGCACAGCCATACTACTTGGCCTCTTCTTCCTTCTCCCTTGGCAATATGAAGAGTGCCGTTTTTTGAAGGTGTTCGTGTTGTGAACAATACTTGCGTACAAAAGCTTAAACGTCCAATTAACACCTTTTGATCGGCGCCCTTTCTTTATTTCCGCTAACATGAGCTGCAGAACCAATAGAATAAATAAGGCAGATGCAGCATTGAATTTCAATTGAATAATCATGTTCCAAAGTGTACAAGTCAATAGGAGTAAAAAATTAAATGCTGCAAGAAGACTTATTATTGATTCTGATTATACAATAATAGTAGGACCGGTAGATTTGTTAGTAACCTAGTGCAGCACCAAAAAAAGAAACAACACCTTCAACAAGCAGTTCTAGACTTACCACACTTATTTGGTTCAAATCTTGCCGTTAATTAGGACACGAAAATACGTTACATATGCCACACATGCCGGACGAACCTAGCTGTTATTATAACACACAATAACATAAATACTTGTTGGGAGCTCAGTTTAACGGAAGCAAGTAACGCACGTTTCGACAGTTTGCTCCATGGCAAAAACCAGCGTCTTGCAGTGCCTTGCAGTGTGATACCAGGGTTTGTTTACACTGCATCCCACTGAGGACGCTGTTGCTCGCTGGGAGTCCATGGAACACCAGTGAGAACACTATAGAAGAGCTGCATCATGGTGGACAAGATGCTGGTGTCACTGCCGTGACACTAGGGAACACTGGTCGATGGAGTACACGCCCTGGTTTTTGCTGCAGTTTACTGATTCGCACTGGAAACGGGGCTGGTTGCATTAGTGCCGCACTACTTCCAGTACGCAAGAAGTGTACGCCTTGCGGAACATTAAATGCTTTACCCGATTTCATCGCTTAATACTAGTCTGTTGTCCTAAATAGTGCTAAATCTTGGGGTTATAAAAGTCTGTTCGTGTAGCTGTCTGGAATAAAGGTTCGTGAGCTGCCCTGTTTTTGCATGCACGTTTAACACTGAAGATCACTTTCGTTTTTTGCATTTTCCCCTTTGACTTGACTGGGTGGATAGCTGCATTTTTGAACAAAGTCACGCACACGCAGAGGACGCCTCGTCCTTTAAAAGTTTGTACGTAACCGTTCACTGCGAGTTGTCCCCGTTGACGCATTGTTGTGGAGTGAATTCGAAAGCCAGTATTCGTTCAGACGCGTTGGAACGGGCCCCGAGTTCGAAGCCTACCACTGATTGATACCATCACACCGATAACAAAGCTGAGGCAATTCGTGTGCTTCCGCTTTCCACAGTTCACTAAAGATGAATAGGCAAACAGGTTCCGAGGTACAAACACATATATTTTATCATCTGCCAGGTACCCGTGCCGAGGTCAGTCCCTTCCGCCGAAGTTAAGGTCTTGCGCATCCGCCGAGTCCATCTACACGCTATCGGCCCGGACCCTCTGAGCTGAGGATTCAGGAAGTTTAAGAAGGATAAATCACTTGATATTCCAGCTTTCGCATAGGTATTAGTAAACAAACAATATTTTCCTGGCTACAGCGTCAGAACAGGAGCGCTTAGCACCAATGTGACGCGTTATAAACATACAAGTCTGTGCTGTCGCCGAAGGTTGTCAGCACTAGCCTACGCTTCTCTCACGAAGACATGTGACTAGACAGATATGTCGATTGAAACGGATTGTTGAACGAAGAAAATGTTGCATATCCCTTTCGCGAAGAAGAGGAAATGACTATAAAAATTGACAGTAAACGTTCCTATAGCGTTCCGGGTTGGCGGTTACTTTAGGAGTTTCTTGGAAGGTAAACTACGAATCGCAAGCAAAACTTTGTGTTGTGGCACTTCCAAGCATGCTATTGTATACGGACAGCAATATTTTATTTCTGATAAAAGCGTAAGTTTTCGTTTTAGGCTAATAGCTCATCTACCATGTCAGTGCGAGACGTCTGTCTGTGGAACAAAAACTGCACCTGCATCTTGACGTGGCGAAATATCCTCACATTGCGATGTGCTGGCGTGGCGTAGTTGTAAAATATCGGGCTTGGAATCTGCATATAAGTCCATTTCTAAATTGTTTTCTTTAAATTTTTTTAATGCTATAAAACACACTCTGGTGTTTCCTCTATTCAAAAAGACATGTACGATGGCCAGGCACCGCGTATTTCACAAAATTGAGGTGGTCATGTGGTTTTTGGCGGACCTACATGGAACTGACGAGAAGCTTCACATCGCCCCGATTGAAAGCAGACACGAAAGATAACTGAAATCATGTTCCAAATTCCAGGTGCTTACAGTGAACCTTAAACAACCAATTGAACAGATGACACTACCGAATCACTCGAGCGTACTGTTTCATGCCATTCATATGTACTTCGCTGAACTTCGAATAAAATCTGAAGGCGTGGAGAAAACACATACATTCATCTAGTGTGTGGATGAGTGCACCAGGCTGGTGGCAGCAAAAATTGAAAAAGAGGACGCCAAGAGCGTGATTTTCTTTACAAGCCGAAAGATGTTTCACAACATGAAAGCATTAAAGTTAGACAATGGACCTGTCTTTTGGGGCCATCAAATTAAGGAAATGGCCGAGCGACGTGGAGTTACGCTCTGGTTCGCAGCATTGTGTCCCTCAGCAGCTAATGGGCTAGCTGAGCGATCTATTCGTGAGATCAGTTGGTCGATATGTATCCAGACTTCCCGGGCGGATGGAAGTGTTGCCTTGAAGCGGCGGTAGCTCATCATAACCGCTCATGTACAGCCGCTCTGGAATGCACACCGATATTTGCTGCTACTGGACACCCAACCTATTTTCCAGCCAGCATATCCCTGAGAATTCATGCAGTGCTGCAACTGACAGAAGAGAGAAGAAGCGAAGAGAGGAATGTACCATGAAAGAATGAAAAGTATTTTTCACAGAAAAAAAAGACACAGCGATAAGAGTAGAGATTGGAGATTTGGTGTAAGTGAGAAAATGGCTGATAAGTCATGCTCAAAGAACAGAGGGTCAATCTCTAATGTAAACACAGAGAGCCAACAGGTAATATTAAAGACTGTGGGGTGTTCCGGCGCCAATAGCACCGTTCAAACAGCCTCTATTGCAAACGTCCCTAAATGCCATCCCAGGAGGCATTAAAACGGGAGTGCGGGGAATGAAGCGTGCTCAAGCAGTTGAAGAAGAAGAATATAGAAGAGTGTAGTAATAGGGACGTGAAGAGTATTCTGTCTGTTTATTATGCGAGGCCTTGTTACAAAATATATAACCTTAAAGTTTGCCAAAGGCACTAACAGCAAACACGAACCAATAGCATCAGAATTTCTCGATATGACTAGGCAGCAAATGACACAGATCGCGAGAAAGAGAACACAAAAGGGTGGTGAGTTAGCTCATGCAAGAGAATATTAAATACACTAGTGAACGTCGCGCACATATCATTCGCAAAAGAGACAAAGGCGCACCAAGAAAGATTCATCTACGTTGTAAAATCATTCACAGCTCCAACTAAACATTCGTACCCGGCAATGAGCCACGAAGGCAGTAACGTCTTCGAAGAAATGTTGCGCTTTGGTATATCAGATACGTTGTGAAGGAGAACTTGGGCGCGAGTAATACCTTAGTTCAGACTCGAAGAGATTCAGTAACAAAAGAGAAGCCTGAGAGATCAGTATATAGTGTAGGAACCTTTTGCTTTAAAAAAGCAGGAAAGCCCCTAATAACACGGCCGTTAGGCCACGTAATATACTATTACAGAGAATCAAAAACCTACGTCACAAGAGTTAGGCAGTGCTAACTAATGCTATAGAGCAAGCGATTAGAATGAAGAAATTTTCGGTTCGATGACGTGAAGTCAAGATGAACCTGAGTTATGAAGATAAAGCTGACAAGCATCCGACAAGCTCTTACAGGCCTGTTACAGTAACGTTGGTGATATAAACAATGGCAATGAAAGCCATAAAATTAGAACCGTGAAATTAGGTGGATAAGTATGAGGTACTGTAGAACTGTAGAATGGGTTCAGAATAGGCAGGTGCTTTAAATATAATAAGTTTTTACTAACGCAGTGCGCAGATATTTCAATAGCTCAGAATTTACCTTTAGGGACAGCATTACTAGTTATTAAAGGAGATTACGCTACATTATACAGATAATGGTTATCGCATATTCTGATGCACGAATGCGTAGATGATGATTTCGTGAAGGTGCTGAGGGATATTTATATCGAGTCAACCGAATAAAAATTGTGCAGCGAGGCCGAAAATTATATCGTATGAACTCACCAACAACTGAAGCAAGGATGCCCTCTGTACGCATTGTTATGCACGCTTATGTTCCGGGCACAGAGAGACGACTGCAAACCAGTGAATTACAGTTTGATTTGTCCTATATGCGTAATGGAAAAATGTTGAAACAAAAGTCCCCGCAGTGATTTATGCGCATGGTATAGTCCTACTAGCAGTATCTAGAGATACTTGCAAATATCTTTAGGAACGCACTGACAAACATAGGTCCAAACTTTAGCACAGAGATATCGAGAATTGTGATCTTCAATGAAGAGACGAGTAATGGGGTGTCAATTTAGCAGCGAGTCACACAGATAGTCGAGAAATGTAAATACCTCGGCGTGTGCATTCAGGCAGGCAAGATTACTGAAGTGCCCACTAAGATAATCTGTAACTAACGGGGAAGCGGAATGCGGCAATAATAAAATATATAGCGCTTCGGGTCAACCATAAATAGAGCTTGTGAGTGGAATATGGAGAGAACGTATGGTGCCAGTGCTAGCGCTTGTACATGCAATTCTGTGCCTAAAATCTGGTATATTGTCGAGGTAGGAAGTTAACCAAAGGTGGCGGGGCCGATTGGATTTGGGAGCCCAAAGTAAGACCACAGTTGAAGCAGTGCCAGGTGACATGGGTTGGGTTTTTTCTGAAGAGAGTGAAGCGCAGAATAGGTTTTGACTGAAAGCTCCGCAACATGGATCAAAACAAAGCAGCTGGTAAAGTGCACAGGTATTTCTGCCTGAAAATCATGGAGACATAATGGAGAAAAAGCTCAAGAGATTTGGAAACTAGTTGCAGGCTAATTGAAGCTGCAAATAGACAAGCAGGATTCAGCAGAAGGAACGTCAGGGCAACAGAAGTAGGGAATAGAATGCAAAAATACAAACAAAAAATACCGTGAAATTTTACAACAATGCGAAGAAATAAATTAGAAGCGAAAATATGTACGTTAACACAAAGGGCTGCTTCGGACAAAAACATGTCAGTGTAAAAAATCCCAACTAGGTAAGGATGTGTATCATGGGGAAAAAGTACGGAGACCATTCAGTACATCCCAATCTAATGCTAATGAATTTACACGTGAGACCCGTAGCTAACGTACCCCTTCCAAAAGCGCTTCCATTTAATGAAAATGGAGGAATTAACCGGTTAGCAGGTAAAATATGGGAGTCCTTTGAGTATTGATGAAAAAAAAGCAGATAAGACAAATTGCAAGCATTGGTTGCGGTACAAGTTAAATAGTGAAGTTTTGAGGAAGGGAAAAAATGTTTAGGAGATGCGTGTTAAAACGCTAGAATGAAAGGCAAGTACACGATAAATGATCAAATGAAGCAGCTTAAGTAACTATTTGTCATTGTCCCGTATGAAGGGGATGTCACTAAATCATTATGATCAGTGCTGGAGCCCTAGCAGCCTTATGGCTTAGGCTGCTGGAATGCGCATTGTGACTCCTTTCCCGTGACTGCGTTTGCCCACTGACAGCTGAATGTTAACCCAATGTACAAGAGGCACCTGCTTGGATCGGAAACTTGTCGAACGTTATCGCTGATTTCTTCTGTTGTCCATGTTGTCGCCGCACTTTGTGTAATCACATTGTACGTGCGAATCGAATTATCTTCGACTATCTGAAAAGCACGTCAGCACCATCGATAATGCTAAAATCTTGGACGAGTCATGTAAAATGAATAGCCGACGCGATTGGCCCCCTGATTACCTTTTTTGACTGTCGACGCGTGGCTTGAAACTATTGCTCTACAGAGTTGTAACTAGTTCTTGTGGGCATCCAGAAAAAATAAGTGCTTTGTGAATTACCGTTGTAGGGTACGACTTTGTGAATCTAAGCCGTAACGACAGCGCCACAGTGTAACGTTAATGCTGAAGAACTTCTTACATCCAACATTATTCTGCTAACACTGCTCTCACCGGAATGAGCGCTAAACGCCAACGTGAAAAATCACCGCGCCTTCCACTCCTTGAAGACGGTCGAAGAGCAAAATTGCGTTAGTTACGCCGAGTGTTACAGCATTGAAGGCATACTTAGCAAGCAGTCGATATGGAAAATATTTTGTTTGACTTTTCTTTCACCTTATTTTCGCTTTCGCATGCTTTAGGAGTGCGTTCCGATTTTTTTTTTTGGCGTACGAGGCAGGAACTAAGATGACAAGCTCTTTCACGAGCAAACTCTCGCTGAAGCTAGCGGTGGGTACTTTCTTCCTCAAGCATATGCGCTTTTCGTGGTCCTCCCATAGCTAAAGGTGGGATGTAATCTGCGGAAACCCGAATCCAAAGTTCCTTAGAGTAGGTGCAAGGCCCACCCCTGGAAATGCAGGCGCTAAGATCCCGTCGAGAATTGGTTGGATTGCTTTGACGATTGTCGCTTTGTGTTTCTTATTGAGGTTACACACACTTTCGATTGCGACAGAAAGAAAGACTTCAGTAGCGGTATGGTTTTAGTCTGCGTTGTCACTTGCGTTCGATTCAGGTTTGCTCGATGGCCTGGTTACCAACATCCGCCCGGCATTGGCAATTTCAATTCTTCAAAATTAAATTGCTTCAAAAACAAAAGTGTCCGCCACACATGAAAATGAATGGCTGATAGCTCCTGAAGCAGTAGCTATTACCCCCGTAAACGCGGCCTCCCCATTACGGCGACAGAAGTGAAATTCCACGTGGGATTGTGGAGCGGTAACGGAGCCAACTGTGCAAGAATACGACGACGAAGACGAACACGGGAGCGGTGGCACGTACGCATTTGGCTGATCGAACGCTGCTGCCATTGTAAACGGAACCTGGGGCCAGTCAAGGTGCTTCTCCGCAGCTTTTTTCCCCTTGTTTTTCCGCCACAACCATGTACCTCCTTGCTTGTGGAAACAAATAAAAATACATAAAAAATAAAAGTCATTGCTGATAATGATAGCATTATCGAACTGCGACAACGACGGCACAGGGTCCGCATGAACAGCTTCGCTGTATAATATCTAATTATTAAATTCGGCGATAATAAACACGGTGTTCATTTCGCGCCCCATTAAATTGCGAGTCCTGCAACATCGCGTTTGGCATGCCATTCTGACCCGCTAAATATCTGCTCGGGCAATGTTCCTGCCATACCACAGCCGTTATCTATCGTCCTGCGATGCGCTATGTTGCCTGCGCGTAGCCTTACAATGCCGTAGGAGTAACTCGAGCGCTACCACATACTTACCTCTCAATTTGAAGCGACAGTTGACAAGCGCTCGTCAGAATTTCCTTGAATTAAAATTTGAGCGCTTCTCCTTCTACATTTGAACAATTTGTGTTTCAAGCGTGTTTCATAAATGTTTTTATTTCCATCTCTTGAGCACCTTTATAAAAATTTCGTAGCTTTACCGTTTTGCGTTTAGCGTTAGTACGCGAGTTATTTTTTCCGCATAAGTTACGCTTCCTGAATGACGACCCAGAAAGCATTTCTTGCGAGTTCGCTTCTGGTTTACGTACGTAAACAAAGAAGAATTTTCTCATAGTTGGCATGCAGTTTCCTTGGTTAACTGGACATGTGCGATTTGAATCTTCGGCCTATATAGGACAATGTCTTGCATTCGCTTGTAAATTTAAATGACGCTTCTATACGTCTCGCTCGATTGAGTGTCATGCTTCAGGAATTTGATATCACTTTCCTGTACAAGTTCTAAGGGTAATACTGTGATGCCGACTGCCAATCACGCGTCCCCATTGACCCGCGGCCACAATACGGTGAGGATAGCGAAGCCTTTGTGGAAACTATACGCGCGAAAGAATTTGTTGAAAAGTAAGAAGCAGATCTAGATCGAAAAAACCTCTTCGAGTGCTGGGCAGGCAGCACCGACTTTATATCTAGGTAGTTTAGGCGAATGAGGATTGTCCTCGCGTCCTCCGAAAAACGACGTCTTCATAAAGAAGAATTCCTCACCGGTCTACGCGAAGTACATCCTTGCTGGGCCTTCAGCACTGCGTGCAGAGGGACCTACATAATGATCCGAGCGCTGGGCGTCTCGAGAACTCTCGTTCGCTATAGAGAATACAGGAGAAGTATTACTGCCCGTGCCTACCCATGAAGCTGTCGGGACGTGCCCAGATTGCCAGGGACGCAAGACATCACAAACAAGGCCAGCTGGATTTCTGCATCCAATCGCGTCACCTTGGCAACCCTTCCAGAAAATTGGAACGGATTTGTTTCGGCCATTTATGAGGGCAACATCCGGGAATCAGTGGATCATAATGGCTACCAACCACCTTAGCTGCTACGCCGAAAGGAAATCCCTGTCTATAGGTTGCGCGTCCGCACTGGCGAGAATATTTTACTACGACATGCCACTCTGGAAGTCCTCATCACCGATCGAGGAATGGCTTTCACAGCGTAACTTGGCCAAGCTATTCTGCAACACAGCCCAACAAGCCAGAGAAGCAAAAATGCCTACCACCCATAGACGAATGATCTTGTGACGAGGCTGAACAAATCCCTCCAGAAATGTTGGCAGTGCACGTCGAAGTCAAACAGGTGCAATGCCGTCCTTCCATACGTAAGCTTCGCTTTCAACAGGGTGGTACAAGAAAGAACGCACACGATACCGTTCAAGCTTGTTTACGGAAAGAACCCGGCGACAATGCTTGATGTCAGGCTGCCACACGTCAGGGACGAAGACAACCTCGATGTCACCTACTATCTCTGGCGCGCCGAAGTCCAATAGCACGCATGCCTACGCATCAAGAACCAGCAAAGGACGGACAGTCGGAACTGCGATCTTCGATGACGCAACGCGGAGTACCAGTCAGGTGATCGCATTTGGATTTGTGCCCCAATACGCCGACGTGTACTTAGTAACTTTTGCGGTGCTATTTCTAATCTTTAAATTCGTCCGACGTTATGGCGCGTTGCACTGTCGGAGCAGACGAATTTTACGGAGCAGAGGGACCTAGCTGACGGGCATTCCTCGTCGGATAAACCATCTGGCCCCCACACTGGCTGCGCGTGATCTAAGCCACGCGCCCACTTCGATTCCTAGGAGTGGCCTGTCCCTATCCAGTCACCGTTCTCTTCATCTTCCTTGACGTCGATGCTGCTTCAGTACAATGAGTTTGTGGAAGGCGCCATTTCCTGCTCAAAGCGGCGCCGCGCACGACCAGAGGTCATCCACATCGAGCGTAATAGGCATGTCTATCCTTCCTTAATAAATTCAAGACTGCTAGTTTGTAGTTTTTTGGTTTATTTGTTTGCTACGTGCACCAATGTTTTCACTCTTGCGTTCGTTTGGAGCATCGGGACCATCATTTTAACAGTGGAGCTGTTCTAAGTAGTGCATTCGCCGTCCGATGTCCAGTGTCAAGCAGGAAGGCAGGGGGCAGAGTACGTGCTGGGGGATGGGGGTGGAAAGGTGTGTAGGAGCAAGTGTTTCGCCAGCGCGCCCCCTTTCACCCTATGGACTCCGCTCTGGGTGGGCGCCAGAGATAGCTTGGACGTGAGCGGCAGCGCCAACTTCGCGCAAATACCGAGCTTTAACATCGAGACGCGCAAGCCAAGTCTGAGCGGAGGGATGGGTCTACCGCCTAGGATTGACAACGGGAAGCGCAAGTCAAACGCCTGTGCAGGCAAGGTAACCCCCACATTGAAGAGTAGCAGGCCGAACAGAAATGTGGACGCAGAAAGATTCCTCCTAAGGAGGGTGCCGAAGGACAATTCAGGAGAGAATTCCTCGATCATGAGTGCGGCCACAGCGGCAAAATGTGTGATAGATTCTGATTTGATCACAAACTCACGCAAGTGAAGAGCTTGCGCAATCCGGAACCGAAGCTCAATCCTAGCAAAGTGACAACGAGAGAAAAGTGTTTTATGAAAATCGCGCTTAACACAAGTTCACACTTGAGGAAATGACCAGCAGCTTCGCTATTTGACAGCTATTACTGTGCGAAACTGGTTTCAGTTTTTTTACGACTGGACCTTGATACGTATACTTGTTCATATTTATCTTCTGACTTCTTCTCTCCCGGTAAAAGTTATTGATTAGCACTGGACACGCCTGAATGTAGTGGAAGTTTCACTGATGTTATTTATGGTTCCTATCGTTCTCTGTTGTCACTTAACCTTGTGTTCTCTAACTGTATGTTCGACGTGAACTGTGTAGCACTTTCTGGAAGACAAGCAGGCAGCAGTGATAATTCTGGAACCTTGGACGAGTCATGTATAAAAGCCTACGCGCTTGACTCGTTGATGAGATTTGAGACGATCGCCCACAGTGCCATCCGCTATCGCTGCGCTTCGAGTCTCACTTGCTTTTGTGGGCACAAGTTCGCCCAATTAAATTTTAGTTTCGTAATCGACAGTTTTGCTATACTCTATTCTTCACCGTCACTACTAGGTCTCACAATATGTATGCGAAAAGAGTGCGTCGGTGTCGCTTTCTTGATGATTACCCATTTCATCATTCCTTCAAGTTCCATCTATTTTGCCTCTACTTCTAGCTTTCTTTGCATTGCCCTTTTTGGAAAGAAGAAGAGGGCCAACCGAGCAGCCCTGCTCTACATGTGCTCCCGATTCAGCTTTCAATTCCTGCGGATCACCTACTCGCAACGCACGACTGTCCGCAGCATTCGACTCAGCTCAAGAAATGCCATTAGGGCAGACCGCGCACACCGACTTGAGTTTATTCTTCACGCAAGTACTAATCCTGAAACTTGCAAGGGGACGGCCATGCCCAGCTAAGCCTACTCACGCACGCCAGGCCGCCCTACAACGGGTTTCTTAAAGTATTTCTTTCTTCAAACATAGCCGCAACCTAGCGTTATGGAAGTTCAGCGACGAAACTGCATAACAGGAATAATAAATAATGAAGCACAGATGAACGACACGGAGCCGATGTTTGACAGCAACAGCGGAAAAACACTACCCAAGACGTGACCATGGGCGATGGCATAGCGCGACCTCAGTATAAGAAAGAATCCATGGCAACGTCAAAGACGCAGGAGTTCTCATACGAACACTGCAAGGGGCAGAACATGAAAGACGGAAAACGGCAACAAGCCCCTCAAAAGCCATGAGGCCACAACATCGCAAGCAAGCCATGTCCTCGCTGGCCAATGACCCCACCGCTACCAGAAAACCATCTCAAGATTGATTACAGACCTCAAGCCGGTGTGAAAGTATCAAACTGGAAAGACGGAGTGAAAGCAAGATGATTAGTCCAAGCATGAGGAGTCGCACACCAGGAGCTCTACACCAAAGTGACCATACAGACACAGTGGTAAAAAACTTATTTCTGGCAAGTACCGAAGAAGAGGATTGCGCACTTAAACTAGCAGAAATAACAAGCATCGAAATAGGACACGCTACATACGAAGTCATACCATACCTCGTGCCAATTCTGGGCACTGTACGTGGTGTTGTTCACGGAATAGAAGGCACCACCGACGAGCAGCTAGCAGATCTACTAGCAACGACCAACAAGCTCAAAATCCTATACGATAGAATTCTGAGAAGATTGACATCGGCAGTAATCACGTTCGAGGGCCCGCACGTGCCGCTCTACATTAACGTTGGATGTACGCTCACCCGCTACAGACCCTACACAAAGTCAGTCCAGTACTGGAGATCATGCGGAGACATAGGACACAGACAAGATGTCTGGCCTGATCTAAAGGACGAACTATGTGACAAATGCGGAGAACACAACGCTGACCCAGGCAACCACCAATGCGAGCCCACATGTAAGCTCTGCGGAATGCCCAGTGAAACGGGGAGTAGAGACTGTCGAAGGAAGCTGAAACCGGCCCCGCACCGTTGAGAGTCAGGGAGTGGTCAAGAACGAGACAGATAAGCTTCTGGTATCAGGTCAGCGTAGTAACTACAAACGACAATGAGCACATGGCGACCATGTCGCCATCGCCACAGTCACTGAATTAGATCAAAGAGACAACAAGATCCAGATGCAAATCGGTATTGAGATCGATTGAAAGAGAACAGTACATCAGAGAGAACAGAGAGAACAGAATGGCGTTCAAACCTCAAGACATTCGAGGTACGTAGACACAATAATGATTCTTCGATTACAGAACGATGAATTGAAGCGAGAGCTAGAACAGCAAAAGAAGATCACACAAGAGAAGGAAACCAGCACAGAAAAACAGCTCGAACACCTCATGCGAGAAATAGAACCACCACGGAGAGAACAGACCCAGTAATAGCAAACACCACTACCGCGGCCTTCATCCCCACCACCACCATCATCGCCAACACGACCAGAGTCATCACCACTGTCGAACCAAGCAGCGATATCCTAGAACGACCTCAAAACACTCGAAGACCACATTAACAGCAAGATGACCGTCATGATAGAAACCACACTGTCCACAGTAACGCAGGTTATGCAAGCCAAGCTAACACAGACGATAAGTATGGGGTTCCAATCTCTTAAGAGCGAAATAGAGAACCAGATTCAGGTTCTACAGACCAAAATAACACAATCCGGATAAAGTTTCAGTCAACGTATCCACATGCTAGAAGAAAGAGATAATGCTCGCAAGAAACCTAAGCACCCTGCGAGAGAAGCCAAGATAATGCAGGCCCTAACGGAACAAGATGGCGAGGCTAACTAAGAGAAAGATTACTAGAAGCAACACGCACCGCTCAAAATATGGCAATGGAACTGTCATTCTATTCCAAGTAAGAGAAGCAACCTTGTACAATTTTGCACACAGTTTAACCTAGATATTATAGCCTTACACGAAACCGACGCTGAAGATTTCAAGGTCGGTGGTTACCTCAGTCACGTCACCGATGGTAAAGCGAGGATAGCAATCCTGACCAAGAAGGCCATCAACGCTCAATGACACGACATCCAACACCGCATTGAGCACACCCTCGTCGAGTAAAAAAACAGCAGCAAAGCCTATTTGTGGTAAACGTGTACAGCCCACCAAAAGACCACATAAAGGATCTAGACAAGCTAATGCGAGAGGTGAAGAAGCTGAGCAAGGGTAACGGGCTGTTAGTCGTAGGAGATTTTAATGCTCCCCATGTGGCCTAGTGCTATGCGGCCTCAAAAAAAGGACAAAATGTACATAACGTAGCCGAACAACACCTCCTCACTCTACTCAACGACCTGCAGACACCAACACGCATCGGCAACAGTGTATCTAGAAACACCATCACTGACCTCACATTCGTACACGGACTCAAACAGTATGAGTGGAGCTGCATGGACGGGAATCTGGGTAGCGACCCTTATATAGTGCAAACGATTATCTCGTACCACGAAGCAACGATGACGATTGGAAAAACCAAGATCACGGTCAGGCAGGCCTTACGCGAAGACGAGAACGCCATTAATGCGACGTTAGACGACATAGAAATATAGATCAGAGGAGTCGTTAGAAGAGCTGGAAGCATACGATCACAATCCAACTGTCGCAAGTCACCCCCGTGGTCAACCCCGCCTTACTCCACCTGATGAAGGGGCGGAGGGGTCTTGCGAAACGCTGGCAGCGTAACAAGTGTAACCGGAAACTCAAACTTCGAATCTCCAAGCTGATCAACGAAACGCAAGAGTATTGTGAACAACTTGAAAGAAAGAACTGGCACGAAATATGTAAATCCCTTCAAGGGACCTTAAGCAGCAAGCGCACTTGGGCGGTACTCAAGAATCTCCTATCGTAGAAGGAGAACAAGAGCACCGCAAATTTGAAAGTGCAGAGACTCATACACAACCACCCTGGGAAAGAGGATGACATTATCAAAGCAGTCAAGGAGAAGTTCCTCGGTATGGAGCGACACATAACTGTAGATTCGCAATTTAACGAGTGTGGAGGCAACCCAAATATAGAACTGGATCGGCCATTCACAAAAGCAGAAATCAAGAGGCCCTTGAGCAAGCTCACCTGCAACACGGCGCCGGGGTACGACAGAGTAAAGAACAAGATATTCCGGAACCTTGGCCGACTCTCTGTAGACGCGTTTCTAAAACACATCAATGAGTGCTGGGAAAACGGTAAAATACCGCCGGTATGGAAACATGCCGAAGTAACCAGGATTGCTAAACCCAGCAACCACAAGCCCATCAGTGTCCAGAACTTTCGGCCTATATCCCTCACCTCGTGTGATGGAATACTCTACGAGCACATGGTGAACAACCGCATGATCGAACATCTCGAAGACAAGGGACATGTCCCAAACACCACTTTCTAATTTAGAGCTTACCTGTCCCCGCAAAACGTGTTACTGCAGGCCAAGAAAAAAGTCATCGACCAACTGGACACGCATAGCAAAAGAGCCATCCTGGCACTTGGCGTGAAAGGGGGCTTTCGACAACGTGTCACACGAAGCCATACTGCAAAGCCTCAACGTATAAAACTGTGGCGAAAAAATATATAATTTCATCAAAGCTTTCCTGAAAGAACGGACAGCCACAGTTGGGATAGGCTACTTACGCACAGAGAAATTTGACATACCACGAATGCGAACTTCGCAAGGCTCTTTCATTTCGCCGATGCTATTGAATCTGGTGATGAGCTCGCTAACCAAGCAATTAAAACAAACAGAAGGGATTCGTCACACAATATACGCTGACGGCCTCACCATGTGGAGTGCGGGAGCGTCGATAGGTAAACAGCAAGACGCTCTGCAAGAAATGGTGGACACAACACAAAAGTACCTGTAAACATGTGCACTTACGAGCGCACCTGAAAAGTCGGAGCTCTTGGTGCTAAGAAAGCACACAACACGCCGACAAGCGCAGCAGATACCAGAGTCGGTAGTAAAGGTGGGAGGCACCAGGATATTGCGGGTAACGACGCTCCGCATCCTCCGACTCCTGATTCAAAAGGACGGGGCCAGAGGAGCAGAGTTGGAAAAAAATTCATAGAACAGTGCAACAAATAACCAACCTTATCAAAAGAGTGACGAGCAATAGCAACGGACTCATGGAAGAACACTGCACGAAAATGATATAAGCGCTTCTCACGAGCATCGTCACGTACGGGACTCCATACGTTGACATAAAGAACAGTCAACGAGACATAGTAAACGCCCTCATCCGAAAATGCTACAAAATTGCCTTGGGCCTGTCCCCCTCCACGTCCACAGCGAAACTTCTCTAAATGGGAGTCCACAGCACATGGGAAGAGCTCGTGGAAGCCTACAACGTCAACCAACTAGAGAGGCTAAAGCTTACAAAGACGGGAAGGGCCCTGCTCCAAGATCTAGACTACCAAGTCGAGGATGAGAGGCACCTACCTCAGTGCATTCCACACAAGATCAGAGAGAAGCTAAACATAAGTACTATTCACTGAAACATGCATCCCGAGTTCGACAAGGCAAGGAGACAGGCGAGAATAAAGGCGCTCAAGGACATACTCGAACGCACCAGCAGCAAAGAATAAAATCTGAGATAGACGGACGCAGCTACGTACAAAACAAACGACCAATTTGCAATCAGCGTGGTCGACACAAAGGGCGAACAATTTACTCCCACATCCATACGTGCCAAGGATGCTATTGGAAGAGCTGCCCATAGCCCTGGCCATCGCAACGTGCAAGAAGACCCTGGCTAGCGTGGTGACGGACTCGCGCAAGAAGCATGCAGAAGGTATATGAACGGAAGGACCGGAAACTCAGCATTACAGGTCTTGGACAACACCGAGATAGAAGCAGCTAAAATCATCAGGACGTCGGGACACGAGTCTCACACGGGTAACAAGTTGGCGTACGCCGCGGCTCGAGATCATTCACGCCGAACGATCTCCGACACGCAGAGAACAAGGACCAACGACTGTGACGAAGATGATGATCGGATATCGAAGAAGTACTCGTATATTTTTGGGCACTACAGGAAGAAAAGGCGTCGCTACCCGCCCGCGCATAGAACGATGACTAGGGAACAAGCCGCAACTTGGAGAAAACTCCAGACTGGAACCTACCCACATGGAACACTGCTGCACGCCATGTATCCGCGCAGCTACGGGCGAGACTGCAAGTTCTGCCCTTCAGGACGCGCCCAATGCCTTGCGCCATATGGTGCTGGGGTGCAGAAATAATCCATAAGTACCCCCACCACCATTACCACCAAGCGATAACATGCCGAAAGAAGCGGATTCAGATGAAGAATCGGAAGAACTGCGAGAGGCTCTGCTGGTGACGCAAGACCCTGACAACTAACTACGGTTGGTGACCTCGTCACGGGCGGCGGCAGCGAGCCATACCTACCTGGATTGAAGAGGTCACCCACCTTTGAGCTAAAGAAGCCTGCTCTAACAACAAATTTTTTTTCTCTCTATCTGTTACCCTTTTGCATTTAGCGCAACTACGCACGTTGCATTACCCGTATCACTTATGTTTCCTGAAGAATGACACTGAAGCCATTTCCAACGAATGCACTTCTCCTTTGCATACTTAAACGAAGCATAATTTTCTCATAGTCGGCATTCATTTTTGTTTGGTTAATTACATACGTGAGACAGCGATGCGGCTTAATAAGGACGTCATTTCAACTGGCAATTTAGCGTCACTGAATACACGTCTGTTCTTACTAACAGCTCACAGATCAAGCCATAGAAATGCGCATGATATTGCTGAGTCGACATAATTTGCCTATGTTTCTTACATGTATAGACTAATGGGCATGTCCGAATCATGGGCGAATACACAATAACGAGCGCGAATCACTGTGGTGCAAGTATAATCGAAACCCTCACGTACTTTCATATACGTGGTACATCTCTGTGAACAGACTTGTTATCAAGGCTCTTGCCTCGACAAGCTTCATCAATCCTTTCGTTCTCGTGATGCGGCCAGCTAAGAGCTGCAGGTGACGAGGCCGGCCACGCGTCTTCCGCTGGCGCTGAAACCGCGCTAATTCAAAAAAAGCTTGCCATTTTTTACATTAGAACTAGTTTCAACCAGTAAAGAATTAAGAGGTTTTACGTTCCAAAACCACGACCTGTTTATGAGGCTCGCCGTAGTGGGGGACTCCGGAAATTTGGACCACCTGGGGCTCTTTAACGTGCACCTAAATCTAAGTACACGTGTATTTTCGCATTTCGCCCCGTTGAAATGCACCCGCCGTCCTGCGACCCTGCAGGCTCATGCTTAGCACCCCAGCACCTTAGTCACTAAGCAACCATAGCGGGTGTTGTTTCAGCCGCTTGTTCTTTTATGTATAGGCGTTGCAATTGTGGTTGCCAATGTCTGCGACCTGTAATTTGTACCTCGGAGAAGTCGTTGTTTATTACCAAGGGATTGCTTTACCATAACTCAGAGTAAATGGAAAGAAAACAGCTGCTATTACAGCAAAAGTTGGAACTTCCACGCAGTGTGCAAATTGTCGACTGTAGAACCAGCTGCGCGCCTCTGCCTATGTATTATCCTCGAGAGAAGAGCTGTAGAGTATATTGAACAACACAGACTAAAAACAAGGCATGAAATACACTCGTGAAGACGCCACCACAACAACTTAAAAGGAAATGTGGTTGGCCACATTTGTCAACATTGCTACCTTGTAATACAATGCAGAGTAATCAAAGTTCTGTTTGATGGCGTCATGAATTTCACGCAACAGGTCTTGCCAATGGATGATCCAGTAACGGCACTCGATCAGGTGGTATTCTTTAGTGGTTGTCTATATAATTATCGTTTATACTCGGTATACATCCTTGCAAAAATTTCCTTGTCATCTATGATTATGGTTGGTTTTCGCAGATTATACCCTATTCATGCGCTGTCTACAACGAATGCTGGTGGATAGATGAAGACAACGTCCTGAAACCGGTAGCAGACTTTTTATTTCTATCGCTTCCTTTAAATGATACCCACCTCAAAGGTTTTCTGTAAAATTATTTAGAATTTCGCATTGCAACCTCACAGAAAAAAAAAAACTTCTTTTGTGAAAGCATCCGCTGTTTCAACAATGAATGTACCTTTTTACAGTGTACCTTCTGTATTTAGTTTTTGTGTATGTATTTTGAGAATGTTTGTTGCATAATTGTCTCACTTGCACACTTTCAGCCAATTACACCAATAAAATGCATTGTGATTCAGAGTATCATTCCTCATCCAAAATAACACTTGCAATGAACCGGGTGAAGCTGTGCAAGTTGAAGTTTAAGCGTTCTGCGCTGATAGAAAGGATGCATAAGTAAATATGTTTCATTATAAAAGTTCGTACTGATAGACTACTTGGTATTTTGCTCGATTTAAAGAAAAAGCAGTGTTGTCGTGAGAAGGCACGGCACGCTTTCTACTTGTATGTATGAAGTTAATGTAGGCGTTATTGAAAGCGCAAGGGAGGAAGCTGTCTTGTCAGAGCAAAAATATGCATCCCCGCAACCTTAATAACGGGTTGATCCATGTCCTCATTTTTCTAGCCCTAGTGGCATGTTTGCTTGCAGTTCTCGATATCGTCTTCTATAATTTTATATTAGAATCTACTTTTATTTTCGGATTAGTTTGCCAGGCTCCATGATGCCCTCCTCAATCCGGAGTGGTTCACAACTTTCCACACCAAGCTTCCTGGCAAACAGTTTTAACCATTATTGTAGATGACGCCTTCGGTGCCTTGCCATACTCTGTAAACGTGCCCATCAGTAGATGCGTGCACTTCTGTGACATAGAGATAGGATAATCCATGTGTGCCAGGGAGTCTGTCGTCCTGCGAATGGCTTACATCGAAAGTGAACTGCTGTATTTGATGCATTCATTGCTCCACTCTGGCCTTCGTTTGAGTTGGTGCCAAGAGGGCGCGTAGCTCTTCGTCACATGTGAAAAGACGAAATCGACGCACTCTTAGCGCCTTGTGAAATACCGAAGCGCCACTGCAGCAGTCTCTTTCTCTTTTTCTGTCATCATAAATTGTCCTTGATCGTTTGAGAGAGTAGAAAAAATATCGTAGAATTACCTGAACGGCTTTCCGCTGCTCGGTTTTGCCTCGTTGATAAAACACGGCCTCTGCACCGCCAGGCGTAGCGTCCTCGGATAGTCCGAAAGGTATCCTAACGCCAGACAGCACAAGCTTATATATACCAGGACATGCAGTGGATAATGTGGTTGTCAGGCTTCCCGCACTCGCCACTCAACACAAACGTACATGCTCCTGCGTTAGCTTACCCTTTTGAAAAATCCATATGCCCTATACCGCCCACACTCAATAACTTAACATGGGGCATATAAGATGCCCTACACAACCCGTTTTTCCCGTAATTATGTATTTGGAGCGTTATCCTTAATGAACGCACCGAATTACCGGCGAGACCAAGGAAAACGTGGATTGAACGACGGCCTTCTCTGCGCTATATGCGATCTATGGTACGGATTCTTCTTTCGAGACTCCATCAGTTTGTCGCGAGAGGAAACGCGAGAGTAGTCCACCAGCAGCGAATGGCCCCTTTCCTGAAAACTGCCGCAACCACCAAAGTCGTTTGCGTCGTTTTCTAGTCACAGCCAGTTAGAAAATGTGAGCCCAATCTCAAGATGATCATCATGAAATTAACATGTAAAACACGCGTAGTAATGGCGCCCTACCTGAATATGATGATTATGAATGAACATGTAAATCACGCGTGACAATATGAAGCGAAAATATGGTATTTCTGAAATAGCTTGCCGCAATACGTACTTCAGTGAGTTTAGCAGAAGCGGAGTTCCGGGCAAACACCCTCATCGCGATGCTTCCTCTCCTTCAACGACTTGTACGGCGACGATTACAGTGGAGTGGGGCGTGTCCGCAACGCTCCGCCTGCTTAACGTCACTGGGGCACACAGTCCAAATTTGATTTTCCCTGTTCACGTAGACGCCAATACATCGGATTATGGCAGCTCCAACGTTCCGAACATAAGGTCCCCATATTCTTTAGGTAAACTCGGTTGTAAACGATGAGCCGGAGTAGGCTTAGCCAGCGAACTTGCCCCGGCACCCAATGACGTCCGCAGTATATGCGCCGCGTAGCAAACCGCGCCTATACATAGTTGTAGCAGCGTTTGCTTTTTCAGGGATTGTCTTCGTGCTCGCGCACACATGCTCCAGTATACCAGTCTTACGTGGTGCGCACCTGCTTTGTCCTGTACTAGCTTGACCACGGATAGCAGACACATCCATCTTCCTCAATTTGAAGCGCTGTCGACAGCTCAATACTATGTGAAATCTTCCAAAGCATATCACTAGGAGCGGCCAAGAATGAGAGTGCTCTGGTTAGGACGCATACCGTCTGACCTTAGGTTTTGCCTGGTTCCATACTAGTTCAGGGCTCAGAAGTAAGGGGAATTAGCGAGACCCAATGGCTAGCACACCTATAAGCAGGATAGCCAATGTTTACTTCCTACGCGGGCGACCGCGGCCTAGCATGAGCAGATGATAGTCTGTTTGTTCCAGAAGTACATAAGTATTATCCTAATCCAAAAGCAGATTTTCGCTTACTTCAGCCTGCTTTATAAAGTGAATCACAAAATATAAATAGCAACAATAGGAAGAAGCGCACTTATCTAAACACGGTTCTTGATTGATGTCAGCTTTTGGCGAATAGCGACTGCGTACATGGATCTGCCTATATTACGAAATAAAGCACCGAAAAGGGAACGACGAGCAGGTTTCTCTTGGAAAAAAGAGCGTTCCAGAATAAACTGACATCACGCTCCACATGTGAACTCTGCGTCCCGCGCACGACTGCAAAATTCGCCTGAGATATACACAGAAGCCTACGCTATGTGTCGATCGTCATTTTTCACGAAGCCCTACGGGAGGTTGTAAACCCCTTTAAGGCAAGAAAGTAAGCGCTCCGTTGATGGTGGAGAGCGTACACATAAAAAAGCTACGCGAGCGTTTATTCATGCCATTTATGATCAGTGGTAGGACGGTAGAGGCCCGAAGGCCATGCTCCTAAAATAAAACAATTCTTTCATCTCCAAATAACAACATAGAAGCATCTGTTCTGTTTATCAGAATATTACTGAATCTTCTGATCTCCCAATTAAACTTCGCGCAAGTTGAAAAAAAAAGCTGTCTTTACATTTGTGTGTAATGGGATATTCCATTGACTTGAGATTCGAATACCACCATATATTAGGCATCGCCAGATCAAAATAAGAAAAGCTGCGCATGTTCTACATCTCCTCCTTGGACGTTCCCTTGTTTTGTACATAGCTATTCATAAAGTATTTTTCAGAAATTCACTGTAGGGGACTGCTCCTTGAAACTATCTGGCTTCACTTTTTCCACGTGTGGTTTCAGGGCTTTTAGGAAGTCGCAATGGGCCCATTGCTGGCGCTAGTCTGCAAGTTCCGCTTCTGCATACGCATTTTCAGTGTGTGCTCAGTCTTTCGCTTGGAATATTTCGCTTACTGTGCCAAAAGGATGCTATCAGATACTGATATAGATGCCATGGCTCGTACTCCACCTGTCTCGATGAGGGTCCATTCCTTCAAAGCAGCACCGAGTGTTTGCCATCATGCTAGAAGGTTTTCGTGGTCTCCGGCCCGTACGCTCTGTCACGAAGTTTATGTCGACCTCCATAGTCGGCTTCGATGAATACAAAATACGAGCTATAATTGACCTACCTAATTTGAAATCGTATATTTTGACCATCATCTAATCTTCTTGTTCTACTTGTCCTGCATGTGTCGACTCTTTGGTCAGCATCGGCAAATGACATTATGTACCTAAATCATGGCCAATAAAATAGTTATTGTTAGCTGGCCAATAATTGTTACAAATATGAAGTTGCAGAGTGCACTCACAGCAAGTTTTCTTGGCCCACAGTTTATAGACTGCTGCATATCAGCATACCAAAACAAGGTAGGTAGTACCAGTTCATTTATCAATATTTTCTCAAACCTATTGCTCTTTCCGCGTATAGATGTTTTGAGGTTGGTTTATAAAGCAGGTCTTTTATTGTTTTCGGGTTGTAGTTCCTTGTAGTAGTTTTGTAGCGCTCACGTAGTGGCTACGCACACTCGGGTGTCTAGCACTAATACCTCGGTAAGAGGTCCTATTCCTTATGCATAAATGGCGGTAAGATATATCTTCAAAAACCATCCGCGCGTACCCTTTGTTGTCTCATAATATGTCTTCAAAGCTGGCAAAATGTGCACGCAAGGACTATGTCTGAAATATTGTTTGCACAACCAACGAGAGCTCAGACTTGAGTGTTACGCCAGGTGGCGAAGTAATTGAAACTGGCGATCACTGAAACCTGTCCCCTGCAGAGTACTTGTGATGCTGCTGAGGCAAGTGATATATTGCAGGCAAGAATCTGATGCGGAAGAGTAGACTTCTTTTTTAGCTTTCGTGTCTACGCCATCTTTTTTATCTAACATGTATTTCTAGACTATGTTTTCTTTTACGTAAAGATTCCTAGTTCTTGGTTATTCTTTTAATTAAAAGTGGAAATTTACACCCTAAGGACCCTGTCTAATTACGCGGTGGGCTTTTATGGTGTAATTCGGTATATTTTGCTACCGTTGGGTATTTTAATGTGCGCTGAGTGTACAGCAAACAAGCGATTTAGAGTTTCACAAACACATGGATGTGGCTGCCCCGACCGGCACTGAATTTCATGAACTGACGCACAGCAGCGTAATGGCTCGGTCGCCAAGTCACCACGGCGGGCTTTCACTGTTTCTTCGCTTATGCTTTAGAACCGGGCCAACACCGTCCTAATTCGCATGCGTTCAACCGACACCTTCCTAGGGAATATGTCTGTCCATCTATAACCAAAGTGTGGAACGAGGCGTTCCATTGGCAAACAAGGTGTCCTTTGCGGTACACAGGAAAACGCCTTATGAATACGTCCTACTACTTGTAGTTATGATTATCAATATACACAAAGAGTACTGAAGATGTAAAAAGAGGGATTAGGCTGCTAAAACATTATTATGAATAATTGCGACGATATATTAGAGGGTAATCACGGGTAAGAATGCCTGATAGAGAATATATATTTGGTTGAATCCACAGTAATTAGGGTAACATTTTTTAAGCCTACGCAAACATTTCTGGACAAATTAGGAACAATTAAACGCAATTACAATTGATTGAGAATGAAATAGTAAGAGTAATCAAACCTATTTTGTATAATCCTAATAAATGAAGTTCAATTCTTATTAATTATCAACACAATAATTAGGCCTATAACGGGTAATTGGCGAATTATAGTGCCTTATCCCTAATTTTGTATATACACGATAGCAATTTCACCCAAAACATTATTTCCGACCAATGAAGTTCAACGATTAGACAATTGCGAAAGGTCATTCGAATACTGGCACCACATTGCGTCATCTTGACACACTGTGCTGAGGTGTGTCTATCTCAGCCACAATAAATCATTCGTTACATAAGCGCAAAATGAGTGAAAGGAAATAATGCTTACAGATTATTTGACAAGTCCCTCTTCGAAGTTTGTGCAGTAATATTTCCTGTTATATATTTGTAGGTCACGAACGAAACTTGGTTTACTTAAACGCAATCAACGCAAGCCTGACACGGGGCAATTCGTCCTTCTGATCTTCGTCATGTTCTCCTCCCACACTTCTTCCATTCCTGTGCTACATTTACCGCAATATTTCTCCCCTCCTAGACGAAAGCCCCGGGCGAGTCAATTAAGTTTTCAGAGTGTAAGGTCCCAGTCAAGCGACGTGTGCAACCGAATTCATGGCGGAGCATCGTCGAGTGGCGGTGACACGCGCAGGTCGACAGTTTATCTCACTGATCTTGTCAACAACAACTTACGGGCCTTTATAGCTGGCTGGAAGTTTCTGAAACAGGCCACGTTTTCACAGCGGACGCCAAAGCATGACTAGATCCCCTGGAAAACGGGTGACATACCGGTGGTGCCTTTCCTACCATGCTTTTTACCGGTCTTCAGAACCCAGAGTATGCATGCGGTACATGCGTTCAGCTGCTTCAGCAAAACACAGAGTCTCACCGAAGTAGAGATCGTCGTGGGTTTCGAAAGAAAAATATGGTGTCCAGCATGTGGCGCGGTCGAGCAGGGTAGAGGAGGAAAACGGGCTGTAGGCAGTAGTTTCTTTCTTTGCAGTATTAAAGGCATATGTAATAAAGGGCAAAATTTTGACCCCGTCTTTAAGGTCAAATGAGACGTACATGGATAACATGTGCTCCGTTGGGCGCTTCGTATGATCGGTCCGGTCATTTGTTTGCGCTGATACGGTGTCGGATGGCGAAAACTGGAAGTACAGAAATGAAGAAAGTCTTCTACGACATTTGCAGAAAACTGGTGGCCATGGTCCCTGATGATGACTCGAGGAGGGCCCCAGGGGAGAATTATCGAGTGCGACAGAAAAAAATGCAGGGCGCTTAAGCTTTGCCTTCAAGAGTGGAGCGCGATACCGTTATCGCACTGCGTTCGCACAGCCCGCACATTCACACGGCATGCTCTTGGGCCACACAACGATGAAACGTGCGCCTCAGCAAGCCGAACGAACTAGAGAACTCGGTTTCTTGGAAGGAGAAACAATCTACGCGAGCCAAACGTCGTGATCGGCGCGGACAGCCGCGCCGCGACAGGCCATGAAGGCGGACGCGATCATTGGGTTGACGCCTTTATGGGATCGTCCTCTACAAGCGGGCGAGTGTCGCGCGAGCTATCGGGGCACCGCCGTACATTGCGAGGAGAGGGTCTTTTGTGTTTGCCGCAAGATCGCTCTGCGTTCGCGCCGAGCGCAGAAGACATGTAGCGGAAACGCACTTCGCTATGCGTTTAAGTGCGACTTCTGTAATTTACATGCTCATAATTACCAATATACACCGCAGTATAACTTACTACTGCATGTTCCTAAGGCAACACCGCATTCACTAGGGGCGCTTTTGTCCCGCTTTGATCAATCGAACTCATAGCTGAGTGGTAGCGACTCCGTCTCACACTCCAGACGCTCTGGTTCCCACCCAGCCCATCTTGCAAGTAGTTTTTATTTACGAATTGGCGGCCACCATTTTTCGCTCATAGCCAACGCCGCTGAAGCCGACGACACCGGCTTTTCTGCTGCACGAGCTCCTTAACGCTATCGAATGCAAAGCGAAACTTGGCTGGCGGCACCAGATGGTAAGGCAGCCGTCTAATAGTACCGGGTCAGATGATCTGCAGCTACGATGATCCAGCGGCTTCCTTTCGATGAGCCGGGAAAGGGACCCATGAGAACAACTCCAACTTGCTGGAAAGGAGAGCTAGCATGCGGCAGTAGTTTTAAGATCCCGGCTGGCATGGTAGTTAGGTTCTTGTGCGTCTGACACTGAGCGCTACTGGCCACATACATTTCCGTCGACCGACGCATTCGGGGCTAGTAAAACTATCCTTAGGCACGACTAAAAGTACGCCCTGATCCTATACGTCCAGAGGTAGGATCATCGTGTATGGCCCGCAGAATTGTGGAGCGTAGCTTCTCCGAAGGAACAAGAAGGACGCAGGCACGAGTTGTTGCGAAATTCCTTTTGTAGAGGACGCCATTATGAGAACAAAAGCCTCGCGTTCTTCTGCAGTCATGCGCAGTGTTGAAAAGCGGCTATAAGGTGAGCGCTTCTCGCTGCTCTTTCTCAAAGGCACCTTGTTCAGGAAAGGCTGGCGCAAGGAAGCAATCAGGTGGTCAAAGTTATCGGCATCACAAAGGGTAGTATTAACGGCATTCATGAAAGGCAGTCTGCATCAGCGTGTAGGCCACCACTCTAGAATGAAACTGTGAAGTTGTACTCCTGCAGACGTAGAATCCAACACACGAGACGACAAGAAAGATCACGGAGCTGGACAAGCCAGCCCAACGCATGATGTTTCGTGGCGATTGTGAGTGGACGCCCATACACACATGAGTGGAAACGTTGCACAGCGAAAATCAGTGCAAGGCATTTTTCCCCCGTAACAGTGTAATTCCGTTCTGTCTTACTTAGCGTGCGACTCGCAGGAGCAATGACGTGGTCTTTCCCGTTGAATCGTTCAACAAGTACTCCACCGACGCCCACGCCACTCGCATCGGTGTGGATCTCTGTCGTCGCGTCTGGGTCGAAATGCCGAAGAATGGGGCCCGTCATCGGTGGGAACTTCAGTCCACGAAAAGAATCGTCGCACTCATGAGTCCAATCAAGAGTGGTATCCTTACGCAGTAGGCCCATCAGAGGATAGGCGATATCAGCAAAAGTGGCTAAAAATTGTTGGAAACAGCAGAGGATGCCTAGGAATCTACGAAGCTCATTATTACACCGACCAGGCTTAAACGCTTCAATAGCTGCTGTCTTTTGTAGACCAGGCCTAACACCATCCTTCTCGGCAAGATAGCCAAGCACCAATATCTGCCGTTCACAGAAGTGCCATTTCTTAAAACTGAGTACTAGGCCTGCATGTTTGATACAGTCTGAGACAACTTTCAGGCACTAGTTGGGCTCTTCAAAAGTGCTTCCAAAGATGAAAATGTGGTCTAGGTAGCACAAGCAAATATCCCATTTGAGGCCCCCAAGAATGGTGTTCATGGATCTTTCGAAAGTCTCGGGCGCTTTGCAGAGCCCAAACTACATGACAGTGAACTCAACCTGACAGACCGGACTAATAAATTCCGTTTTTTCTTTGTCCACCGGGTGCATTGAGATTGGCCAGCACCGCAATCACAAATCTACAGATGAAAAGTGGGACGCCAAATGAAGGCAGTCAGATGCGTCTTCTGTCTTTGAAAGAGGATAAGCGTATTTCTAGATAACAAAATTCAGATGGCGGTAGTCAACACAAGATCTTCAAGTACAGCGAAGCGGCACTTTTCTGGCTTCAGAGTGAACCCTGATGACTTGATGGCCTCTAGTACTGTCGAAAGCCGCCTAAGGCGATCGTCGAAATTTCCGGTGAAGGCGACGACGTCATCCATGTAAACAAGACAGGTCTGCCACTTCAATCCTACTAACACCGTGTCAATAACGCGCTGGAACGTTGCAGGCGCCGAGCACAGTCCGAATGACATGACCTTGAACTCGTAGAGACCGTCTGGCGTGATGAAGGTGGTCTTTTCACGATCTCTTTCGTCGACTTTTATTTGCCAGTAGCCAGACTTGAGATCCATCGACGAGAAGTATATTGCCTTGCAGAGCCGATCTAATGCGTCGTCTATACCTGGTAGGGGGTATACATCCTTCTTTGTGATTTTGTTCTATCGACGATAATCGACGCAGAAACGCAAGGTTCCATCCTTTTTCTTCACCAAGAAAACAGGAGATGCCCACGGGCTTTTAAACGGCTGGATGATGTCGTCGCGCAGCATTTCGTCGACTTGTTCTTTAATAGCTTCACGTTCTTGAGGCGAAACTTGGTAAGGGCTCTGGTGGAGTGGGCGAGCACACAACTCGGTGATTATGCGATGCTTGGCGACTGGTGTTTGTCGAATCCTGGATGACGTCGAAAAGCAGCCTTTGTATCGTCGGAGCAGACTTCTGAGCTGCTGTCGCTTAATCCATGGGATACTTGGAATAATGTCGTAGTCTGGTTCGGGAACCGTGGTCGTCGGGGTAGATGCGGCGGAATCCGAGAGGACAAACGAATTACTGGCTTCCAGAATTTCCTCGATGTACGCGAACGTCGTGCCCTTCTTGATGTGCTTGAACTCCTGGCTGAAGTTTGTCAGCAACACTTCAGTTTTCTCTCCATGTAGTCGAGCGATCCCTCTTGCGACGCAAATTTCAGTCTCGCAGTAGACGTTGGTCAGCGTCGATGACGCCTTCGACGTCGGCAAGTGTTTTGGTGCCGCCGGAAATGACAATGCTGGATCGAGGTGGGATGCTGACTTGACTTTTGAGCACGCTTAAGGCATGGTGACTACGAGAGCTCCCCGGCCGTATCGCTCGATCTTCCGACAGCGTTATCGACTTCGACTTCAGGCTGATTATGGCGCTGTGTTGGTTCAGGTAGTCCATGCCGAGAATACCGTCTCGTGAACACTGTTGGAGGATAACGAAGGTAGCAGGGTAAGTCTGCTCATGAATGGTAATTCTTGCCGTGCAGATTCCAGTCGCCGTAGTGTGGTGTCCTCCAGCGGTCCGAAATTGAGGGCCTTCCCATGCAGTTTTAGCTTTCTTCAACTGGCCGGCGATGTGTCCACTCATTACGGAGTAATCGGCCCCTGTGTCCACTAAGGCGGTAACTGCATGACCGTCAAGAAGTACGTCGAGGTAGGTGGTTCTTTATCTGACGTTGTAGTTAGGTCTGGGCGTCGGATCACGGCTGCGTCGTGTTGAACTGAAGCTGGAACGTCGCGTCGTCATCTTTCGTCGGTGTAGTCCTGAATTCATGACTTCGTCGGGATGGCGGTGTGTCGTTATTATGTCATCGAGACGGTCTCTTCGGCGTCTGCGTCGGCGGCGGCGGATCTTCGTCAGTTCTACGAACAGCAACCGCACCTACATCGGTTGCAGCTTTTAGTTTTCCGGATATGGGCTCGCAGAGCGGCCGCGGGCTGGTCCAGTGTATGGTCGGCACTGCGGTGACAGGTAGCGGCCTGGTGACGGCAAACGGGATGGTCGTCGAGGGTTCCACTCAGCGGCGCAGAGGTAATCGGCGATGTCGCGAAGTCGTTCGCCAATCTGTGGTCGCGGCGCGTTAACTGCGAACCGTCCCAGTCCCATTTCCCGGTATGGGCATCGGCAGTAGACGTGACCCGCTTCTCCACAGTGGTAGCAGAGTGGGCGGTGGTCAGGAGCACGCCAAATGTCCGTCTTCCTTGGGTATTGGAGCTGGGCGACGGGCTGGCGTGCTGGCGGCGGTGGCGGCGGTGGACGACGGAATTGTGGCGTTAAAGGTCCTTGGCGCAGTCATGCAGAGGTGCCTTGGTGGCGGGCGACGGCGGCGCAGATCATCGCTTCCGGCTGGGGCTGCGGTGATTCTGGTTGCACCTCTGGAACTCCAAGGAATCGGTCAAGCTCATCTTTGAGGGTTTCGGCGATTGAGGCTACTTGAGGCTGTGACCTACGGTACAACTTCGGCATCTCTTCCCGTACGACCACGCTGATAGTCTCGCGCAGATCGTCGGTGGCCAGCGATTGAATTCATGTGTACTTGGTAGAGTTCGTGCGGCGGTTGAATTGCCTGTTCCGCATTTCGAGTGTCTTCTCGATGCTGGTGGCCTCGCGAAGAAATTTTTCTACGGTCTTCGGTGGGCTTCGTATCATTGCGCCAAAAAGTTGTTCCTTCACACCACGCATGAGAAGGCGGACTTTCTTCTCCTTGGGCATATCCGGGTCGGCGTGGCGGAACAGACGGTTCATTTCTTCTGTGATTAAGGAAACGTTCTCGTTAGGTAGCTGCACTCGGGTGTACAGCGTGACTTCGGCGCTCTCCTTGCGCACGACGCTCGTAAAGGTGCGCAGGAAGCCGCTACGGAACAGGTCCCATGTTGTCATGGTCAACTCCCGGTTCTCAAACCACCTCCGGGCGGCATCTTCTAAGGCGATGTGTACATGCCGTGGCTTGTCATCGGAGTCCCAGCTGTTTAAAGTCGCGATTCGTCCGTAGGTATCCAGCCAGGATTCCGGGTCTTCAGTAGCTGCTCCGTGGAAGGTCGGTGGGTCCCGAGGTTGTTGCAGGATAACGGGAGACGCTGGGGCAGCCATTGTGGTTGTGTTGGCGACGATCTTCTTTGTCGTCTCAGGTAGAAGTCCGTGCTCTGGGGCAGTCGTTGTAGTCTGCAGCTAGCGCGCTGGTCTTGGGCGATGTCGGTTTTGTCCTCGGAATTCGGGCTTGGATCGCTGCTTTGCGGGGTAGTTCGGTACATGAACGCACAAGCCCCTCCACCAGATGTGACGTGGTAGTGACTGTGAAGAAAGCAGCCAAACTGAGAAACACGAAACTAGCGTTTTATTGGGTGAACTTCCGCCCTCAATAACAAGCTACACTCAAAGAACGGTGGTAGCGGCGAACACAGTCGGCGATCGTCGAATATCTCATCAGCGGGTCAAGCGCGTCGGCTTTTATACAGCAGTTGTCGATAGTTCTAGACTAATCGTTGGGACCCACGCGCCTTCCACAATGTTCTACACCGTTTGCGTCACGCAATTAAATCAGATAACACAAGGTTCGGAGGCAAGAGACAGCGGATAGAAGCATGGATAACATTCCAGAAGCTTCGGATACATGCAGACGCGTCCCGCGCTGTGCGATAACATTTGTTAGGCGGCGAAACCTGGTCCCCCGATAAAGATAGACACGCGTGTAAATATGTTTTGTAAATATAATTTTCTATCATATTTCACTACTGTCATCTCCGTGGCATTTTGGCGGGATGTGCGAGGTACCCACACGGTACAATGGAGCTCTGCAGCTGCCGACGCTGAGTTTTCTCCACGATGGCAGAAGAGGGATCGGCACCCACCGAGGCGACTAAAAATTGTTGGCTCAGCTAATAGACCCAGGCCCATTCTGCGGTACTGACAACGTCGACATCGTGGACTAGCTACCCCTATAAGAGCGTCCAAGTAAAACCAATCGCTGTAATGAGCCGATCACGTTGGCTTACATATTATTGTACGTCAAAGCAACCGTGAACGTTTGATATTAGAATTATGAAGACGAAATCAGGTGCTGGGATGCTAGCAAGGAAAAGGTCCGCTACCGGTTCGGCAAGTCTGCAGGTAGAAAGGCAGCAGCAAAGAAGGAGAAGAAGAAGATAGAAGGAGGAGTCATACGTGACTTACGTGATAGCTCACGACAGCATGACGGAGTGTGAGAAAGTGGGCCACGTGTTAAAGGGCATAGCAAATGATGCCTTAAATCTGCTATTCTTCAAAGACTATGACACCGTCAATGCCATCATCCAAGAGTGCAAGCGCTTTAAGGCTGCCAAGAGTTGACGCATTATCCATCAGTTCGCTCGACTTCCGAACACGCGAGCAACGTGGTCGTGCGAAGACGTACCTGAGCCATCTGCGCCCGCCACCGTAGAACACGTGGGGAAGATCAACCAACGTGAACTTGACGCCGTGTATCCTGCTTCTAAGTGTGGGCGTACCTGCGAACATAGTTTCCAGATGGTGCCACTAGTCCCTGCTGTCGTTCATCATAAGCTCTCCAATGCTGGCCTGGACTCTGTGTGCGCTTATGTCTTTACCAGCCGATCGACCGTCGTTCCTCACTTTCGTGCGCCCAAAAGCAAAGGCCGCCGTTACGTACTCGCAATTGAGCCGTGTGGAGGACTGCTGATGACCGTGCCATTTGCTTCAACTACCGTCGTATTGGACACGTGGTCCACCATTGTAATAGCCGGTTCTATTGGTATCAGGTGCCCTATGGAAACACCCGTCACCCCGACATGGATCATCACAGATTTCACCTGTACCACGAACCTCCCCAAGCCACCGGCTACGACGTTCCCTCCATACCGTGTCGTCATTCACCATCTCCACGTGGTCACCAGTCCTGTTCGCCGTTATTTCGTCGCCAATTATCTCGTTCGCCCCGATTCCGCAACCCTACGTCGCCGATTGAACGACTCCCTCCGGAAAACTAGACGATGTAACTCCCAGATGTGATGCTGCATCGACCAGTCACATGCCAATGCCACTGACCTCACTACAGACCAGAAAGCACCTGGTAGGCAGTAAACTGGATGACGCACATGTTGTTGCTCTAGTGGACACTGCGGCTCAGATATCAGTGATAAATTCAGAGGTTCGTCGCCGCCTTAGGAAGGTACTGACACCAACCATAGCACGGTTCATTCGTGTCGACGATGGAGGAACGTTTCCCATGCTAGCAATGTGCTGCTTTGGAATAAGTGTTGCTGACCGATCCACAAGCGCACTACTTGCCGTGCTCAAGAAATGGTCCCATGAACTCATCCTCGGTATGGATTTTCTGTCCTATCATGCTGTCCTTATTTACTGTGAAACCGACTTGCTTCAGTTAGACCTACCGTGCTAACATGATGCTCTTACTGCACGCCAACCACGCTTGTGCTCAGTGCATTACGTTCATCTACCTCCTGAAGTCGTTATATAAGTGAACTTGCGGTCTTTTTCTCCAATTCCCGATGGCGATTACATGTTAACACCGATCATCGACGTCCTATTCGTTGACGCTCTTCCTCACACCTTTATTAGAGTTACGGATAATCGATAGTCTCTGCGTTTATTGTACTTTAGCAGGTGTACGCATCATATCTCAGAAGGCATGACTCTAGCACACATCCCTTTTATCGATGAGTGTGCCGTTTCTGTATACGTCAGCGACGTTTCTTTGTCCTCTGCCCCTTCCCCTTCTTCGCACAATCTCGTCGATGGCGATATTGGCAAGATGATAGCGCGTGACCTCCTTCCCGCTGAGTCAGCCAATATGCGGCACATATCGAAGTCCTACCGCGACATCTTTGACTTTAATGACCGTCCTTTGGGACAGACCTCGGTGCCCACTCATGAGATCAGTACTGTGGGCGCCAGCCCAATTATACTACGTCCTACACGCGTGTCGTATGTCGAGCGAGAAGTGATACAGCGTGATGTCGACAAGACGCTCACCAACGACGTGAACCTTCATGCAGTCCTTAGGCATCACCCCTCGTCCTAGTCAGAAAGAAAGATGGCAGCTGGCTCTTCTGCGTAGACTAACGCCACCTAAACAAAGTTATGCGCAAGCACGTCTACCCTCTGCCGAAGATTGATAACGCTCTCGACTGTCTACACGGCTCTACCTATTCGCTTCGATCGACCTGAGGTCAGAATACTGGCAGATATCCATCGATGAACAAGACCGTGAAATGACTGTATTTGCTACGCTCGATGGATTGTACCAGTTTAAGGTAATGCCCTTTGGACTGTGTAATGCCCCAGCCACATTCAAAAGGATAATGGACTCCTTCCTTCGTGGATACAAATGGTTCACATGCCCCTGTTACCTTGACAATCTCATTGTCTTCTCGCTGACATTTTACAGCCACCTTAGCCGCTTGTCAGCAGTTCTTGAAGTTTTCTGGCAAGCAGGCCGTCAGCTCAACTCTGCCAAATACCGTTTGGCCACCGAGAAATCACTTTGCTTGGTCACCTTGTGAGTGCTGAAGGCGTGGAACTTGACCCAGAAAAAAATTTGCGTTGTCCAAGGCTTCAATGTCCCACGTTCCACTAAAGACGTACGCATTGTGGCTTGTGCTCCTATTTTCGACATTTTGTCAAGAATTCCGACGTTGCCCGTCCACTGAAACAACTCTTAAAGAAGGAAACGTCATTTTATTGGGGTCCTAAACAGGCCACTGCGTTTCACATGCTCACAACATTACTTATGTCACCACACATTTTGGCTCATTTTGACCTGTCAGCGGCCAGCAGCAACAAGGACGAGGACACGTCATCGCCCATGCCAGTCGCATTCTTTCCCCTTGACAGTGCTACTTTTTGATCGCTGAGCGCGAGTGCCTCGCACTAGTTTAGGCTGTCGGCTACTTTCGACCATACTTGTTCAGCCGCACCTTTTCGGTGATCACAGGCCACCACGCGCGTTGCTGGTTGCCTTCCCTCAAAGGTCCGACTGGACGACATGGTCGCTGGGCACTGAAACTGCAAGAATACAACTTTGACATCATTACAAGTCTGGCAGACTGCACCAGGACGCGGACTGCCTATCCCGTCAAGCAGTAAATCCTCCCGACTTGTGAGCGCACGGTTCGGACTCCTGTATTTGCGCAATATCTCATTTAACTGACATACGCAGCGAACAGCTCCGCGCGGCCAATTTGCGGTCAATTATTTACCGTGTAGGCTTCATTCATCCACCCTGTCCCTACATATATTCATGCTTCGTAACGTCATCTTATAGAAGCGCAACGCCAGCTCCGATGGCCCAGAGCTCCTACTGGTTGTTCCCGAATTACTCCGTTCCACTGTTTTCAGACAGCTTCAAGACGCCCCGAGTGCTGGACATCCCGGAGCAACTTGCACGTAAAATCATGTTCAGCATCGGTTCTTCTGGCCAGGCCCACACCGCTCTGTCCGCCAATACGTCGCTGCTTGTGAGTCGTTCCAGAGCCACAAGCATTCATCCTTGTCGCCTGCCGCTCCTACTCAGCCCATAGACATTCCCGGTGTCACGTTTTACAACGTCGGCCTTGATCTCATCCGGCTATTCCCAACGTCTCTTGACAGGGAAGAAGTGGATTGCCAAAGGTTAGGGCTACGCTACACGACACGCCATCACGCGGGCACTTCCGACAATCTGTGCCCCTGAGGTTGTAGAATTTCTCCTTTACGAGATTATTCTTTACCACGGTGCTCCTCGACAGCTGATGACGGAACTTAGTTACTCATTTATGTCCCAGGTCATCGACGACAAACTTCATCCGTGTTAAATAGGCTGCAATCTATCCACTGCCTAACGTTGGCAAACCAGGGGGCTTACCGAGCGCCTCAACCACACGGTGACCACAATGTTCTCCATATACGTTCCTCAGACCACCCTGATTGGGACAACATCTTGCCTTATGTGACATTTTCCTACAACTCGTCATGGTATGAAACCGCCGGCTTTCCCCCCTTTTATCTTGTAGCGTTCCTAGTTAAAGGACACAAAAGACGGAAAGTATTGCTATGGAACTGGCGTCCATCTTGTCTACAATTTTATTCTAACTCCTTTCTCCTCTTCTCCTGAACCCAGACTCCTGCGCTTCTTCATCTTGTTTGGCCGCTATTCTCACATCCCACATGCCCTTCGAGACTCTTACAATGTTACAGATTACGCACACGATGCAGCTTCTCAGGCTGCAATGGCTCGCCATATTCCAAAGAATCGTCTTTATCCCTCCCAGCTGTCCCAGAACGCCTGCTAGGATCGCCAACACACAGTCATTAATTACTCTGCGGGCTTTTGGGCCCTCATCTAGACGCCTTCCCTCGAAGTTGGCTTATCGGCCAAGCTACATTACCGCTACTCCAGCCCTTACATGGTCGTACGTTAGATCACTGACGTCACGTACTAAATCACTCCATTGGACAGTCGATCATCTGCCGCGTCCGCTACTGATATCGTGAACATCTTCCGACTTAAGCCCTATGTTGCCTGACCTCATCCTACTGCTCCTTAAGCGCCGAGACGGCGTTCACATCGGCGGGGGTTTTATCTTACGCGCTATTTCCGCGCACTGAAACAAGCATCCTACCCAGCATGGAAGCATGCGCCAGCAAGACGGTGAAGACTGCTATCAGAGTAGCGGTGTTCGGTAAATGCAATTTCCTATCCCTTTTGGCTACTCGCGTCTCCGTGGCAAATATATATATATATATATATATATATATATATTGTGGCAGAACAGCGTGACTGAGGGAGAGAAAGTGGAAATAGAATGTGCGCGCCTTTGCTCGGCGGTACTTTGGCCTTTCCTGTGGCTTCCTCCCGGACTTCGTTTCACCATGTACATGAACATTTTCGTAACATCTTTGTCAGAAGCGTGGGGTAAATCCTGGACAATCCTGGACGGCCAACCTCGGCCAAATGTCCGACAAAGTAGACGCTTGGCCTGTATACGACCACGACCAGCGGACATAGCAGATTCCGGAGGATTCAATGACGACCGCACCTGCACCGAACCAGACAGGAAACGCGCAGGGCAGGCTGGCTACTGGACACCGCTGCGAGAGCCACCCACCTTTTCGGGAGAGGCGAACGAAGACGACGACGACTGGCTGAAAGACTACAGAAGAGTGAGTCGCCACAACCACCGGAGCTCCACGCTCATCTTGATAACGTGTTTATATTTTCTCGCTGGAACCGCGCTCCTCTTGTTTGAAGACGACCAGAACTTTGTAGAATTTTGTAGAAGAATTCACCAAGTGCGTCGGGGAACCGATCTCTAAGAAAAAGAACCTAAGCACACGATTTCCCGTACTCGTACAACGCAGACGCTTTCCCGAACATGTACGGCAGACGCTTTCCCGTACTTTCCCCAACTTGAATGGCACCACTATTGCAAATGTGTCCGTCTTAACCCATGACGACATCTCCTAGGTTATTCGGCAAGTGGTTGTCATTGATGCCGTCACTGCACATTTGACGATGGCTGTCATGCGCCACCGGCCACCTGGGCACGTCAGAGATACCGAGAGCCTCGCAGGACGTACGGACATCCGGGAAGCCGCAAGATGCGCCACAACGATTTATTCCGTGGGTTCCTTTCTCCTACAATGAGCCTTCTGGTTTATTTCTGCCCATGATACTCATGTCACCTGTATAACCTGTTAGAAGTCGCGACTGCTGCATTTCCTACAGCTGCGGTGTGCTTCACACATTGGTAGGTATTTCCACCGCCGCCAGCACCGTGCTCCACGGTTCGATGCCTACACATTTCATGTGCCCGCAGAGGATCCCTGGCTGTATCCGCGTTCCTTCCAACGGCTGCAGCGGGGATGCTTAAATAGCAGTGACTCCCCCGTTTCCGATCGCAGCCTGACACCACCACCGACACGACAACGGCGGTCTCCGTCACGACGTCGTCGTTCGTCTTCGCCGTCACTGGGACACTAGCTGGTGCGACCGACGGGGCTGAGGCCGCAATATATACAGCTTCATCAAGCCCCATTGTACAATAACGTTTAAAAACAAACTGTTTGTTTCAGTTGACAATGTGAGTGCATTTGCTTTAGTTGATACCGGTGCTGTCGTTTCTGTTATGAGCCTGTCTGTCAAAAATCGTCTTGGAAAAAAAGTTCTGTTTACTTCTGATGGGACGGCTACCTTTCGGTGAGTTGGCGGGGAGACGTGACACCCACTTCTGGTCTCTTCTGTTTCAGTTGTGATAGGGAAGCAGCCATTTCGAAGTGAATTTACTGCGCTTGCGCGCACAATGCATGACATTATTTTAAGAATTGATTTGTTGCCTGAGTGGGGGCGGGGGGGGGGCAACTTTGGATTGCCGCATTGGCGCGAGTTCTCTTCGCCGCGACGCGCGAACCTCAATGACAGACAACGCCAATGATGCCGCAGACGTTCTCTCCGTGTCGCAAGATCTGTGCTCGCCCCCTCAGACTGCAATGATTGAACCTGCCAACAGTTCCCTCCCTCATACGGATTCTAGTTGCGATTTAGCCGAGCCCAATTACAACAACGCGATCAAAATATGTGATAGTTTCTCGCTACTTGTTGTCCCCACAGATGGCCTCACTGAGCGGATGAATGAAACACTTACCAACATGATACTAATGTATGTCGTTGCTGATAACAAAAATTGGGACGCCGGCTTACCTTTTGCAACGTAGGCGCACAATAGTGCCAAGCATGAAGCGACTAGACATCAGCCCTTCTTTTTGCTCTACGCACGCGCTCCCCAGATCTTTCTGGTGATTTTTTTTTTACCTTCATCGTGTCAAGAGTACCATTCAATCACCCAAACTCAGTGTCCTGCTGAAGAAGCACGTCGACTGGGGCATCCTAGGACGTTGTCCTCGCAAGGCAACATCAATATTTGCTACGATTCGCGGCATGTCCCCGTCAGTTTTACTTCCGGCCAGTACACTTAGTTGTGGACACCTGTTAGCAAAAAGGGATCGTACCGGAAGTTTTTCGTCCCTTACACTGCACCATTCGTTATGCTCAGTCGCTTGAGTGATGTGAACTAAGTCGTTATGAAAGTGACGGCAAGTAATCAGCGTTCACGCGCGACGCAAGTTGTTCACGTGGTGAGACTCAAGCAGTACCATCCCAAGTCCCGATAACTCAGCGAGCTTCGCCTGCCCCCGAGGAATATGTACCAGTATTGCGCCACTGAGGAAGGTAAAGAGGAAGTCGGCTGTGTTGTGATCGTTGGCTCGGCTGTACTGGGCCTTACCTGTGGATTCACCTTGGACGTCGTTTCACCCTGGAAATAGACATCTCTCGTAACAGTATATATATATATATATATATATATATATATATATATATATATATACGTGCTTGGCATTGTTAGCAGGAGCGCCTCAGCATGAACCATCTGGTCTGGTTGCGTGCTATTGAACGCGTGATATGAAATAATGTTTGCTCCTTTCGCTTTTATCGATGACAGATATCTTCCCCAGGCATTCTAAAAACATTTTAGGAAGCCAAACACCTATTAATAACAGAGAAAAGACGGGGAATGCGGGAGATGGAAATTCAAGACGATGAGCAAAACGGGAACAAAGTGAATGCAGGAGCCAACGTTTCGACACGTGGACTTGCCCTCTTCAAGGCAACATATGCTTTCCTCGCCACAATATATATAGGTGGGGTTCTTCTAAAGGGGAGAGGGTGTGAGGTGGCAGGACGCGGAAACGAGGGCAAATGTGTTAGCGTGTCGAAGTGAGAGTAAAGGAACGCTGTGTACAAGGTCAAAGCCAGGGCACCCTCCACCCCAAACCCTGGTCTGTCAACACACGCGCGTTAGCCGGCGTCTCAAGGGCGTTTATGCCTATTGGTTGCAATGTCTTTAACTTATGGATAAGTTATGATTCTCTGTATTTTCATTCTCGTTCAGAACGGAAATTTGACTGTCGTATGTAGAGTTTAAGTTCATCAAGGTTATTACCTCGTTGGTTGAAATGCTTGGCGACGGCTTTGGGAAGCTTTTTAGCTGTGTCCGCGCGATGTCCATTTAATCTAACGTTCATTGATTGTCCTGTTTCACCGATATATTGTTTCTTACAGAAGGAACACAGAGAACGACACATTACCGGACGCTTACAGATAGCCAGCAATATTCAGACCACAACAGTCATCACCCGCGACATTGCACGCAAGGAATTTTTGTCGGACAAGCGAAACGTTGAAGAAGAATCTGCAGTGAAGACCGCGATTATATCCACCACGTAAATGACCTTAAATCAACGCTAGCAGGAAGAACTATCCCCAAGTTGCTCTCGATAGAGCTTATGATGCCGCGTCAAGACTGGAGAGACAGTCGGAATTGGCGAAGAGGCAGCCGACATTAGAATCTGACAGACCGCCGGCCTTTATAACAAAATATTCTAAGGCACTCCTGAATATAAACAACATCCTAAGAGAATACCGCCCAATATTATCAAGTAACGAGCGTCTCCGAAAAGCGTTCCCGGATGTACCCAGTGTTACCTATCACCGAAACCAGAACTTTAAAGACATGTTATTGCAAGCAAACGTCAGTCAGCATCATTCCCCCTTAATAGAAGCGTGTTGTCGCCACAGGTGCAAAACCTGCAGGCACCTTCAAAGTGTCATCAAAATAAAAGTACGCGAAATAGTTATACAACACATGAAGCCAAATGTAGCTTCACTTGCACAACTTCGGATGTGATTTATATGCTTTATATGGTATATGGTGATTGGTATATTTATATGGTATATGGTATATGGTGATTTATATGGTAGGGGGAGGTGTGCCCTGGCTTCGACCTTGAACACAGCGTTCCTTTACTCTCAATTCGACACGCTAACACATTTTGCTTCGTTTCCGCGTCCTCCCGCCTCACACCCTCTCCCCTTTAGAAGAACCGCACCTATATATACTGTGGCGAAGAAAGCATATGACGCCTTGAAGAAGACAAGTCCACTTGTCGAAACGTTGGCTCCTGCATTCACCTTGTACACGTTTTGCTCACCGTCTACTTATAACAGCACATTTACTTCACAAAAATTGTTGTACATTGGCCACCTTAAAAAATAGTGGTAGGAAAGTACTACATTCCTAATTCGGCATCAAACACGTATCTTTGTTCTGTAAGCTGCTTCTATTAAAAGACCTTAGGCAGATAAAAGCAATATATGAATATACACCTTATGTGAAATTAGTGCTATGCTTAACAACGGTTTGTAAATATCATGCCCACAAAATTCTCGCATATGTAAGGGCAGTGTAAAGTATGCAATATGTTGCCTACTTGAGATGCATTAGGGCATGTGATTAGCATAATTGCGATATTGTTTTTATTGCCTATTTATATATTTGTAAGCAGGATATTGATGTTCGTTGACTAGTTAGGCCAAGAGAAATATAACTGCTACAGTTTCCATAAAGTCACCAATAATAAACGCAATAAACGTTATCAGAATAGTTCCAGTGGTTGTCTACAAAAGGGATAGATTCATTCCCATGTTTCTAGATAGAAGCCTACGTTTTAAAGCTTCCGCATTATGCACCCTTTAGATTACGAAGAGGGACACCGACGCAGTCTAGGTGCGCCTAACAAAAGAGTTTGTTTCAGGTCACTCCTGCTTTCTCCCAGACAAAAAAAGTCATTTAGAAAATGTAATTGGTTGTGTATTTTCTTCCCGCAGAGCGCCCCGTTTTACACCAAGTTGAACTTGACAGAGGCATACGGACGAAGCGCAGAAAGAAGCTTGGTAAGCATTTCAAGATATCACAAAATAACGAACAACCATCAGCACTTATATTAACACACAACGGTACTCGACAACGGTACGTCAGATTTCCATGGAAATGCTGTCACTTGCCGCGAGCTAAATCCCTGGTAATTATGTGGCGGCTTTCTACGCAGGCGCCGGATGCGTATGGCGCGGCTGGACTTTGCCGCGCAGGCGCTATGTTGAAAGCAATCTGCGTCAGGTGCAGCGTTATGTTTGCCAAGTGTTCAAAATGTTCGTGTGCGCTGTGCTTTGACCGCATAGTTCGCGTCGAAGCGAGCGGCAGCACGAAGGTCAATTCACTCGCCGCTGCTGCCGTTCTTCCTCACGTGTGCGTTTTGAGTGGGAGTGTCCACCTTGCTAGAGTAGGGTGTCTTCGTGTTTGCAAGTGCGTACATGACACCATGCTCGTTCGTTCAGTTATTAAGCGATTCTTTACAAGTGTCTATAGCTGATAAAACTACTCTTCTTGATTCGCTCACCTTTTTAGCCATTTGCTATCGCAATCGATGCTTCGCCTGTCGGTCGAACCTGCGAGTTTTGACGTGTAGCATTCATTAGCTAGGTGACCAGTTTCATATTTTGCGCTGTTTTTTCCGTCCTGCCGTTTCGTGTCCCAAAAAATACCCCATTCTTCCGCTTAATATCATTACATATTTGATGGTCAGGACCACGTAGCGTTTAGCATATTCTCTCAAGCATGCAAACAATATCACTGCTGCATTCGTAGAGAAAAGTGAAAGCATAAATAAATTGTGAAGCATGTCAATGAGACGTATGTTACCATTTGAAAGCAAAATGTTAATAAAGCGTATGGTATTCATACTAGGACAGCCATAGAATGCAAATTCCATTTGCCCAATATCACAACAGTTACAGTAGTTTGTATTTGATCCCATTATTTGCCAATCACAGAACGCCAATCACAGCAAAATACATTATTCATTTCGTAGGAGCATCCCACAGGAGGAAATAAAACACTATTGTCACGGGGCACCAGGACTTTGGAAGTAAAATTGGGATAAAAGCACTTCAATTGGGCCATCCTGCAAGTCTTGAACGTGATATGAAAGCGAAAGAATAAATGAGTTTAAAGCGCAAAAGTAGTGCCTTAGACTTCTGTTGGTTCTCGTGGCGGTGATGTCGCAATGATAGACTGATTATTAGAAGAGAAAATCAAGGTCAATTTTGAGACTAGACCAAAACGCCGTACGTTAGTGTGACATCACGTATTTCAGTTTATTTTTCGTGATTTGGCGGCCTCGGCGCAGTAAGTCTTCCCGAAGCTTGTCACCTTCTGTCGTTGGATTATTTAAAATACACTGTAGTCAACCTATAGCGCAAAATCGTTTCCTATACCCTAGAAGATGCTGTCAACAATCATGACGTCACGAAAGGCTGCTGCGTGAACTTCAAGGTGATGGCGTCAACCGTCTCTTGCTTTCGCGCTTTTCTCGCCAGGCAAATGTCTCCGGCGGAAAGAGTGGTGTTGTTTACATTGTTCAAGCGTGATTAACTAACGTGCAAGAAATTGATGTCTTCTTTAATGTCCCTTGAGATGCACCTTTCTCTGCAGTCTCTTCAGTTAGAGTTATATAACACATCAGTTATAACCCACCCAAGTTGACCATGTTAGTTTCACTTGGATCCTAAATGTGCCACAATTCGACTAGGTGGCCCTTTTGGGGAAATATTTGGGGAAAGTTACACCTGAAATTGCCAGTCATACGGCTGGGGAAAGTGCACTCTTGCTTTGAACATAATTTTCTGGAGGCTGAAGAAACGTTTGGGTGAAGAGTGCTGGTCGCCTCGGCGGACGCCAAGCTCGTCAGGCAGTATACACAGTTTTGTTCTTACGTTCATAAACATCAATGCAACGTGACAATATTAAAGCACAAAAGAAGCCAATAGAACGCTGCTGAAGTGTTTTCCTGAGCTCAGATGGAGTGAGCGAATATGTGAGTTTAGGGTTCATAAGTTGAGAGATGCCTGTTACTTCAATGTATGTTACAGCGAAGCTGCTTGCCTCTAGCGCCCGTATGCTTACCCCGCATGCGTTGCCAGCGGTAGTGGGTTCGCGACTTGCGTCAGTATCGTCACGAGGAATGTGCGCGCTGCCTACCATTTGGGGGGAGAAGGGGTGGGACAGATGCAAAGGCCACGTGGGCCTGTGCACATGGCCTGCGCTTTTGTAGTTACACGTCACGTGCGTCGGAGGTACCAGCACTGCTGGAACGGCGACGAGTAAGGGGAGATGGCAAAGATTAAGGCAACTGCGTCTGCGCACGTGGCCTGCGCTTCTATGGGTATACCGTCAGCTACTTCGGAAGTGCCGGCGCAACGCAGCTGAGGTTGCACCAGATGCATGGGAGGTGCGGTGACCGCGGTGGTGCTCGCGTCGGCGTAGTGTGGCGTCGTGTGAAAGGAATGTACGAGTTCATAATGTGTGATGCTCCTGTGTGCTGCCTAAAAAGCTTCGCTGGCAATATGTCCCTGTATGAATGTTGCGACGAATAAATGTTTGTGTGTTGCTTAGTTCTGTACATCCTATTTTCTAGCAATGCCTACTCAAAGGCAGCCAACATCGCCGTATCAGTCTACAGACCATTGACGACGCCTCCGCATTTGCACGAAGAGCAGCCCTAGCGTATGGGTGGACCTGAGTTAAGAATATTCGCAGACAGGATTCGGCATCATCGTTGCCGATTAGCATTATTGCTGATCTATACCAATCTACTCCGCAAGCTTTAATATTGTAGGGTACCCGTGTAAGTAGACATCTCCGTGCTCAATTCTGTTCCAATAAAATGAACTGTTCGGAACTTCTAAAGCCTGCCACTCAAATCTCTCAATATGTAATGTCCCAATATGTAATGGGCTGACCATATCAAATGCACGGAACACCAATTTTACGATGAAAGAAGGAAGACACCCAAAGTGAATCACAAGGAAAGGTTCAATTTCACGAAGAGTTCGTACTCAGGCCACCAGTAGAGGGTGATTCACTCATTAGACACATAGACAAAATTATCACTGCCAACTGGATGAATGTTAGTGAGAAAAATTTAAAAGTTTATTCACACTTCCCACAAAAGATGTTTGACGAATTTACAAACAAGTATGCATGTATGTGAAACCAAAAACAGGGTTTTTGGTTTTCTTGCTGCAATACAGATATACGTTTTTGCGCGTCTACAAGTTACTACGATAAACCGATATGTAACAGTGAGTGCTAAACTGTATCGTACGCACGCTGCATACTACTGGCAGCATTAAATTATTTACTGTTATTTAGACCGGGGTAGGCAGCAAGAATCAGGGCATCTCCGGGGAGTGTGCTTAAAAAGGTGTTTGGTGTGTTGCGACACCATCGACCCGACCCACCATCGACCCTCCTATCCTTGCCTATGCGTAGGTTCCTGCGGTCTAGCTGAGGCAACACATAACTTGGACAAATGCTTCACGCCGTTGGCAACGTCCCCCCCCCCCCCGCTCATTTAAGCGCCCTTGGATAATCAGTAGACGCCTTTTCTATTCACCACTTCACCATCTTACGCTCCTTTTTACAACATGTGCTGTCTCCTTTATTTAATTTTTAAATTTTCTGCGGCTATACTTATCTTCTCATCAGCATTATTAAAATATAGTCATTTAGATGGGCCCTTAAACATTTTTTATTTAAGTCAAGCCATTCTGTTGTAGTTCAAGTGTAATATTTCATAAACACTTCACATTAAAAGTATTTTTTGCATTCATTTTAAGCAAAATTATTGCCAACCAAAGATACCCTTTGACCCCCTTCGCAGTGCTCCTGCTTCTTCTTCAATGACTTCCGCTGTGAAAGTTACGGCGCAATGGGGCGTGCTCACAACATACCGCCTATTGAATCTGGCCGTAGTGCGCAGACCAACTTGGATTTTGGATTTTCACGTTGAGACCATTACTTCCGAATTTGACGCCTATGACAAGCGAAACTTAGCCAAAGTCTGAGGCTATTCCATAACTTACACTTGAGTTCAGGATGTCTTCATCCAATTGGGGTGCCACTGTCTTCAACTATGCACGATTGTGTTTCCTTGCACCGAGTGACAAGTACCACATATTTTTTCTGGCTTATTTTCAAAATCAAATATAACACAATTTTTGCCTTCGCTCGCGCGAGCACGTCAGGACTATCGACATCAGGCAAGCGACGGTAGCCGCACTGCCAAATCGCATTGAAAGAATTCCTAACGCAGTGAGATTCGACCATGATGGCAACACATCTCGAATGAGTACAACTGGGGAAGCAGGCAACCTGTTCCGGTGCCATGCTAGGGCCGGAGCGGGCTCGGTACGCGCCAGGAGCACTTCACCTACACAGACACCTGAGTACCATAGCTTGTTCACAGTAGCCTGCAACAACAGCACGCTCGTCACGCCACCCCGTGACGGTCGCGTTACATATCTTAAGCAGCAGACGAAGTTACATGGAACTGTAACGGAGCGCTAAGCTTGCTATTTGCAATACAAGGCTGGGGAGCGGCGCTCGCGTCAACAGGCTACAGTCTGGGCGAGCTACGTGTTGAAGAGTGGCTTTGACCTGCGCGAAATTGAACGCCGGATAGTAGCCGCATTGAAATTGCACATTTTGAAGAGCTGCCGATGGTTAAATACGACCAAGACTTGTACGCAACGAATTAAACGTAATTACTTCCCTTTACCCGTTACTGTAGGTAAACGATTGCTTTGTGTAGTCAGTAACGCCCACTGTAATTATGATATTTTCAGTAAGCAGTCACATGTAACCAATAACATCTTTCCCAAAAGAAGCTTTAAGGGCTGCGCAGGTTCTTGCAGTTAAATTTGGCGGGAAGTAAATTGTTCAAAATAATGAAAACATGTGCCTGCTTAACGTAGCTCGTGGAATCGTCCAGTAGCTATGTCTCGAACACCTGAGAATGACAGGGTCGCCCATTTTAACACGTCTTTGGAGGACCGACCACTGAGCGTTGTTTTCTTACTATATACTGATGTTTCAGTGTCCCCTGTAAGCGCTTCATTGCTGCGTTCATGTTTGTCATGTGCTGCTACTCAATTCATTGCTTGATGCATTACATAACTGACTCTTATATAGACAGAGGGCATTCGCCGTTAAACGTATATGTTTATAACTTTTTCTCAATTATCCTCTGTTTATTTCAATATGAGAATTGTAAACGTCACCTTTCGCACATTGCACAAATCTGCTTATTATTCAGCATGGCTCGAAGAAGAGGATCTTACCTTACACTAAAAGTCAAGGTATGTAAGTAAGGAATTACGAAAATGTCACTGATCTTCTTTTTACCTACAATTTTAGAACACATAAAGCAATAGGTGAATTGAAGCCATGAATTCTCAAGGCTCATGGACGTATAAATAATGCTGTGACCAGCACGTGTTTTGACATATCCGCAGCTGAATTGCAATCAGAATGCACTCTTGTTCCACTTATTTGAGCAATACGATTTTATGCATTCAATCAGAAAGGTAAAAGGAACATCAGTTTTGTCATAAACTTTGGAAACGCATTACTCAAAACTGTTGTCAACCTTAGAATGCACTGCAAGTTGATAAGACTCTTGATGTCACCAGATGCAATCCATAATTTACAATAGCTGTCCTAAAGTAACTAGCTTCAAATTTCATTCGCAAAAGATTATTTATTAATCAAGCGTTTACTTTTATTTTTGGAGCAAACAATATCAGCCTCTGATAAAGTTCTATCTCACGAAGCAGAATTCTAATGATTGCATTCGTGATTTTTCAAAATTAATTTAACCAATAAACAGTACACCATGACTCGTACGCATCTATTTTGCCATTGAAACACATGAATAGTAGCTCAGTGCTGAATTATATATGTATTAACTTGATGTAAATTGCATTAAAGCCTTCCCTACCTTTTTTAAGGAACGTCAAGGTTTGTTGTGCTCGGTTAAAATAAGTTCTCTGAATTTAAACGGCTAACCAGTAAAGTAAACTGGAACTAGATCCATGAAATGTTGGCCGACAAATTCAGACGCCACTCTACAAATTTTGGTGCCCACTCTGGACTGTAGTGCCGGGTAATATACTGTGAGGGATTTTCATTTTGTTTTCTATGGTCTTCCTGGGAGCTCCGTGCTCTATTTCAAGGAAAAATGAAGCGTTTCACTTCATACAGGACTCAGATCCAAGTGTCGCGGGATTCAGTAAGCACAATCCTGTGAGAAAGGCGTCGTAAGGTACAAGACAGGACAGGCACTATCTGTCTTAACAAACATCATGTCTTAGAAACGTTGAGCGCTCACCGTTCTTGCTTCTTATTTTCCCCGGATGTACTGTTTTGGCTTTATTGTCAGCTGCAAACTTCTTTATAAAATGAACACACCTTTTTCAAGTAGAGTACTCCTGTATTTTTAAGTTTGTGTTTAGGTTTCTTATTCAGCTTAAAATTTATTTGGGGGAGGGGGCGTTAGTGGCTAAATAACTTGATTTTTGCTGAAGGATGTTGTAGTTACATAGTCCCTGCTAGTTGGCAGCGTAGATAGATCGATAGATATGTTATTTACGGCGTGCCTCAACAGCCTTTGGCCTAAACAAGCACAAGCTAGGTCACATACAGAGACCATGATATGAACCAGACACAACAGGAAAAAAGGAAATCAAAAAATCATATGGATAATAAAACAATAATCCAAAAGGAGCGACGAAGAACAGCAGTTTCGGCAAGCATGTCCCTGCTATCAAAGCTGCAAAGTATATCACAACTCGTGCTGCTGGGAGATTTTAACGCGCACTATTCGGCTTGGGGCTATCAAAAATTTCACAAGAAGGGAACTAAACTCTGGGAGACCGCTCAAGACCTTGGCTTTACTTTTCTTTTTGACCCTGAAAGACCAACCCGCATAGGCAATAGCGTGAGCCAAACACCTCACCTGATTGGACCTTCAGCAGGAACATAGACAATGCCATCTGGGAGAATACCGAACTAACCGTTGGTAGCGACCATTACATTCTCTCCATTACGGTACCATCCAGAGGCTACAAGCGAAATAAGCTCAAAATTAGGCACACTAAATGGGACGCTTTCCGCTATGCTCGCAATGGACCTGAACCCGCAACCATTACAAACCTTGAAGAGTGGATATCCACTCTTCTCAATGACGCAGCTAACTCGACCACGGAGGTAGACCAGGAGGAGGACGGCCCGGCTCCTGATGCTAAACTGGTCCACCTGTGGTCTGTGCAGCAGACCTTGCAGAAGCGCTGGCTCGCGCAGAAACACAACCGTGGCCTACGCAGACGCATTGCGAAACTCGAACGGGATATCGAGAAATACTCACAACAGCTCAGTCAGGAACACTGGCACCAGCTATGCGAACGCCTTAACGGCCAGCTAGGGCGCCAAAACAGCTGGTGCCTGCCTAAACACCTACTTGACCCCAGTCAGACTAAAACAGCATCACAAAAGAATCTTCAGAGGATCATACACTCTTTCCCGGGAGGTAATGATGCCCTTTTTGAAGCTGCTAAAGACCGCTACTTTATACAAGCACCAATATTCCTCTACCTGTGGCTTGTACCGGAAAAGAAAACAGGGAATTATACAGCGAAATTATGGAATCTGAAGTATGCGCTGTCCTAAACAACCTTAACACTACAGCGGCGGCTGGCGAAGACCGCATCCCTAATAATATGCTGCGGAACCTAGACGATCCGTCAGTTACCGAAATCACCAATCTTTTCAACATCCACTGGAAACAGGAAACTATACCCACCAGCTGGAAACATGCAAACGTAATTTTCATACCCAAACCAGGCAAACCAGGCAAGAAGCTGGAGCTAGAGAATTTCCGCCCTATCTCCTTAACCTCTTGCCTGGGGAAGGTTATGAAACACGTAATTCTTAACAGGCTAAACGAGTATACTGAAAGCAATGGGCTGCTGCCACATACGTTGATAGGCTTCAGATAAAATCTGTCAACTCAAGACATTATGTGACCAATTCAGCAAGATATCCTACATCCGGGCCCTATAAGAGCCACCTGTACAATTCTAGCGCTGGACGTGAGTAAAGCGTTTGAAAATGTGTCACATGCTTCAACACTCACAAATCTAGCCGAAATGAATGTCGGGAAGCGCACTTATAGCTATATTACAAGCTTTCTCAAGGATCGCACTGCAAAAATACATTTTGGGCACATTCAAAGCGGACAATTTCGATTAGGTTCGAGGGACACCCCTCAGGGTGCGGTCCTCGCCCCCTTCCTTTTTAATGTGACCATGCGAAACCTGCTTCCATTACTGGAAAGGATCCCGCATATCAAACACTCCATTTATTCCGATGATATCACCATCTGGACCAATAGCGGTTCCGATGGAGAAGTCACGGAAGCATTACAAGCAGCCGCGGATACTGTACAAAATTTTATGCGACAGAATGGTCTAGCTTGCTCGCCGACGAAATCGGAGCTTCTCGTCATTCGAGATAAATCAACCTAACATGCCACCGAAAGCGACGCCACCTCACCTATACGAGTCAGTGTGGAAGACGGCCCAGTTCCACCCGTACTGACTATAAGAGTTCTGGGCATGCTAATTTACACAACACTCATAATTCTGTGGCGATAGTCCGATTACAGACAAAAGCCCGCCAAATATGGCGCCTAATCAGACGAGTAGCCACACGACACCGCGGTATGAAGGAGGCTGATATATGCTATCTGACGCAGGCTTTCCTATCAGTCGAATCGTATATTCCTTCCCTTACTACAACCTACGCCTTCCTCAGAAGGAAAAGGTTAACAGCGTCATTCGCACAGCTTATAAAGCTGCCTTGGTCCCCGAGGTACGCGAACACGGAACGATTACATGAGCTAGGTATATACAATACCCTAGACGAACTCGTGAAGGCTCATAAAACAGCCCAACGTGAACGACTCTCCTGCACCGCAACTGGCAGGGTCATTCTAAGTAAACTCGGGCTGAATCCCGTTATGAATTCAGCAGGAAGAACAACATTACTCGGTGCGGTCAAATGCCGTTTGGTTATAAAACCATTACCCAAGAACATGCTCCCTGGGAGACACGACAAGAGGCGGTCTGCCAGAGCCAAGGCCCTTCAAGAAAGGTACAAAAGCAACCAGCATACCGCTTATGTCGATGCAGCAAAGCAAAATCACCAAACTTACGTAGTGAGCGTCGTGACCGGAGAGGGAAGTATGCTCAACGCCGCGACCATAAAAACAGTGTCCACCGTGGAAACGGAAGAGACTGCCATTGCTTTGGCCATCATGAATCCCTCCCTGCAAACTATCATAAGTGACTCAAAAAGCGCAATAGTCAACTTTTTGAGAGGCAGCATAGGCGTCCGTGCAGCGCGAGTCCTACGGGACTTTACAAATGAAAATACTGTAGAACTCGTATGGGTCCCTGCCCATTCGGGGAATCAAGGTTAAGAGGAAGCGCACTGGGTAGCCCGAGGTCTAATCAACCGGGAGTTGTGCCCCTCAGAATTGGATCCCATGGTTGAGGCACCGACGACACACCACGAGATAACAAACTACTACAAGCAAACAGGCGAATATACCCGCCTCTAAACGCAAGCCTCACGCAAGCGCAAGCCTCAATCCTCCGTCGAATCCAAACTAAGTCGTTCCCCAGCCCACATTGGCTGGCCATAATTACCAACGGGCAATGGAACGCAATATGTCAAAACTGCACAAATCAAACATTGGCTACCCAAAATCACATTCTTTGGGGGTGCAAGGGCTTACCCCCTCCCAGGTCGCTCATGCCAGCTCCCTCACAACAGACGTGGGTGGAGCTGCTCAGAATGCCGGATGAAAAAGTAGAAAAAGCCCTCATTGCCTGGGCTGAAAGGGTCGCTCCTCGTGAGGGGCCATCCTAGGACTTGGGCCTGCCAGATAACTGACCAGAATCTGAATAAAGTTGTCACCGCCACCTGGCTGATCTGTAAACAAGTAAAGCGACATATTGGACACATCTCAGGACAAAACCTATCACAAAATTCGACGGCATTTGCTTGAGAAACATCAAATCGCAGTGACGTCAATAACTGGTCACACTCAATGGAACCACGCACAATTTTATGAAGGAACTGCTTGTCACGTGCAAGGCGCCTATCAGGAAGAGTAGCCATATTAAGGTCTGCTACAAGAAAATCATAGTTATAAAAAGGATGGCGACCAAAGTATCTATCAGACAGTATGCGTACGAACTTGCACTGAAGATTTGCAAATCGATTGGAATAGCTAATGGAGATGTCATTCCAGAAAACTAACGCCAACTCGACGCGTGCTCTCACTAGAGCACAGTAAAGAGTGTGCATACAATCGTATCGATGAAATTTTCTCCTTAATCTAGGAATAATACCAATATGCCTCAACGCGCAAAACAATCGAAGGTAGATCAAACCGGAAATCTAGCTTTGAGTCAGCAATAACACGAAAGTCTCGCGAATGGGCAGCACGAGATATTTTTCCACCAAGAAGAGGTATTTCCTCTTGCTGCTAACTCATTGATAGGCTTCTTATGTACGAGTTTCTTCCGTTTCCTCCTCAAGTATCGTAGAATTTTATTTATTACCATCGTATGGTCACTGCAGCGCACCTTGCCAAGCACGTCTACATGTTGTATGATGCCAGGGTTAGCGCAGCGTATAAGGTTTATTTCATTTCCAGTCTCGTCATTCGGGCTCCACCACGTCCACTTTCGGCTATCCCGCTTGCGGACGGAGGTATTCATTATCCGCATATTATCCTGTTCTGCAAATTCTACTAATAGCTCTGCCCTGCTGTTCATAGAGTCTATGCCATATTCCCCCACTGACTTGTCTCCGGCCTGCTTCTTGCCCACCCTGGCATTGAAGTCGCCCATCAGAATAGTGTATTTTGTTTTCATTTACCCATCGCCGATTCCACGTCTTCATGCAAGCTTTCGACTTCCTGGTCATCATGACTGGATTTAGGGGCGTAGACCTGTACAACCTTCAGTTTGTACCTCTTAAGTTTCACAAGACCTACCACCCTCTCGTTAATGGCATAGAATTCCTGTATGTTACCAGCTATATCATTATTTATCAGGAATCCGACTCCTAGTCCTCGTCTTTGCGCTAAGACCCGGTAGCACAGGACGTACCCGCTTTTTAGCACTGTATATGCTTATTTTGTCCACTTAACTTCACTGACTTCATCCCATTTGCGGCCCTATAATTCCTCCAATAGCACTGCTAGACTCGCCTCACTAGATAACGTTCTTGCGTTAAACGTTGCCAGGTTCAGATTACAATGGCGGCCTGTCCGGAACCAGGGATTCTTAGCACCCCATGTTGGGTCGCAGGTCTGACCGCCGCCGTGGTCAGTTGCTTTGCAGCTGCTGGGGACTGAGGGCCGGGGTTCGCTTGTTGTATTCATATAGGAGGTTGTGGCCAAGTACTCCACCAGGGTGGCCAATCCTGCCCTGGTGAGGCAGTGCGTTACCGGTTCTGGTCATCGGAATCAGGCCGCACTCCAGGCCTGTTTATGTGGTTTTATCAACATGCGGATTTTTTTAGCCTGGCGGAAAATTGCACGGCACCGGTATTCGAACCACGGTCCTCTTGCACGCGAGGCGGATGCTCTACCTCTAGGCCACCGCTGCAGCGTATTGAATAAAGAGGGGGAAATCACTGCCCCCTGTTGCGTGCCCCTTTCACGAAGTTCGCCACATTTGTGATTCGAGATCGGCCACCCAGAGGACAGCCGTCCTGTCCGAGAGGAACAATCTAAGATAGTTGTAAAATTTCTCACCCAAATTGAGCCGAGATATCGAGGCTAGGATATGCGAACGTAGAATGTTGTCGAAGGCCTTCTGAAGATCAAGTCCCAAAACGGCCCGAGTGTCGCTAGAGTCTTTATCTATGATTTGATTCTTAACAGTTTCATAGTATCCTGCGTGGATAGGCCTGCTCTGAATCCTATCATACTATGGGCGTAAATGTCGTTATTCTCCAAGAACCGGGACAGTCGATTGAGGACCACGTGCTCCGCTACTTTACCTACACAGGATTGAGCGAGATTGGACTCAAGTTGTTAAGGCTAGGTGTTTTGCCAGGTTTGGGGATCAGTACTGCGAGAGCAGTCTTCCAAGGCAATGGAACGGCTCCATTCGTCCAAATCTCATTAATTTCCTCTGTGAGGTACGCGAAAAATTTATCATCCAGATTTCGCAACTTCTTATTGGTGATGCCATCCGGCCCTGGTGCAGATCTACCATTGAGTCCAAGTAGAGCTCTACGAATTTCTCGACACGAATCTCTGCATCCAGGTAGGAATTGGCCCGGCCTAGGTAATCGAGGTGTACAGGAGACCACCCTGACCCGATTGGGAGGTATTTGTCAGCAAGCGTGCTGATCTACTCATCCTCAGAGGTAATTCGTGCGGCCTCATGTATGGTTCAACCAATGACATGCCTCAGATTAGGCTTAGTATTGGCCTCGTTAAGCAGATGCTTAAGCAGGTTCCAAGTTTTACCATAACCCATTTGGCCGCCTATCGAATTGCGAACCTCGTCCCATTTCTGTTTTGAGAGGGCTATGCAATGTTGCTTAATGTGTTTGTTAATCTCAGATATCTCTTGGCGTAGCCTATGGTTAAGACATTGACACTTCCACCTGATGAGAATGGACTGTTTGGCCTCTAACAGATGGGCTAACCTGCTGTCCATTTTCTCAACACTAAGGTCGGTGCAGACCTTAGAGGCTGCACGCCGAACGTACTCTTGGACCTGACCCATTCATAGCTTTATGGTAGATCGGGAATCTGAGAAGGGCCTCTCCTCCCGAAGCTTACGGAATTTATCCCAGTAAGCGTGCGAGAATTCGCGTATTTTTTACCCACGATAGGAAGGTGTGAATTACAGCTGTAATGACCACTATCAAGGTTCTCCGCCAAGTTGTTCTATTTGGGCTCAGTCACGTTCTTGACAAAGATGAGATCCGGGGTAGAGTCTCTATACGGGGCTATCCCGATTCGGGGTTGAAAAGTTAGGATCAGTGATCAGCATCAGGTCCATATCCATGGCATTCCCCCAGAGGTGTTTACTCTTATTGGTATCATATTTATAACCCCAGACATGAAGCAGGGCATCAACGTTCCCTGCGACAGTAAGAGGGCTTGATCTTGCCAGGTCTACGGCCTTGCAGAGCAGTCTTAAACCGTTGCCTTCTATCGTTGGAACTGCTGTAAAGGTTAAGAACATATATGCGGCCTCGGTTGACCTGACCAGGTATGATCTCTACCATGACATACTCAATATTATTACTAGCTATTTTGAGATCATGTGTTACATGAGTAAGTTTCTTTCTAACGAGAGTACATACCCACTCTCACCGATTGTGTGGTTATGGAGCAAAACCTAGTCATTGAGATGCCAATCGAGGGTTTCCTGTAAGATTACCTGGGGCTTCCTTTCCCAACTGCGTAGATATTGCTGTAAGGTAGCCTCCTTCCTAGACAATTCCCTACATTTCTGCTGCCAAATTTGGAATGTCTCAAGGAGCGTAGCCATCTCTTACGAGCTGGACACCGATCCTAGGTGGGGCTAGAATCGTGGCTACACTGCTAGCCACTGGGTCAGGAAGACGTATTGGTGGGTTCGGGGGCGCTACCGGGCCCACAACACACTCGAGAAAAGATTCAACTTTGGCCAACCATTGGGTGGTGTTTCCTGCTAAAGTCATAATCTTGCTTTCCATCTCAGTGTTCCTATCACCTAACTGTTTCATACTTCCGGTGAGAGCGGTTAACATCTCGCGAAGCTCTGATTTAGCTTTACGTGACACGTTCTTCTGATCACATGCTATTGCCCTCATCTTCGGGGGTCGTGACCCGTCGCTACCCCCGGCTATCGGGACTACCAGAATTTCCGCGTTGACGGTAGCAGCAGGCTAGGAGTTCCTAGCGCCGTTAGTCTCGACTAACTCAGCCATTAGCCTATAAATGTTCTCTCACATGGCCGCTTTCACGCGCCCTAATCGCAAACTTTTTTCCAAACTATCATCAACCTCTGGCAGCAACCTCGGCATCAGGTCTGATGGTGCTCCACGCACCCGATCTGCCCAAGTGGGGCGGCCCTCCTTGTGGACAATCTGCTGCTGATGATGATGTCCCCTGGCTCTGTATCTCTACCTGGATTGGCTTCTGGGCTCGAAGAAAACCATGGAAGCCGGTCGTCCTCTGTAGCGACCACAGTAACGGCTCCCGGATAAACTTCTGGAACGGTGGCGACTCCTTGACCGCGATCCAGAGCGACGGTGATCTCACTCGACAGCTGGTTGCTGGGGGCGATGCTGGTGGAGCTTCAGGAACTGCAGCTCGTCACCATGGCAATCCAGGGTAGCACATCTCATCCGGCCCCTTTCGAATCTGGCTCATTTTCTTCGATGACATCAAGCGACGTATGTGATTTTAAAGTGTTGCCTGCATGCCTTCCCTGTCGTGAGATGCCTCTCGGCACACAACTTGCATTTAGGCATGCACCGATGTTGGTCGTCAAGCTCGAGGTTACACATCCTCTGCACACGGCTTCGCTGGGCGTCGGAAATACGTCGGCACGATGGCCGAGCCTCCCGCATACGTAGGAGATGTCGATCTGCTTACGAGATAAAGTACATCTGACCAATGCATTCTCACATCTGACGTAGTTGGTTACCGGGTATTCGTCAAATGCTATTTTGACGCTGCCCGTGTCCTTGATCCTCTTGGCTACCAGCGCCATGGGGTTTGTTGCATTAACAACCTTCCGTTGCAGCACCTCTGGCCAGTCACAACGGGCAAAGTCTCGTATCACACATTTCCACGTAGCATATGATGCCATGAGGTATGCCGCTACCTCGTGCAGATGACCCGCCACCAAAATATCCTTGATTCTGACATATTTGATTGCGTTCTCTTCGTCGCGGGTGCTCACCACAACAATACTCATTTCCATACGCTCATTTCCCACAATACTAAAATCCCAACAGATCGACAGTTAGGACAGATCGTGTTCGCTTGGCGCTCCCAATTCTCGATGCAAGCCGCAGTGTTGATTGCGTCAGCCAAGACAGTCGGGCCTATCCTGGCTATATGCAGGCCACCCCTCGCTCTGATCATAACTTTGATGTCCTCCCTGGGAATCGGCGGCATTCTACCACGATGAATAATGCAGCTCTTCACATCAGCTTCAGTCCTTAAACGATAATTCTGCCCGGGCACCGGGCTATACCTAGTCTCAATGCTGGACCTGTCTTTCGATGATTTCGTAAAATGTTGTCTTTGGCTGGCAAAATGCCACTCGGAGTCCTCTAGAGACTCTTCGGGGGGAACTTCCTCCCCTTGCACAGTGTATTCCATAGTAAGTGGTCTCGCCGAGCAGCCAAAAGGCGAGGAGCGGTTTTCCACCATGAACTCTTATGGTCCACCGGCGGTGCGGTCGAAGTAAAAAACAGCCGTAGAAACTGAAAAAGTTCACTCACTGTCAACAGTCTGTTATGCAGTTGTAGCTCACAACGGATCCATCAGCGATGAAATTAGGCAAACACAAGCTTAAAATCCGGTCAGAAGTTTCTCAAAAAAGGGGAGCCGATATGGACAAGACATTGTGTGCTTTCTTCTTCTTGGCCTCCCTCATATTTCGTGTGCTTTGATATTTTTTTACCTTCTTCCTTATATATTTCACACCTAAATGGGCTCATTTTACACGCAATAAATTTCAAACAAAGGTTTCAAGAGCACCAAAAAATGTTTGTGAGTCAACCTTGTGGGCTACTTTTCCCGCTGTACAATATTTACGATAGAGCAACATTGTATTATACGATTGTTAGGCAATACGTAAGCATTATTTGAGGTCGCTTATGTAATCATGCAACGAATGATTGACTGAGTGGCCGAGTTGACACGCCACAGCTCTTTGCCTCGGGTTTCACGCAGTGTGCTGGTAATAGGGCAGTGACCTGTTGCAATACCCTAATTGGTGAACCTAATTACTTGTAATTATGCGTATTGGGCGGACTAATGTAACCGTAATTATTCTCCTTGAGCGTAATGTAATGCAATGTGAAATAATTTTCATTAGCCTCGTTGCTTCGCAGCTCAAATGGTCGCACGCTTTGCAAATGTCCCATGCCAGAATGGTGCCTAATCTTCGGGAGGGCCCAAGGATGAGAACCATAGCAGAAAGCTATGCAAGGGCGCCCTCATTACCCAGTGGGGGTCAGAACCCGAGTTGTCCAGGCTAATACAAGGAATATCGCTTGAGTCACCATGTAATGCATGTCACGAGCATACGCTCCTCCATCTGCTTGCCTAATGTTCGGGTTAGCACTATTAGGCGCGTATAAGCAATATATTCTTGGCGGATTTGATGTGTACGGGAATAGGATCCAATTCTGCTGGGCGTCAGGAATCAGTAAGGGCTGCTGTAGCCAAAGTTTCGTTTATGGCGCCAGCCACACATTGAGAACCTTGCCTTCGGTGTTTTATATGGTATACCATCCGATCCTGGTGCACTCCATTAGCTTCTACAGGCATATAGCTGCTAAAAATTCCCCCATAGAGAGAATAGCTCGTATATTCTCGATGTCAGCAAGCGTAGGCGGTGTGCCTGCATTCCTTGCAGACACGCCGCCTACGCAATCCACCACTCGATGCAGCCGGCGAAGGCGGTTGCGACTGAGAGTGAGGCAAGGTGAATCGGATGGTGGCTGCTATCCCAGTAGCCGGGTTCATTGGACCACGACATGGTCATCCTTTCTAGCTACCAAGATAAGACCGGTCAGTGTGGTGGCGCACGAGGCTGGACACTTGGACAGGTAGGTGCTTACACATCAATAAGTACCGTAAACTGGGCGTCCGCAAATGTATGCAGCACACGCGTACCACGCACAGTGAAAATGGCGTAACCCAACGTGGAGGGGGGCGCGTTATAATTTCGTGCTACGATAATGAGGCAGCCAGGATGTGTTTCTTTCTTATATGCACCAATCAAAAAAATTTTGCCGTAAAGAGCACAGCCGCGAAAGATCCACGCGGCTCTCATAAAGAGTGGATCGTACAGATACTGCCATTCCTGGCGGTACATCAATCTTTGCCTTTCTAGGGCCCAACAATGAAGACGATGAGACTGCCGCAAATCCGGAAATAGGTGGCAGGCCGTTGGGTTCTAGAAGCGGTAGACCATAAACACGAAGCTTCCTATATTTTAAACGATGGGGCAGCTCTCCGACTTTCTCAGCGATGTCGCGACAGTTCCACTGTAAAATGTCTTCTGGTGCACTTGAAGATGTAGCAGTCATGACAGGCTGAGGTTAGCCATTAGAACCTAGGTGAATTTCTGGTGTTGTGGCACAACAAAGGGGAAGAATTTGGTGTGTCAAGCAATTTCCACATCAATGCCGGGATACCCACACGAGCAGGAAATGGTGTCGATGAGACATGGGATGACCGCGTTCCATGAAGACAAAGCTGGATCACCATGCGAAGTTCCTTGACGCACTGAATCCTCTTTTCAAGGGAGGCCAGGCTAGCGTCGACCTTTGCCAAGAGAAGCGGGATGTCTTCCATTAATTGTGACGCGTGTTGTGGTCGCGAAATGGACGCTCTAACAGCTGTGCTATATGTAGGTGTTTCAAAATCACGTGTCGTACTTCCTGCTGTCACCTGACTAGCGTTCTCTTCTACTGAGACTAGAAGGGCGTAACGGTTGTACACAGAGACTTGCTTGATCCAGGAATCTTGAGGAGGCCTTGCTGGTGGCTGGTCGAGCTTTCTTAGCGTCCTTCAATTTGGTGTGGCACGTCGTGGATGTGATGTCATGATCATTTGTTTGGCACAGGCCGCATCAAAACTATGCTGATGTTTCAGGCTTCATGGTGTCGTCCTTGGGTGGGCAGGGGCAGGATAAGTCACATGTGTTTCTCTTTGTAGCAAGCGCACCAGTATGCAACGGAATGCTTGAACGGACGCGGGCGCCGTACGCAGCCGTAATAAAGAGTACGTTAGGATGGGCAAATATGACCTTGAAGCGTTTTTAGGCACGTACCATCGCCCCTATGCAGCGAGCAGCCCGACCTTGTGCGTGGAACACAACAGTTCGTGCAGAAGCATTTCAGATCCTTAGTAGTGGAGAACGCCAATAATTACATAGCGGATTAATTCAGTACTATTGGTGAGGTGTGCCGGTACTAGAGGCGCACATTCTGAGACTTTATCTGTTGCACTTCTTGGAGCTTATAAACTGGCGCCAGAGGAGACACTCATACTGAGCCCATAGATTTAGGTTTGTGTAGACCGAAAACTTGGGAAATCCGAAAGTCTCGAGGCAGGCGTTGAAAGCCGCTTGAATGATGCGGTTGGACAGAGAGAACATGTCATATGTACAACGAAGCTTTTTAACCACTTCGTACCCCTTTGTTGTTCGAAACACCGCAGACGCATGTGTCGGTCGTACGTGCAGGCCTTGTGATGAGCGAGGTTTTTTGGGCGCCATTGCAGCTACGTTTACATCCGGTAGAAAGCCAGTGGCTTCCGTCATTCCCTTGGCCGAGGTTTGCGCCGCGACTGCAGGGCTGCTGTGCTCCATGCCGGTGATATCCATCTTGTTTCCCTCCCACCCGAGAAGCATACGCTCCTGGCATGGATGGCGGTTGCATCGGTTATGCTGCATTCCCTCGGCATTGCGGATGGCGACACAACGGGCGGAAGCAGCGCAAGAAGACGAGATGGATGCCGCCGAAGGATGGGGCAGATAGCGATGAACATAGTAAATACACGCCAGTAGCAATTACGAACAACCGAAGCGGTTCCCAACAAGAAAGTTCCAGCAGCGGCAAAAACACGACAAATGGGGCGAAACTCCGGAGCTACGGAAGAACACGTACGAACAGAATTAACGAGTCTGGCCTGGCGTAGAGTTGCTATGAGAAATCAGCGTTCAGCAGAGGTTTAGCTGCCAAGTACTGCTATTCTGCCGGTTGCAGAGTGTTTCGGAAATCGCTTCAAGCACTTACCAAGTCGCCTTCTGCACCGTGTCCGTAGGCATCTGACAAGTCCAATTTGGTGTATAATGGCAAGCTTTATGGGAAGGAAATACACAAGGCACCTACTTACCTCTTATAAGTGGCTCATTTGGTCGCAGAGAAAGCAGAAGTCGCACAAACCAAACTATGCTTGGACGCACCAATACTGCGTCGGCTTCTCTCATTATAATCTAGGGCGTGCGTATTCAGGAAGCATTCACACGTGGGCTTCTATCTAGATAGAGGTTGACATCGACTGCAACGATTTTGCAAGCATTGCTGGAAAGAAAATAAATCAATATTTAGAAACTGTAGTAAGCGATTAAGTTTGGTTCAGTCTTAAAAGACCCTGAGTATGCTCTCTACGAAAACATAAATAAGCAAAACATATATGTCGCAATTGTGCGGAATATATATCTTTATACAAGTAGAGTTGTCCACATATTGTTTACCTAACACTGCCACGTAATTTGCGAGTATATTCCTATAAACTATCTGCAAAACATTTATACGTAACACTCACGAGTAATTTCTCATGACAAATAAGTTGCTATAGTATTTTTCTCTACCTAATGTTCTTTATTAGATGCAACTCACAGAGCTGTGTGTTTCAAATTCCGTGCATTGTTTGTAAACTTCACGGCTCTCGTTTCAAAGGGATCGGTGTTCGGCAGTTATTGTGAAAACGCATCGTCTTCAAAACCAACATTTCGCTTCCTAGAGCAGTAGCTTGAAGTTACCCTTTCACCCAAATGCAACAGATATTATTCGAATTAGCCCTGCAGTCACCAATGAGAGCAACTATACGTTTTAAAAAACATGAATAGGAAGAACTACTGTAGAAACACCCTAGTAGGAATTGTCAGATTATGCGGAAACGTTATATCCAGTGGGTGATTTTGCGTTCATGAAACTATTGATTCAGTCAGTTGGCCGCGTTACAAACACCGCGGCTGTTTTTGTGAAGGATGACGCAATGTTCTGCAAGTATGCCATAGACCTGTTGGCCTAATTGACCTAATAGGCCATTGACCTAATTGGTGAACTTATATTTATGGGAAATAATACAATACGTTCGAAACATTGTACTCGTAATTATGTTTCATTAGATTAAAGGTATCCTTATTCACATAAATATTCTGAATATCCCTAATCGATTTACTGTTGCCTATTCGAAATTCAGCTTAATTAATTCTAGATACCCTAGATAATTCGGATTATTCATAATAATTGCATTCTTAGCGAATTGCATTATTAGCGAAGAATAACGTCTGAGTAACTTAAAACCCCATAGAAATAATTGCGTAGCCCTAAATAATGTAAGCCTAATAAGGCTTAACTATGCAAATTATTTATTCTGTCTAAGGCTTTCTTATCACTCTTTATTGCTCAGTAGTCTCATTTAGACTTATCCATTTCATCCTAACTAGTCCTATTATTAATGTGTTATCCCGAATTACTGTTAATACTCATTCAGTACACCCTATATTATCTTTCTATATACACTCAGAATACTACATCTCAGCAGTCAAACGTAGTAATGTAGCATTTTCATATGAACCTGCATCGGACCCGTGGTATATGAATGGAACAAATCCAGTTCCGTTTTAGAATCATAGGAATGGACCGATTCAGGAGAATGCTAGCCTTAGAATGCATAAGCATTAAGGCGCTTTTGAGGCAGAGGTAAAGCGTCTGCAATCACCTATCTATACGTCATCATGATCATCATCATCATCAACCTGGCTGCACCCACTGCAGGGCAAAGGCCTCTTCCATACTTCCCGAAATACCCCGACCTTCTCTAAATTGTGGCCTTATTGTCCCTGAACTTCTTAATCTCATTCATCCGCCTAACTTTCTGCCGCCCGCTGCTACGTTTCCCTTCTCTTGGAATCTAGTCCGAAACCTCTAATGACCATCGGGGATCTTCCCTCCTCATTGAATGGCCTGCCTATGCCCGTTTCTTTTTCTTGATTTCAACTAAGATGTCACTAACTCGCGTTTGTTCCCTCACTGAATCTTCTCTCTTCTTATCCGTTAACGTTACACCCAACAATATTATTTCAATAGCTCGTTCCGTCGTCCTCAATTTAAGTAGAACCGTTTTCTCAAGCCTCCAGAATTCTTCCACGTACGTGACTACTGGTAAGACGCAGCTCTTTTACACTCTTCTCTTGAGAAATAATGGCAATCTGCTGTTCATGACTTATAAGTACGTTCATTTATGCGTATTTAAAAATTATAATTGGATTAGCCCTAATTACCCTTGGCCTTGGTTCTCTTGACAGAGATGTGCGCCGCGACTGCAGGGTTGATGTGCTCCATGCTGGTAATATCCATCATCAGGGTACCCTTTTCGCATGTTTCCCTTCCACCTCAGAAGGAGGCGCTCCTCGCAAAGATTGCGGTTGCATCGGTAATGCTGCCCTTCCTCGACGTAGCGAACGGCGACACAACGGGTGAAAGCAGCACAAGAAGATGGGATGGATGCCACCGCAGGAGGGGGTATGTGGGGGCTGTCCTTTAATTACCTCCATGTATATATTCATAATCATAAATCTGGGTAGCCATACAAAGTCATAAGGCATTTTCTTAGGAATATGAATAAGAGGGAAGTGCATCGCGTTACGTTTTAGATAAAGACGGACGGACAGATTCCTGAGAGAATAGCCGTAAAGTGCATACGCATTAAAACGGTGTTGACTCGTAGATAAAGCATCTGCGAAGAAACGATGAAAGCCCGCCTTGGTGACCTATACCCTTCTCACACGAGTGGCTAACCGCGGTTTACACAACCGCACTTATTGCAAAACACGGTTGAACCATTACACTGCTAAGCGACAGTTGATAAAATGCATTCCCGGTCGCGACGGCCGTGTTTCTGAGCTTTTCAAATACCAAATCGCTCGTGTACTGCACACTTTGCGTGCGTTAAAATATAATGTAAATAATTTCGGTCACTATAAGGAAGTTTACCGTAATTCTAAAGAGGAATTGCAAGTAAAATGTAAAAATTATGTCGTATTTAAAACTTACGCCAAAATCTGCCGTTAATACACAAAAATGCTCCTCGTTCTAATTTTTAGAGATATTTCACTATAATATTAAAGTAGGCTATATTGTTTTGCACGAAACAGACATAGTTCCGTATTCTTGTTATGCGAACATCTGTATATTTAGGAGGAAAACAATACACGCTGTCTCAATGAGCGCTTGTACTGATGAGGTTTCATCTAACAATATTTTATTGCACACGCGAACTGCACGCACTGCTAAGATACGCACAAAGTGTGAGAGCCAGCGTTCTGCCAAATGCTGCAATGACAGACAGTATAAATATATATACGCATCCTCTATACTAGCCGCAGTTTGCCGAGGATACGTGCCTTGTAACTCTGAGCCTATTCGCAAATATACGCGTGTGTTGGCAATTTTCTTGAATTCAGCGCTGTGTACTTATTAATACAGCAGTTACGTTGAAGTCAACAAAGAGCCGTGGGCATACGTGCCAATGTAAACAAAGTTGGTGCACTTAGATGCTGGTGAACAAGGAATGACATTCGTGCCCTACGCAAAAGATTGTGCGCACTATGTATCACTACCGAAACGCAGGGAGTGTTATAGTGACCGTAACTGCGTTTACAATTAGCAACAAATGCTCTCGAAGGGAACAAGTGGCCTATAGATCCAAATACAATTCTAGGATGAAAGTTCAGAATGCGGGAAACAATTAACCCTAGTGTGAAACGGATTTGCTAAACTGCAACGTAGTTCGTTCAACTCATTCGTATAATATTTCCAAAACATCTCGTCTGTGTGACTAACTGTCCATTCATTAACACACAATGATTACGCATAATCTTCAGCGTGCATGTGTTGTCAATTGTTGCGGTAGCATGTTCTCGAAATATTTGGGGCTTGATCTTGAAACAAGACCAGTGAGCGCTCACGTTCTTGTACGGCAGAATAAAAATCACGAACATGCACCGACAGGTTAGCAAATTACGGGAAGGTGACTGAAGATGAAGGATCTAGTACCATGATAGTACTGTGCCTACTGTCAAAAAGTAAAAAAAAAGAAAAGAGAAAGAAAGAACGCCTACCCTATTGAAAATCCCAGCATTGCCCATCATGAATTTTATGCTGGGCATGATGGAAAATGTGCTGGGCATGATGGAAAACATGGTGGTTATGGTGGAATTCATCGTGGGTATGATGGGTGGATGGTGGGTACAGTGGTAGATGGTGGGATGTATTGGTGGGATAATAATAATAATATATGGGGTTTTACGTGCCAAAACCACTTTCTGATTATGAGGCACGCCGTAGTGGGGGACTCCGGAAATTTTGACCACCTGGGGTTCTTTAACGTGCACCTAAATCTAAGTACACGGGTGTTTTCGCATTTCGCCCCCATCGAAATGCGGCCGCCGTGGCCGGGATTCGATCCCGCGACCTCGTGCTCAGCAGCCTAACACCATAGCCACTGAGCAACCACGGCGGGTTTGGTGGGATACATACTGGGTGACTTGTCTCAATGGTGGGCGGGCTGGGTGAATGGTGGGTGTAGTGGGTGGATGGTGGGAGACTACTGGGTGACCTGTGTAAATGGTGGGTGAATGCTGGGCGTGCTGGGAGGATGGTGGGTACATACTGGGTGAACTGTGGGAATGGTGGGTGAATGATGGATGTGCTGGGTGAATACTGCATGTACGTACTGGGTGAAATGTAAATGGTGTGCATGCTGGGTGCATGGTGGGTGTACTCGGTAGTTCGTGAAGCACATAGTGAAGAAAAATTTTGCTTTATAGTACGATTTCTACAGCTTGATTGCTATGATATTTCAACCACACTAGAGGCATTTTACTGTCAAGCAGGAACAGGGCACTTATTGAAGAAGGCAAAGAACACAAAATTAGTCACAATGTGACGTCATGTCCCACTTTGAAAACAACCTGATGAATATTTAATTAAAAATTGAGAAACCTCTTTAAGAAAATGTAAATTTCTTAGTAAAAAAAAGTATAAAAAAAATATTTCCTCAACCGGGATTCGAACTTGGGACCTTAGGATTACGATCCTAGCATCTTACCACTGCACCACGACTGTAGTAAGAAGCCTAACACCTTACCACTGCACCACGATGCTGTTACGTTTTAGCGTGCATTTTGGCTATGTCAACAGTAAAAACCGCTGTCTGTGTTTCTGTTTACATTTGTATTTTAAAAGCCAAGATGCGGGTTCCCTCCACAGCGCCAGCTGCCGCATCTCTAGAAGAGCACAAGTGTTGTTACCATCGACAGGTAGTACATCGTGGAGTGATAGAACATCGCTTTTGCTGTACGATATGCATATTGAATAAGAAATTCGGAAATAGACAACGGTGACCGGGGACATAGTTAGGGTTGTTACTGCTAATTTCGACAGTTGTCTCTCGCTCTTTACACTTTTGAGCGCGCACATAATTCGTGTGCTCAACGCAAAATAGCTACATAAACACTCGTGGATGAGTTACATTCTGACAGCATACTGGCTTCTCACGGCAGCGCTGTACCAGATTAATGATACTCGAGCGAGACAGGTTTTCACGCAACTTTGTGGAACAACCGAAAACTTCTTTTCCGCTTCGCATAAGCTTGTGCAATAATTCTGGGAAATTAACTAATGTGACAGTGTAACCGCACATATAAGTCCACAGGCTTGTGTGCCACATCTTACCAAATAAAACAAAACGGATACGCAGCCATTCCCGCAGATGGTATGATTTTGATCAGCGGCCGATTTTGAGGAGGCGGGTAGGTGCCGCGTCGTCACGGCACAATTATAACAATTGGCCACGTCGACTTTAATACCGGTGTCGGTGCTATCAGCATTGCCGGCTTGAGAGAAGCACGGTTGAATACCGCGCAAGAGAAAAGTACAGTGCACACCACCGATGCGAAACTGACAAACAATATTAAAGGGCAGCGACGGAAAGCGCTTCTGTTGCGACTTCAGGACTCTTGGCCGTCGCGACCGGATGTTTCTGTTGCGACGTCAGAATTGCTGTCGTAATGTCAGAGTCGCTGTCATGATAGAAAGCTGTTGTTCCGACTTCAGAACTCTTGTTGTCGCGACAGAACGTTTCTGTTGCGACTTCAGAGATCTTGGTCTTCGCGACAGAATGCTTCTGTTGCGACATCAGACTTTCTGTCGTAACATCAGGAATGTCTGTCAACTACGGAAACGTGAGGAACTTCTGTCGTACAACAGAAATTTCTCTAGTTGCGACATGAATTCCTGTTGTCTTTTTCAACTGGTACCTTGTGGATTCTATCGCAGACGCAAGTAAATCACAAAGCTAATGAAGAAACACTGAATAAAACCGTGCATAAGCAGCCGCGTCTATTCGCTGGAATGCACGGTAGCACTTGGCTGCGAACATATTGTACACCGCCGCACATTTCTGGCACCCACCACATAGGACAGATTCACGCGGCAGAGACATGCGGTTTTTTCCAGGAATATTCGTGGGCCGCACGATAAATACAGAAGGCATGGACGACAGGAGCGCAATACGCACACATTCACCACACCAACACGAAAGCAATGCGGGTGACACGGGTGTAACCCGCGCCAACCAAGTGCTTAATCCTCGTAGATTTGATGCTTTCTGACTGAATAAGTTACAACGCGCACGGAAACATCGCACACTGGACGTGTACCTCCGAGATCATGTCAACAATTTCTAATGCTACAGTAGAGGGTGACGAAAGCAACAAGTCGTTTAAAACGAAGTGACGGCGCAGGTAGCACGGGTCAATGCACGGGCAGTAGCGCAAGGCGTCGTGGGTGGGCATGGATGGGCTTCAAAACAGCTGAAACTAGGCGGCAAACTTTCCGGAAGGGAGCAAAGACTTGGCTCGCCAGCCTCGACCAGGCACGGCGGACCGCACAAGCCAGTGGAGTTCTGGGCTAGGGGCTCCACCCCCTCGCTTTCCACACCGTTTTTTTTTTCTTTTTTACTAAACCTTTTTATACATATTTCTTCAAATTACAGCCCAGAGAAGGCTTCCTAAGAATGGCATTTGCGAATCTCGAAGGCCATCTTTTTACTGCCCGCATGCGGCGGAAGCTCCTGGAAATCGAAAATACGTCATAGAATTTCTTTCTGCGCTAAAGTATAGCGGATAATATAAACTGTGCGACGGTTGTTTATGTATTGCAACATTTATATGCAGTTCGGTGCAACAAGGCACAAAGCGAGTGTGTGCTGGTTATCATTTTAGTCATCGCGGAGGCCAACCAAACTCCCAAGTTCACAGGTGGCGCCACCCACCACGCCATTTCAAAGTTGTTGCTCATTGTATCCATCCACCAGTCTTGTTCCCTTGTTTACATGTGCTGTCGGTCGTGCGAGTTGCTGCGATGTGTTTGTTTGATCGTGTTTTTGCGTTTGGTGTAATGAATTGTGACTTAGTTCGCGTGCACAAAAGTGTCAGAAGATAGCTTGTGTCTCGCTGCATACTCGCGGTATGCGTGGTGCGCCAGGCAAACGTGGACCAACGATTTTCATGCCATGGAGTGCGTTCCCTTTGTCCGTGGTGGTTGTGGAGAGTTCGGTGGACGCCGCAAAGAAATGATGCGCATTATTAGCGTTCCGCAGGTCGTCCACTACGCAACTGCACGTATGCGGGAATAACTTTGCAGCTCCGGCAACTTGGAGGGCGCTTTTCGACCGCATCGTACCATTTAAAAGGTGAGTACAGGCATGCTGTGCTTGCTTCTCGTGTGAGCCTAGAGTGCCTTGCGGGCGCAAGAAATCGAACTCCCACGACGACATTGACTGTGCCGATGCTTGCTGAGCGTTGGTTGACATAATTTGCTTGCGCAAGTTTATTGGCTTAATGCTAAATTTAAAGTCTTGGTGAGCGCTTCCTTCCGATGAGAGGGATTAGGTTCGGCAACAGTCCTCATTTGCGCGAGCTGCCACTTTTCTGCTGAAGTTGGATAATAAAGACTCATCTGCCTCTTTACCTATTCTTACTGCAATGACGTTTCCTCTCTTACTTATGCTTCGAGGTTGTAAATGTCTGTCTAAGCGGTTGTTGGTTTGTGAGCAGTTATTGGGAAAAAGTATAAACACCATGCAAGTGATCTTTCGCGCGACAGCGACGCGATGTAGATGGCTGTCGCGCTCGCTCGTTCCCTACAAGTCGTACCCCATGCGAGCGGTCTTGCGCGCGACAGAGACGCGATGTAGATGGCTGTCGCGCTAGCTCGTTCCCTACAAGTCGTACCCCATGCGAGCGGTCTTGCGCGCGACAGAGACGCGATGTAGATGGCTGTCGCGCTAGCTCGTTCCCTACAAGTCGTACCCCACGCGAGCGGTCTTGCGCGCGACAGAGACGCGATGTAGATGGCTGTCGCGCTAGCTCGTTCCCTACAAGTCGTACCCCATGCGAGCGGTCTTGCGCGCGACAGAGACGCGATGTAGATGGCTGTCGCGCTAGCTCGTTCCCTACAAGTCGTACCCCATGCGAGCGGTCTTGCGCGCGACAGAGACGCGATGTAGATGGCTGTCGCGCTAGCTCGTTCCCTACAAGTCGTACCCTATGCGAGCGACGACATTGAGAGCCGTCTCCCCGGTGTTACCGGTATGAGGGCAGCAAATACGCTCCAAAAGTGTGCATTATTAGTTTAGTTTGCTGTGTTTTACTCAAAGGAGCAGCGTAAAACATTTCTTTAAAGTCTTGCAGTAGGTTCTTAACCTTGCACGTATGAAAATAGTCGTTTGCTTGTTCCGTGCAACAAGCGGTAGTACTCGACTGATGTAGTACATCCAGTTCCGGCTTCGCGCTATTGTCTGTTCGCTCATAACACTTCTGGGCGACGAGCGACGAATTCTAGATTTCCAGAACCAGGCGACAAAGAACGAGCGATATGTTCGCGCGACGGCCCGTTTTCTCGCTCAAAGCCGTCGCGCGTCGCCGTTGCGCACAAAATCTCCCTCATAGGGTTCGGGCAAAAAAATAAGCAATTGCGGCTTGCTACTACTACAGCTTACGTTTTGAGACAAGGTGTTTTGACATAACTAGAGATGACAAGGGAAAGTTGCTTAACCGATAGAAAAAAATGAATTGTTACGTAAACAAACATTTGTTTGTAATGTGCTGTAGCTGTAGGTCTTAAAATTTTATTGTCATGAAGAGGTCCCTATTATCACAACATTCATCAGTAACTTTGACCTTGTGCTTTGTTCCCACCCTGCAGTGGTGCAAACATTGTTTTTGTGACTTTTTCTGTGCTCCTTGCATGTGTTCACAATGACTTCTTTAAAGTGCCACTGCTATAAGTTAACACAGAACCTATCTTGCATTGGCAAGGCCGTGACCAACAACAGTGTCCACGTCATGGAGGAGCTATGGCTGCAGCAGCACTGTGTGTAATCGGATGGTCTGGTCAGGTATGACTGAAGTGTATGTGTTTGCAAAAGTAGGATCTCGGTATCATTCGTCAATAAGTTTATGGACATATTACTCAGCAGTGCTTACTAAATAGGCTAAATATCTGCTCAACTTTATTCAACTTGCTGCTTATTTGTGTTTGTATACATTATGTACACATTACCTTGTTCACTTCAAAGCTAGATCTAACATGTCTTGAGGTATATTTTTTCTTGCATCAATCACTTCGCTGCGCGTTACATTTTATTTTGCTTAGTACACATTATATCTACCTCTTGTTATATTGTTTTATTGATTTGAAACTTTCCTGTGTTATACCTTTTATATCCACTTTTTTTTTTCGTTTAGGCTACACGCTTGTGCAGTTTCTGCACACGTAAGCATTAAAAGTGTAATGGGCCAAATATGTCACAGGTCTAAGTATGCAGCATGCTCACCATTGTTTAACATTGGTATTACAATTATTGTGAGGGTTACTTGCACGAACAAGACTAATTGAAAAAAGTTGCACAAGACAGTGCACTAGACTTCAACTTACAAGCTTTATTCAGAAAACACGCAATGAGGCCCCACCTTATGCACAAAAATATCTGCAGACAGATGCATAAAGAAATGTGCCACATGGGAGGAAACCAAATGCACAACAAAGCCAATACCGCCCACCACAACAAGCCATTACAAAGCATTCAGCAGGTTCTTCTCAAGGTACAACAAACACTCCTTTATCAGTGAGTTCCAGTGAAGGAGTGTTTACACATTCATCAACAGCCTTTGAAATGCCAAACACCAAATATTTCCTTATCTAACTGCCTGCCAAACCATCTGAACACTTGCTTGTTTTGAAAACACAGGTAGCATTTACAAGCACATCTTCGGCAGTGGTCAGCCAAACGGGCAGTGCCTGCTAGAGCGTTTACAGCGTTCCGGTGCTCCCTAAGCCTCTCATTCAAGAACCTGCCCTTTTGTCCAATACAGCACTTTCTACAGGGAAGTGAAATCCTGTATACCACCCCCACATTGCAGTTAAAAAAGTGGATGACATGCTCCTTAGTGCATGTACCCTGATTCCCGGCGTTGCTTACCAACCTGCACATTCTTGTGAGCTCTAGTGGTGCTGAAGAAAACACCTACACTGCACTAGTTTGCCACGTTGTTTAGGTGGTGGGACACCCCATGTACAGATGGCACAGCCACAGCGCGCCCACTGGGACGTGCGTTATTGCACCGAGCAGCTGCCAGATCTGTTTTTACCTCTTTAATGAGGCTCCCACTAATTGACACCAAGGTGTTATCGAGATACCCGGCCCTACATAAATGGCTCGCTTGTTGCTGAGCGCTGCAGGAAACCCGGTGCACAAGATTTAACCAGAACAGCTCTCGGGCAGCTAGGAGCTATGCATCCTTTAACATGGAGTATGCCAAACGGTAGTCGAGCAAGGGCTTCTTTTTCCTAAGAGAGTATATATAATAAGGGAAAGTATGATTTAAAGTTATACGAATATCGAATGATTGCAGGCGATCATCTTCTGGCAACTCATGTGTGAACTTGAGTCCTACTGAACACTGTTCGAAAACACCCACAATGTTTTTAACAGCAAAGCCAGCACAACAAGAAAGTCATTGGCACTACCACATTGCCCACTGGATGTGCAGTAACGCATGTCCCAGTGGTAGCCGTGCAGCGCTGCCATACGTACACAGGGTGTCTCACCGCCTAGAAGAAAGGTGGCGAACAAGTTTGGTGTAGGCATTTTTTCAGCACCGCTAACGCTCACAAGAATATGCAAGTTGCTAAACATTGCCGGGCGTCAAGGTACATGCACTAAGGAGCATGTCACCTGCTTTGTTAACTGAAATGTAGTGGTGGTATACTACATTTCACTTCCCTGTGGAATGTGGTATATTGAACAAACAGGTGCCTGAATGAGTGGCTTGGGGAGTACCGGAACACTGTAAATGCTCTCACAGGCGCTGGCTACTTGGCTGATCACTGTTAAAGTACCCATAAATGCTCCCCATGTTTTCATAACACACCAGTGCTCAGTCAGTTAGTTTGCCAGGCAGTTATATAGGGAAATGTTTGGGGTGTTTTGCATTTCGAAAGCTGCTGATGAATGCATAAGCACTCCATCACTGGTACCAGCTGAGAAATAAGTGTTGTGTCTTCAGAAAAATCTGGTGAATGCTTTGTAATGGCTTCTTGTGAATGCTTATCAGCTTCTATGTGCATTTCGTTATCCCTCTATGTGGCACATTCGTTTATGCATCTGTCTCCACATTAACTGAGCATGCAGTGGCCTGTTTGCGTGTTTCTTCTGAATAAAGCTTGTCAGTTGAAGTCTACCGCTTTGGCTAGTCCGACCTTTATTCCATACACCTTGTTTGTGCTAGTAACTATGTCACAGGAGCTGTGTCAACGCCAACTAGCCCAACCTTCTCCATTAATTTCACAATTATTTCTCAAGTTCCCAAAACAATGGACACGAGCTTGAATTTCTTTAAATGGTACATGAAGGCCAGTATTCACTGTGCTGTAAGTACTACAGCAGTGAGTTTTCTAGTAAGCTTGCTTTCTTTCTCTACATTTTTTTATATTCTTCTTAAGCTATACCCATTCATGCAAGTAGGCATTGTGGCAGAGTCTGTGTCCAGTTGCATCGTTTTCGACTATGTCTATACTGCATAGACCACATAGTTGGTACATAGTTCAGTCTATTGATGCACTATCATTAAATAAGCATGCAGTTTTGCACATGCAAGATTGCCTGCTCGCTATTGCTGAAGCATTTGCTGGTTATTGCTATGTTGCTCATCAAGTGAACTTGATTTCAACAGCACCACACAGAACATCTGCTTGGCAGTGGTGTAATTTTAATAGTGATCATCAGCCAACAAGCTCTAAGTCTACAGCTGTCCAGAAATAATTCTATTAGTTTGGGTCTCTCCACATATTTGGTTAGCACAGTGGGCTGTTTTATATTTATTCTGCTTGGTGCTGTTCAGGTGAGAATATTTTCAACTAGCAAGTACAAAGTGTAATGCTGTCAAACGCCTTTGATTACTGGGCAGATGAATTGAAAGCATTGTACGTAATCCAAAAAGTATTTTTCACAAAATACTAGTGTCATGAACAAGCATCATATGCACTGCAACTCATGGTTTTATGTTGGTATGCAGGTATTTCAAGTTAAGGGTGCTTGTGCATGTATTTTACACATATTAGCTAATGCTTTAGCTATATGAAACTGCCTATGTTCTGGCTGCTGAAGTCAAACTTGTGGTTGATGAACCTGCTTGTTTTTGCTGTGCACTTACATTTCTGTTGTTTCTTAAGGGTTGTAGCCATGTGACAACTGATGTATTGCAGCAATGTCAAAGGTAGCTTCCACCCATTATTGCTACAGTGTGCCAACAGACACCTGTCGCCGTATTTGTGCATTTTCTGAGAACCAGCCGTATCCTCTAGGTGAAATTTGTAGTGTTGTTTTGAGTTTGCCAGTGAGTTCATATAACTCTTGAGGACAAAATTTACACAGTGAAGGAAGGGAGACCATACAACATGACCAGTGATGACTGAATTTGATAGAAGGAATAAAATTAACACTGAATGTGTGCTTATATTGTGCACAAGTTCCTTCAGAAGGAAAATGTGAGTTGTAATACAAAGGTGAAAAATCACAATAAACAGTATTTGCGTAAAAAAGGTGAATAGTCAGACTAATTTCTATCCCTTGTCATCTAGAAAGGACGCCTTTTTTCATGCATTCATAATGGGGGCTTGCTCACACGTCTTGTGGTATGCCTCTCTGATTTCTCTTGTCAATTTTTCACCGTGGGTGGAAATAGATAAACTAATTTAATCTGGCCTCAAGCCCTATCGCGGCAATGCACGGCCAAGTCAGACGAGCATGCCGGTCTTCTCAGTAAAATGTGGTGATTTCTTTGGTACATATTTAGTTCCTAACATTAGAATGCAGTACACTGCCCCTAACACGCACTAGACATATTTCGTGGTATGTTTAACCAAGCGTACCTCGCTTGCCTGCTCGCTTTTCTCAGTTCACTTGTGGATTGTGCTGCATACCTGCCTGCTTTATTTTTTCGCTCGAAATATGTGTGCATAGCATTCCACAAGCACTTTCAGAAAGGCGTCCAGACAAGGGAGATTTGTATAAATTACCACTAAATGTCTTGTGTCCGTCATTAGTAGTGTAGTCTATGCCTCTGTTCATGTGTATGTTTGGTCAAATGTACAGGGTCGTCAACTCTTGGCACGAACACGACTCAGCGTGACCACGCCCCACGGAGTGCCAGCGTGCATGGCGCAGGGGGGATGTGGAGCTTCGTGTCATCTGCTAAACTGCGGGAGCATGCCATGCTTTAGCGGATGACACACGACATGAAGTCCCACCTCTAAGCCCCTCTGCGCCTGCACCGCTTAGCTCTGTTGCACAGCCATGCCATGCGCGCTGGCAATCTGCGGAGTTCGGCCACTCTGCACCATCTTCGTACTAAGAATGGACAGTCTTGTACATGGGGCAGACTGGCCGGTGTATAAGCATGTGCCCAGGAGAGCACCATTATTCACTCAAGGGACAAGCATGCTCATCCCACTTGACAATGCATTGACACAACTGGTGATGTACGCCAGATTTAGATTGTTCATATCTTTTGTTTACTTAAGGCAACCGATTGATCAACAATATCACTGAGGCATACCATTTAAAAAAGAGGGACATCTGTCAGCCAGTGCTCATTATGATTGCATTACAAAGAGGAATACTCTCTAAATGACACAGAATAGTGATCACTCTGTGCTTATTTGTTCTATTTTTATGCAAGTACTGTTTATCATGATTTTATACATTTGTATTGCAACTTGTGCCCTTTGTTTTAAAAGATCGCTTGTGCAGTGCAAGGGCACACGCAGTATAAATATTATCTTTAATTTTTGCATCAAAATTAATGTTGAATTGGTAGTTTTCGTGTCTTGTTGTCTTCTTTCTGTCCCTTGTGTCACTCAAAAGGTAAACATTAACGTACACCAACTTTCTTAATTACTTGCCCGTCAGTGTTGATAAACATGAAATGTTGTTTTCAGCCAGAATATTCTTACCATTTCTCATTTCCGGTCAGCATAGTGCTAATCCTTTGGCTTTTTATAAAGCGTGCTAATATGTACTTCTGATTAATGCAAAACTTAGTTCTAGTTGGTGGTAGCTGAACTTGGACATCATGACAAGTGCAAGGGCACACACACACACACAGAGACACAGTCTGAACGGGCGCTAGACATCAACTGAAGGGCTTAATGACAAAAAGCAGCAACGCACATATTGCGCAAAAACCTACAAAAAGATGTAGAAGGTGCAATTGTCCCTAAAGAGAATTCCGCTGCCGCTGTACTAGCGCTGTACTGTTACAACAAACATTTCAAACCTGGTCGCAGTAAAAGGAGCGTGCACACCGAGTTCTGAAGTTTGAAGTTGTGACGGGACTTGGCGCATTCATCGCTGCAGTTTAGTCATGACGAAAATATAACTGCTGAGATCAGTGAGTGGTGCGAGTGGTTTTCAGAGCCCACAAAAGAATTCACTTGTTTTCAACCATGCAAGGGTAATCATACTTTCAAGGCATGTCTCCAGTGTTCTTTAGAACAAGGCCATGTAGTGTGTGATGGTGGTGGATTTTGGAGACTGGCGCGCGTAGGTCTCTAGGTAACATGTGCTGCACTGTTCTCCGTGTGACACTGCAATCTTGGAGGCCTTGACGTCACTCGTTCTTGCACTGTTCTCTGCATGGCGGTGCGCCTATTTGAATCAATTGTTTCGCTTTCTCTGTTAATTTCATTATTGCAAGGTTAGACTGTACGAGATATGAGTGTTTGCTGCCCTTAAAATGGAAAAATTTTATTAGTTTATACCTTTACACAAAAATGAATTTCTTGGTGAGGTTGGGTTTAACCCCAGTTTCTTTTAAAACTTGTTCGAGGGGCAGAAATTGGAAATTATAGAGTTGCATCAGAAATTGACGGACCTAATTAACCTATATCATATTGTTTTATACAAGTGCGTTTTAGTGTTAAGAATACTGCTCAGGAAAAAAACACTTCATATCTATTGCAGGTACAGATTGGTGTGGGATTTGTGATGCCACTCAACAAGTGGCATTACGTATTCAAGTCTGCTTTCGACGGAAAGTGCCCATTAGAGGTGGCATGGCACCTGTGGACACCAGTGCAAGCAGGTGAAAGCAGCCTGACTGGACAGGCCTGCCGAACAATGTGCCGCGCATCTGGGAAGCTTCCGGCAACACCGGAGAAAGTGGCTGCTTTGAAAAGTAAGTCAACAGTCACCTCATTTAAGAAACATAACTGCATATCTGCAAGTTATCTGAATGAGTTAGCATTACATGATGTATACAGAGTGACAAAAAATGCCAAAGCAAGAATGAGGCAAGTGCCTATATATTATATCTTTTTCTTCTGCTGTATATGCACTGTGTCTCGACACACAATTTAAATGTCTCTGTGCGTATGAAAAGCAGCACAAGATAATTTCGGGATATGGGTTTCCTGCGAAAACCGCCCACAAAGCTTCCCCCATAATCAGTTTCAATTAAAAACAATCAAGAAAGTCGGGTGGCTACACGAGCGGTTAATTTTGACAGGACCTTAACAGCTTGCATTCACCTGCTGCTCATTGTCTTAACAGAAGTGAACATTTAAGCACCTCATTGTCTTTGAAATTTCTAATGCAGACTTGGCATGCGTTATTGTAGCTTTTCACGCTTCAGCTTTCATTTCACTTTTTTGAAATAATGCTTCTCAAGAAAATTGGGTTCCGACACAGCTTGGCAAATTGTATGGTCTAAAAGAAGCTTTTTAAACCACTGCCTTCTGAAGTGTTGACTGTGGTCACCTGATGTGCTGCTTTACAATCTGCAGCGTTCACAGCCATGCAATTTCAAAACACTATTCTCATTATTGGGATGTAAAGTTATAAACAGGGATAAAGTGCCTCAGAAAGGGTAGCCAACGTTTCGTTAGGAAGACCTATCTTCTCAAAGGCTGCCTCGTCATCCTCGGCATGTTAGTTTTAAAGTGTTAGTGGAGTGACGTCACATGCAGTTGTCGGGAGTGGCTGGTTGTAAAGGGAGAGACTTGAAGGAGAATGAGCGCAGTCACTTGATGTCTGTAAGCATGATTCCTAAGACGTAGGAACAATAGTGGGAGTGGGAAGGCGGGGAGAAAAGGAGAAAAAAAGAGACACCAAGAGGGAAAGAAAGAACAAGAAAAGAAAAAGAAGGGCAAAGGAAGGTGTTGGGGAAGCAAGAGGTTAGGGAGCATTCAGGGGTGTCTTTGGCAGCATGTTCTTGTGGCTTTAAAGGAGCCGGTGAGGCGGTCAGTGCTCGAGTAACAAAAACAACCCGAAAAGACATTAGTTGAAAGAATGACTTGAGTAGCATAGCAGCAATGCGTCGGATAATTTAGAAGGAGTTAAGATGGCAGCAAGGAGTCCGGAATGCAGTGCATAGGGCTGCTGGAAGGCAGCGGCATGGTCTTTCTAGGGACGTTAGTCCCAGTAGCTCAACGTACGTGTCGTCACAGCGGTACACAGAAGTGGCGATACCCTGTGTGGCTGAGGCACCGAAGAAGGTATCCTGGCGCCTGGGACTTTGGAGTGTGTTGGTGAGGGTGTTTCGAAAAAATATGATAAAGAACAGACAAATATGGGGGTGAACTGAAACTGGAATAACAAATAAGAGGGTGGCATGAGCAAAAGCGGGCGGAAGCAGATGTACATGGGAAAACATATTTATGCGAACATATTTATGGGGATTCTACAGACTTCCTATTGCGCTGCACTGACAGGCCCCACACATACCTACGATACATAGACGACATATTCATAATATGGTGACATGGTCAAGACAGCCTAGATAAATATGTAGGATTTATAAATTCTTTTCACCCAACAATAAAATTCACATCAAAATCTTCAATAGAGCGCATAGACATTCTGGACACAACAATATACATTGACACTGGGACACTAATGACAATGCTGTATGGAAACCTTTGACAAACAACAGTACCTAGAATATACAAGCCACCATCAAGCCACATTGCAAAGAAGGCATCTTTAAAGGCCAAGCACATGGCTACGTCACATGTGTGTTGAAAACCAAGACTACATAGATAGACTTGATCACCTTAAAGAAACCCTTTCAAACGGGAACCACCCAAAGAGTCCCCTTCAGAAAGCCTGCACCAATGCAACCAAACCTGACTGAGCCGAGGTGCTCAAGCCCCACCCTAGGATCACAAAGAACAGCGCCTCTTCTTACTACTAAATTCTCAAACACACTGCCAAACATGAACAACATCCTCAATAAATACTACCCAATTCTCGCCAGCAACCAGAAACAAGATTTTTCCCGCCCTGCCCAGAGTAGTCTTGAGATGCAACACTATAATATTAAGGATATTCTTGTACGTGCCAAACTAAAAACAACAACGAAGTTGGGAACCAGTCCCTGTGGCTGCCCGGGTGCTCTACATGGAAACACATTTAATCTACTACTACAGTAATAAGTACAGCATCAAATTACTCAAACAAGGTAATTTCGAGTTTCATCTGCACATCAAGCAATGTAGTCTACTGTCTAGAATGTGCCACTTGTAGCAAATAATACATAGGTGAGACAGGACAAAAAATTCATAAAAGACTGAACGGTCATCGCGCAGATACAAAACAATTTACCTAAAGCAGTAGCCAGCCACTTCAATGAACATGTCATATGTGACAAAGCAAGGCTCTATAGACTACAAATTTCCACTCACCTCGCTAGAGGAAATATATGGAATCATACCTCATACACAAGTTTAAATGCCTACATCCAATGGAAATCAATTTAACACATAGCAACTTAGAATCTTTAAAAACTTTAAAGCTGTAACTTAAATCGGAAAGCCTCATGTCATCAACCAAGCCACAAAACACATTGTGCCACCACCTAAACTTAATTCTTAACCTCACCTATTCCACTGTTTCTAATTTTTACCTGCTTACTACTCAATTTATTATATTCTTTCATGTTTTAATGTTTATATCAACTGTATGACCCCTTTTCCCATGTACACCTGCCTCCGCCCGCTTTTGCTCATGTAACCCTCCTATTTGTTATTCAACTTTCAGTTCCCCCCTTTTGTCTGTTTTCTATCATATTTTTTTAACACCCTCACCACCACAATCCAAAATCCCAGATGCCAGGATACCTTTTTCTGCGCATCAGTCACACAGGGTATCACCAGCTCTATATACCACTGTGACGACACCTGCGTTGAGCTACTGAGGCTGACATCCCTAAAACACCATGCTTCTTCCTGCCAGCTACCACATGCATTGCATCCCAGACTCCTTGTCGCCATCTTAATTTCTTCAACATTACCCGACGCGTTGCTGCTACGCTACTCAAGTCATTCTTTCAACTGATGTCTTTTGGGGTGTTTTTTGTTACTCGCACACTGACCGCCTGACCAGTTCTAAAACGGCAGAAACATGCCGCCAATGACACTCCTGAATGCTCCCTAACCCCTCACTTCCTTAACACGCTCCCATGCCCGTCTTTTTCTTGTCTTTCTTTTTTTGCCTCTTGGCATGTCTTTTTTTTCTCCTTTTCTTTCGTTTCTTTTCTCGCCGCCTTCCTATCCTCACGGTCTTGTGCCCTCGTCTTAGGAACCATGCTTACAGACGTCAGACGACAGCGCTCATTCTCTTTAATGTCTCTCCCTTTACAACCAGCTGCCACTGACAACAACTGCACGTGACGTCACCCTACTAGTCCTTTAAAACTAACATGCCAAGGCTGACCAGGCCACTTTTGATGAAGATAGCTCCTATCGAAACGTTGGCCAGCCTTTCTGAGGCACCTCATCCATGTTTATAACCTTCATACCACAGTGTGCTATTCCATCTGTCAGCCGCTTTCTTGATTTTAGATGTTCTGATTATTGAAGTTTTTATGACATGGCCTATCAGCACTTTCGGCATACTTTCAGTGATCTCATTTTATTTAAGCATAAGAATGAGGAAAGAACTGCTACACAAAGAAAGCACCTCGTACATTATTCGCATGTACGATCTGATCTGCATAGCTGATCTTGTTCTACGCAAAGCATCCTAAAATTTTCATGCCTCTCTTCGGTGCCAAGAAAAGCAAGGTGCTGGGCATCATGCGGAATTCCAGCGATTTCCGCCAGCCTGGATTAGAAAGGACTGTATAGTGTGGCTGTAACTGGCATTCTTCTACCAAGATTCAATTGTTTTATGGATCAAAGTACCAGGTACTCTTGTAGTCGCATCAACACTCTGCCGAAGATTTCATTTCCTACAGAAATATGCTTTTTTTAAACAGACGAGCATGAAAGATTGCTCTGTATTACGTTAAGATGCTTCTTTAGGCTTTTTTACATTGAAGATGTAGGTTAGCTTAGCAAAGTAGCAATATGGAGATTGAAAAGTAGAAAAAAAAGCAGATCCCATGCCCTGTGAGAATCGATGTACACGAAGCACACATTGTTTGCATTGATTGACAATAATTAACGGTGATGTTAGTAGCAAGTTTGTAATTTTTTCAGCGTTTAGTCCAATACGAAAGTGGCGAGTTGATGTTAAGCTTTACCTTGCATGCACCACTTCTGTTTGTCTGCATAGTCCGCAGAACACACAGAGAGATGTGTTTGCTTGAGGTGTTGTTGCGAGTCATTGTTCATAATCTCTGAGAGGGAATTGAGCGTTGTCATTGCCTCACATGGCGCAGCGCATCATGGCAGAAATATTAAACTTTAATTGAATTATGAGGCTGTGCATACTTCAATTAGGTATTGTAATTGTATGTATACATAAGTTCGCGGTCTGCACTACATTTCACTGCATAGCGAAGACGCTCCTGTTCTGTGTGACACTTCTTTCAAGTCTGGGTGTCCTCGACGTCGAGTGCACGCCTTGCTGGCGCGTGTTAATGGGCTCCTTCTACATACATGGCCAACACACTGTTGAGATTCCAGCTCAAAGTGCTCTCTTCAGACTAAGGACGATTCTAATGTTTACACTATCACAGCCCAGCATCTGCATTTTTCTCGCATAGAAATTAAAACCAGCACAGTACGTGCAATACACCCTAACGGTGAAATGCTGGGGCAGCAGCGCCGGTCAGGATGTGCAGAGGTGAGCGCCATCTGGTAATGTTGCAAGAAATCCAACGGCATGCATGACAAGACCATAGCAGCTGCAGCGCTCGTAATGTTGGGAGAAGAGGCAAAAAAAGCTTCACTTTAAAACATTAGTTGCCATCATTTGCAGCTAAATAAAGCTTGCAAGCCAGCCATTATACAGCTTTTACATGAAATCTTTTATGCCTATATGGCAAATGCTAAAGTTACGACTTCCTCACCAACCGCATGAGCAACAAGTAAAGCTAACAAATGATAGAATGGACAAACCAGACAGCTTGCACCTTGCAGCTCTCCTGCATGCGTTAGAGACAGTGTAGCCAAATTGTGGTTCTCCGAATTTTACAGGAATTTGGGTGATCGAAGAGCAGACAAATTATGCAAAATCAGAAGCCAAATATCCACCCCATGAGGCTTTGAGTACAGCTCCCATGTGTCTAAATTTTGCAGTTAAGCCAACCTCCAGATGAGAAGAGGCGTGGCTTTGGCAAAAAACATACAAAAATTCCATGTAAATCTGCAAAACAATGTGATGCATGTGTATGCATTCTCACTGCAAATAAACCTGTGCCTGCTTGCGCCCTGGGTAGCATATTTGTGTGTGACATTTGCTGCATTTTGTTATCTGAAACTTTTTTTGAAGTGATAAGAGCATATTTTCTTCATTCACTTATTGCTGGAAATCATTGGAAAAACAATTTACTTATATATTTATTGCACTCTCCTTTTAGACTGCCTGGAGAAATACATAAGTGACCATCCAATGATGCCACCTACACCACATCCGGAGAACCACCTTGCTTCCCTGCGAAAGCACCTTTGGAGCTTTCTTTTACACAAGCAGGACGCCAGGGCAAGCGAGTGGAAAAGTAAATACAGTACAAGTCCAGTGATGCTTTTTCAATAAAGTGTGATGATATGCTACGTAGTATGGTGCTTTACAGATTGATTCGTTATGGCATGAAAATAGCCGCATCTTGGCAACATGTATATACAGACTGTACACTTCATAAGACTCAACATCACATATAAAGATAGCCCGTCATGAGCTTCCGTATAGCAATGGCTGCTCCTTCAATTCATCACACAACTTGCCTTTGACGTGCTGCGCCCACGATGATATCCAACCAAGTGCCCACCGTGCCACCCATCACCCACCGTGCCCAGCAACCAGCATGCTGCCCAGCACCCACCATGCCACCCGTCACCCACCATGTCACCCAGCAGCCACCGTGCCACCCGTCACCCGGCATGCCACCCAGCACCCACCGTGCCACCCGTCACCCGGCATGCCACCCATCACCATAATCCACCATGATGATGGATGATGGATTCCACTATGCCCAGCATCGGGCAAATTTTCAATAGGGTATATAGTGCCGAGTTTGCCCAATAGTTCGAGCTTTATTCCTTTTTGGCCTGGCATGCAACACCCTTTGCTCCATGTACTTTAGCCATGGGTAAATGTTATGGCATACCTCATTATTTACCAGTTCATTAGACCTACCAACCAGCCCAAATCAGCACTGTACTTGAGGATATTAACGAATCGCAGTGCACTGATTTGCACTGTATAGCAAAACTGCGGTTTGGTATCCCCATTAGCAAACCATAGCAATCCAAGAGCTTGGAGTGTAAGAATAAAAGCAACAGAGCAATTTAACGGGGTAGCCTAGTAGTTAAGTAAATTTGACATCATCAGTTGCGCCGCTTGCCAGAAATTTCATAGTTCACCTGGATTGTTCTCGGATATTGTAATTATCTCTACAGTCAATGAAAATCAATGTTTTGTCAAAAGATGTCCACTATCTAATTTCGAAGCTAATTATTTTACGGGAGATACGGCAATTTACAAGTTTTAGCGGCTCTCTCGAAAGTCATATCAATCCGAAAGAAATTCTGAAGAAAGCATTTTGAGGATAATTGTCACCAACGTCTGCTACGCAATTCATTGGTGTTTCACATATTCTTGAGCCTCAGTGCATAAAAAGACGTTCTGTAAAGAAAACTGTAGCTGCAATAGCTGTGCAGTTTTGCAAAAAAAAAAATTACAGCGCTCAATAAAATTTCAATGTTAGTTTATGAATTCTCTCCCATTGGATGTGCCTTGTGAAATCCGTGGCTTTAATTTGTTTAAAACAATGTGTACTTACAGTAATGACTTGAAAAGTAGAGTAGTGAAATTTTTGGTAATTGTACAAACGCAGGTTCTGATCTTCCATGTGTGGAGTGTACGTGAAGTTTTCAAGCTCTAAGAGTAGATTTGTGCTAAAGGCCAAAGGCAATTTAAAAAAAAAGAAGCAACGTGATCTGGTAATGTTAAAATGAATAAAAACACTTGCTATACTGCAGTTTGCAGTTACTGGGCCGTTAAGGGATGTATTGCTGAACGTGACGCCGGAGCTAAGCGTCTAGCAAGGGATGAGGAGCGACGTGCCTTGAAACATTTGGCCGAAGAAAGGAGCGTCAGGAGACGATATACTTTGTCGCCTTGAGAAAACATAGTGGGCTTACTGTGCTAGAAATTTCGCATTGCTTTATTTGGCGATCCTCGTCACAGCGGCGGCATTTCGATGGGGGCGAAATGCAAAAACGCGCTCGTGTACGTAGATAGAATCCCTGGCGGTCAGAATTACCCAAGCGTCCCCCACGACAGCGTGCATGAGAATAAATGCATGGTGTTGTCGCATCGAACCTCATACTTTACTTGTTGTTGATCACAACGATTAAGGACTAGCATGAGCTTGTAAGAATCTCGAAATCATAGTAGTTCATAACCTAATATTACACATATTGTTACGCATTATTACCGGACATATTATTACCGATCGCGACCGGTCAGTGACAACGGCACTGATGTTTCCAAACATATGCGAGTTTCGCCAATGACAATACAACGCCCCATACCATACCTTGGCATAGTACAATATATTCCGCAAGGAAATAAGATTCAGACTGTGTGCATCGCTTCACGTTATTAAATCTGAAAGAACCGGCTGGTCAAAAGACGGAACATGTCTCACTTTATGAATTTGACAGGTTCAGGATAGGCGTTCATTTAGGTAGCAATACCAGCAGTCAGATCATTATTTCATAGTCAAGGAATATAGGAAGCACATGTGCTAATCTTAACTAATAACTCTCTGGACTTTATTTCTGCACTAATTCTTAACACTTCAAGCACGCATACACCCATAAATCGGAGGGGGGGTGCTAGTAATCGAGAGAGAGAAACGTAATTGACAACAAATTGCTCTGGGAAGTTTCCTGCCGGGAGGCCTCGGTCGGGAGTGGAGTCTTGAGTCCAGGAACCAATGAGCCGTAGTCGCACGGCTCGCACTCCTGACCAGATGAAGTTGGGCCTTGGAGTCGACGATAGACAGCGAAGCTTCCGTTTATTGTTGGGCTGTAGTTTTGTTGCAGAGTGGCAATATGGACGAATGTGTAGATATTGTGGGGTCTACAGCGCAAGATGTAGCCTGCGATTTGAGAATCTGTAATAGTCTCCACAGCACGTCCCCTTCGGGCGTAAATGATGCATGGGACGAGATAATTTCAGTCTTCAATGTCTGAAGTGTTGTACGTTGGCGTGAAGTTCTTTGGGTGTGGGCACTAGTTTCTCACCGACACGATCGTCCCGCTGAGAGGCTCGCTCGACGTGCGTGTCGTGTTTCCGCGATGAACGGCGCCGTCTTGAACACGAACGGGAATGAAGCCTGCACCTTTATTTCTCCGTAGTATAAATACATATGTGTGCACGTCACGCATGCGCAGGGCATCGCATCAAGGGCCATGGCATGACAAGAACTAAAGACTAACACAGCAACGGTTATGCCACATCTCGCCTTTTCCAACAAAATAACAACCAACCAATGACGTTAACGACTCGACGAGTTCATGACGAAAACATCTTGCCTAATCAAACATAGTTTGCACAGAATGTCCGCAGTAAACTGTGCTTTCAGATCTAACACTTCATTGCCTCGCCCCTTTAAAATTACGTTAGAATGCTCTAGAGTCTTGGGTACACACGGAAACGATGCGGGAACAATGTTTACCTCTGCTCCTGTGTCAATCGTAGCAGGCACTGTGATCCCATTAATAGAGACCTGAACAAAACGAGCTCTTGCAATTATACCATCTAAGGTACCAAGAAAATAGATAGCAGACTGTTTGCTCACTCAATGTAGCCGTCCGGGCAACACTGCACAAACTACCTCGGATGCACTTGCTTCGGTGACCGTGAAGTTCTGCTTTTGTGGGCAGGCCACAAAAAAATGTCCCCACCGTTGGCCCCTGTAGCAGATTGCCCCTCCTGCAGGGCACACTGAAGTCAAATGACGGGCCCTGCCGCAAGCCGCACACTTTCGGACGTCTTCTTTGGCCCATTGGTCCTCTGCACATCTCCGGCTTGCTCGTCGATGAATTCCGTCAACCTCTACGCTGGCTGGTTGGTGGTATGGACTGCTGTGAAGTTCCTGTCGTTGCTGCTGTACCGCTTCCTTCATCCTTGCCTTTGTCAGTGCCGTTTTCAGAGTCAGTGCAGCGTCCATGTGTAGGGCCTCGGACAACTTTGTGTCACGTAGGCCAACCACGAAACGGTCTAGGATCATCCGTTCTTTCATGACGCCATAGTCATATTTATCTGCCCAAGTATGGAGGGTCCTTACAGAATGGTCCACCGATTCGCCTGAAACTTGGTGACGACGCTGAAAACACGCACTTTCATAGACCAAATTGCGCGCGGCAATGAAGTAGGCGCCGAAACGATTTTTCACCACTTCATAGTCCTTCGACTGTTCATCCGACAGCTCGAAAGTCTTGAATACGTTGTATGCCTGCCGCCCCATGGTATACAGCAACATGCGTACCTGGGCCTCTTGAGATCGCTCATTAAGGCCCGAAGCAAATCGATGATCATCGAATTCTTGCACCCACGCCGGTCCCTCTGACGCCTCCTCAAAGTTGAAGCTCTTTGGTGGCTGCACCGGAAAGAACTGGCACAAAATACCACATTCCTCACGCGCCACCGCTCGAAGCTCTTGTTCCGTTATCGTATCCGAGCCGAAGACGCCAACGATGGAATCCGGCGGCAGCTGTATCTTCTCACGTCGCCCGTGGTTCCACCCAGTTTGCGAAGACCACTTCTGACACCATGTCGTGTTTCCACGACGAACGACACCGTCTTGAACCCGAACGGGAATGAACCCCACACCTTTATTGCTCCGTAGTATATATACATATACTGTGTGCATGTCACACATGCCCAAGGTATCGCATCAAGGGCCGTGGCATGAGAAGAACTAAACACGATAACGCAGCAACGATTATGCCAGAGTGCGCACAAGCTAATGCGTGCGCTTTCATGTTCCCACAAGAGCTTTTTTTTCTGCGCGGGCCCACAACATTGTTGTTGATTGCGATAAGGTAGGCTGCCATAGAATAGATCTTGGGCGCTATTCTGGACATTCCGCCATTTTCTTCGGAGCGTGACGTAGGCGCGACGCAAACAAAATGGCGCTGGTGGCCCGGTTTTGCTTACGTAACGTGACGCCAACTTGACGTTTCGCCTAAGAAACTGAAATGAAGGCACTGAATGTAGCGTTATCGGTAAAGCAAAACAGTTTTCCTCCGCAGTAAAAATAAAGCAGCTATCTCAAAGCGTATGATTATTCTGTCGAAAACGCTTCTCGCTTCCGTCGTCTGCTGCGTACAAGCCGTCGTCTGCTTCAGTAGCTCGGATGCGTGTCCCTGGAAAATGGAATGAGTCATCGCATGTTCGTGCCAACGCGCTTGTTTTCTTTCTTGAGACAACATACGCGAACTACCAGTGGTGATGCGCGCACGTTCTAGGCCACGTTATCGCTATTTCGTGAAACGCAAGTGACTCAGCCCGACTCGGCTGGCTTAGAAATGGCCGAATATCACCGATAGCGTTGCGCGCGCCAGAGATATCCACTAGAGCGACGCAAGCGCCGGCGCTGCCATCTCTTGTTCATTTCGCTGGTTACTCGCACCGCGGGAGGAAACTTCAAGGCGCCGCCTTGCGTACATTTCTTTTTGTAAGTTAGAAAAAGGCCGTTGTCATAACTTTTGATTGTGCGAAAAGGCATTAATCTCGATTGCAATACAAATGCAGCAGTGAAAAGTGGACAACATTGCTGAAAGTTTGCTATATTCAACCAATATTATTTCGTATTTACGCGTTCTTTTAAACAACGATGGCTCAAAACACAAATGCCAACACCACCCGAGAGCGATGCAAATACTATGAGCACGCGTTATGAACAAAAGATTTTCGTGGCGCCAAACGACGGGGAAAATGTGGCGATACGCATTCCTCTCGGCTGCCATTGCATATGGCTGCTCATTAGCATAATTCGCGCGGCTCGTCGCAGCAAAAATTATGGCGGAAAATCTCAGCAATGGCGGCCCAGCGCAACGTCACGCATCGTCAAAATGACGTTTACGAAACAGCCCTTCCTGTGACGCTCCTCATGAGATATTCCTTCAGCCAATCAGCAAGCTGGCATGGCGCATATCTTGAATCGCCACCACATATTCGCGCAATTGCAGATGCATTGCACTGGCTTCTGCACGCTACCGCTCACATTCTTTTTGAAGCGCTAACATCACAATATATCTGCCAAGGACCAAAAAAATGTATTAGTCCATAACATTTGCAGCTCCACGTCACGTTTCGTCATCTTGATGAAAACGCAAAATTGCATTTTGCAATACTTCTGCTTCCCGGCACAAATTTCAAAACACGTGACCTTTCGACAGCCAATCAGAGAGTAAACATGACGGCTAATGGCGGCCGTGCAGCCGCCATGCGTGTCCAGAATAGAACCCCTTGCCTGACTCGCGCGCGGCACTCTGCATGCTTGCGAAGGAATATGTCGGTCTTCCACTTCTACCGCGTGTCGGTACAAACTGCGCCATCTCTTCGGGTGGTGCTGCGATTTGGACTTGCAACGGGTCCTGCCACACATCGGTTTACCGGGCAATGAGGTGGCCGACGCCCTCACTAAGGAGGCTCACTCCGATCGCTTCCCCTTCGCCAGCTCAGTCACCCCGATGTGGCCAAAACGACGATTCCGCGCACCCTCCGCGAGAAGCACCCGGACCAGCGTGTTGCGGTAGGTACGCCCTTTTGCCTCCTCCCCCGCTCCAGACTCTCCCGCAAGAACCGTTCGTTCCTCCTTAGACTGCGTATCGGATGCTACATGACGGCCGCCAGACTACACAGCCTGCAATGAAGCGGTAACCCCGGGTGCAGCAACTGCGCCGATGTGGAGACGCTCGGCCACCGACTACTTCACAACCGTACCGTCAGTGTGCAGCGCACGGATTTGTGTTCATCGTATCGGCGTTTGGGACTGCCTTGCGACACGACCAATGCGCTGCTTTTTCCTGTAGCCCACTACTCTTTCGCCAACAGTGCGATTGCGGCACTGGTTGACTTTAGCAGTGCGACGCAACTAAGAGTGCGGCTCTGAGCCCCGCATTTTTTACGCCTCCTCTTTTCCTCTCTCTTCATCTTTTCTGCCCACAGCCCTTTCCCCGTCCAGTGCTGTTGAGTTGTCCTCGTGTGAGAAACAGTTACGGCACTGCACCTATCTCTTCCATTATGGAAAGTCACTTCACACCCACACGTAGGATACAGAGCTCTAATTGTCAGAGGCTATGTTTAGAGTAGCTTTGGCAAGCAGCTTGTGAGTGGCTGAAGGCAGTAACCTGATCTCTGACCCCTATTTGTGCCAGTGGGGAAGGCAAAGGCCGCCTTGAGCAACATCACTCGGTACGCAACACTGTCGTCGCGGCGAACTGCGGAACTTTTGGTTCATTCCGCTAATGCTGTGTGCGTCTCTTTCTGTATACCTTACTTCATACACGAACCTAATGTTGGCAGAACTGGTGCGCTTCTGATGCGCTAGCATTCTTTGCATACTGCACGCAAGTTTCTAGGGTGTGTTCGGATCTGCGCCTCACTTTTACATCCAACCTGGGTCCCTGGGTATTTCGTGCTTAATATAGGGTACCCATCGGGCTACTATTCTGAGCGAGAAGTTCGTCAATACCGACCGTCAGCACAATTAGGGTCACTGAATGTGTATAAATATGTGCATACAGGCCGCACTTCAACAAACCTCGATCAGGTCGACGTGGGTTACTGTAGATCCACACCTACATCCACAGGGTGGGTACCGCTCATCGAAGTAACTCTTAGAGGCCGACGTGGAGCACTGCTTATCTACCACTCGGTCTGTTCTGGTTTCTAATGAACCTTTTTCGCTACAACTTGGGTGACTGGGTATGTGCCAGTATGTGTGTGACTATCTTCAATGAGCGTCCATGACGCTAACTTGGGTTTCTGCCACTGGGAATGTGCCGCCTTACAAAGGGAAAAAATGCCTCTCAAATTTATTCGGTGCTGAGCGAAATCAACGTGAAAGTGTCCCTTAAGGTATGACAACTTGACGCAGTAGCAGACTGCACCAGAAACGTGATCTGCATTTGTCAATTTTGAGTGATTGCTTACCTGGCCAACGATTTAGCGAGCTGTGCCATAAATGCACTGTGCACGTGTCACCCTTCAATGAACCTCTCGCCATCTTGAGTCACTGAGTACGGGTCACCGAATATAGGGCAAGCGTGGCAAAAATTACTAGCCTTCGTAGGTGCCGGCGTGCCGTGCTTCGCGTCTCAGAGGCCGTGAGCACATTATTTGGCCGTGCCGCTACATATCACAGCGCGTCCAAGAAGGACCACAAGAAGTGAGCCCGGTCACCGCATGACGCCTTTCTTACCGCTCGCGCCCACCATACATCCATTCCTCAGGACTCCTGCTAGTTGGTGCCGAGTGTTCCGCATTCCACATTTCCCATACAATGCCTGATAGTTCCTTAAACAGTCCTGTTAACCTAGCTTCGCCTAAGAGTGTTCCTATTTTCAACTTAGCAAGACTCAGTTTCCAGTGGCAGCCTGTTCTGGTCCAAAGATTCTTGGCGCTCTATGCCGCGTCGCAGGACTGAACGCCGCCTTGGTAAGGGGATATGCAGCTGCTAGGGACTGAGAGCCATTCATTGATTAAAGAAGTCATGATGGAGCTAGTGGCCGAATACCGCCCCCGCAAGGCCAATTCAGGTTTCGGCGAGGGGTATCTTTTTCAGAAACTTAGTGGGTCTTGATTGATTGATTGATTTAGCCCCACTGGCTCTCGGCTTTTCTGCCGGTGTCAGGTGCCACTCCGAACTTGTAGATAAAGTGTGCTGGAGGTTAATTATATCTTACTCCCTTCAAATTAGAAGTACGGTGTCCTTTAAAAACCAGCATTTGACCTTGTTGATATAGAAGCCAAGCAACCGAGATAGCTCAGTGAGATAACCCTGTAGGCGACGAGGCGACCTTACTGTGGAGAAGATTACCACAGTGCATCCTGCATGTTTAAAAAATCACTTGAATAATCCGTGATAGATGAATTTTACTCATCACACTGGGTAGGTTGACATTATTTATATACCATTTACGGCCTCTGCCGGCATCTAGAGGCGCGAAAGAGAAACAGAAATATAAATAAAACGGGAGAGGAGAAGAGGGAAAAAATATTACGAATGGTTCCAATATTGTGGTTCGAAGCCGCGCGTAAATGGGCAACCGTGGAAGCAGCTAAGTGCTCTAGAAATTTCAAAAGGTTTTGACAGCGCTTTCAACAGCGCTTTCACGAGAGCGAAAGGGGACAAATGTCAGTACTGTCCCCCTTGTTTACCTGAAATGTCTCGAGACATGAAGGCACGGTTACACATTCAACTGATTTCTCACGCTCCTAGCATCCACAGGCCTCTAAGAAGATAATGCATAATAAGCAACCACACAGCAAAACATATTCATTACAGAAGAATATTTTGTCCACAGGGCATAGGATGGTTTCGGGGATTTCTACCGTGCAAATGAGGCAGCCGGTTTACTTATATGGACATATTGTGATGCATGACAATAACTTGAAATGCACCAGCTCTGCTAGCCCGGTCAAAAAATCCGTCAGGGCTATCTTAATGGACTTGTAGAATTCTTGAAGGTCAGTCAGGAATTCTTACAGGTACTCTCCCAATACCAATAGGATTCTTAAAGGTCAGTCAGGAATTCCTACAGGCACTCTCCCAATAGCAATAGGATTCTTAAAGGTCAGTCAGGGATTCCTACAGGTACTCTCCCAATACCAATAGGGTTCTTAAAGGTCAGTCAAGAGTGTCTATATGCACCCTCCCAATACAAACAGGGCTCTTAAAAGTCATGTAAAAACTCTTACAGGCAACCCTCCAATGCCACTAAGAGTCTTGTCGTTTATTGGAGATCCTTTACATGTAGCTTTTGTACACCAGTAGGGCGCTTAAAGGTTAGATAGATTTCTACGGGCATCACGACCGTCCGAAACGAAAACGTCCGCGCAGCCGATTAACCGAGTTGAACGTGTAAAACCTCATGAAAAATCTGCAGTAATCGAAACCGCGATCAGTCTTTGTTTAGTGCTTTTACTTTTATTTAGCCTTTGTGGTGCCGAAATCGGCAGATGCATGAGGTAACTAGCAACCGAGTGGCTTTCCGCAGTACATCGGTGAATGATATTTCTTCACCTCATGTTAATTACGGTTACACAATAACTAGAGTTGCGCTACCTTAAGAGTGTCGAGGAGAGCAGAAACTAATTGCCGCTATTTTAGCACAGCTACCGCGTGAGTATATTATGTATATATAGTATATATAAGCGACATCACAAACTTGGGCCAGTTAGAAGCGGAATGAAGGCTGCGCTACAATATTTTTCGGTGACTTGTCATCAACTCATAAGCTCAGCGGGTGATTAAGATCTCGTACTCTATTTTTGTGGCTGCCGAGCAGTACACCATGCATCTATGCGTTGCTCTTTTGCACCACTGATTTCATCAATGTAACGACAAAACCGATCTGGTCATGTCGAGTGCAATTAAAGCTTCAATTTCCTTAATTTTGTTTGTCCTGTTAAAAATGGAGTGTGGAATGCGCACATGCCTGCCTACTGACTGGCATACAAGCTGCCCAGGTGGCACGTCAGGTTGGGCCAACGTTGGAAACATATTGGCACTTCTTGGCCCAATGACGGCCTAAGATTAACAGCGTGGTTCCAATATTGGCGGTGCCATTCTGGTTCCTGGCCCAATGTTGGCCTAAGGTTAACAGCGTGGTGTCAATATTGGCTGTGCCATTCTGATAGAGATCCAACGTTGGCCCAAATTACACAGTCAGTAAACAATATTGGCTGTGCCATTCTGATAGAGATCCAATGTTGGCCCACTTTACACAGTCAGTAAACAATATTGGCTGAGCCATTCTGATAGAGATCCAATGTTGGCCCACTTTACACAGTCAGTAAACAATATTGGCACTGCCGTTCAACAAGGCGGGAATTATTGGAGCGACTTTCGTATGGATTTGCCAATATGGGTTACTAGTTGGATTTCTTTGGAGGACATTGGCCCGTAATAAGCTAATTTTCGCCTTGTAGGCTTTTAGTGCTCTACGACTTGCTGAGACTGAACAACGTGTTTTGAAAACTAACGCACTGATCACAGGCACACTGCGCAGGAACCAAAAATATGTTCTCCCATGTCAACTCCATGAATGGTACACCGCCATTGTTCCACTTCTCCTTTACCGAAATGTGTCCCCTAAAGAGAAAAGCCAGTGTACCACGTAGCAAGCAGGGGAAGTCGCATAAATTTAGCCGCTGCTTTATTGATCGTGAATAAGAACTTGAGCTTAACATAAGAAGCAACGGTATTGCGAATTTGCCTGCGCATTGTATTTTTTGCATGTACGCTCCGCGGCTTTAGTGGGTCAAGATTCTGAGGAGAATCGAGAATTACAGTGCCTCAGAGCTGATGGAACCGTTTTATATTGCATCGAGAATGAGCGCATATGCATTAGTGAAACTATTGTTTGTTTGTTTAGCATGCATGGCATGTTGCGGCGACATCATGCTCCTATTCTAATATATTTGTTTGTTCGTGCGTGTGTAGTAAGCTCCTTGTATGAATGCCCCTGACAGAAAAAAAATTAATTGCACGTTTTGGCATTTGCGTGTCAACCACCTCTTGCATTGCCTTTAGGGCCGATTTACGCTCAAACCGCCCATCGCCGCACGCCGCACCGCATGCATGCGGATCGTGAAAAACGGGCGGTCGTCGCGATCGGTCACAAAATTGCATTTACGCTGAAACCGCATGATGCGTTGCGGTTCGCATGCGCCCTCTGGTTGTCGAAATAGGTAACCAGCAACTGGCAACATGCATCAGCGAGTTGGCAGCCTCGAGTGCTGGCGGCCAGCAATATTTCGCATCGTGCCAAGATATTGTTATTGCGTTTGCTGTAGTATTAGTTATTTTTATATTATTTAGCTCGAGCGGTTCGAATGCGCCTGCATCCGCACTTCGGTTTGGGGACGCGACGTCTGTTGAAAGCTGGCAAACATTCGGCAGTGCGCAGAGCAACACTGTTCAAAGTCGGCAACCACGGATCGGCAACTATCGCCAACAGCAGACGACACTAGCATATTTTTGTCGATGTAAGTTGAAGTTTCCGCATCATGGTGAGAACGCGACTCCTGCACTGTCACATTCATTGCTGCATGTGTGGCATTGACGTGGTGACCCACCTTTGGAACACTGTGCAGTCGTCTTACCTGTGCCGCCTTTTTGTTATTTGTTTACTGCTACCGCGTAATGTTGCGACAACATACGTCACTATGTGCTCGGTTGTGTACGGCGCGCTGGCGCACTTTTTATAGCTGTGCTAGCGAAAGCTTGTGTTGTGGACAAGCGACGCACCATCGCTCCTCGGCTGGACGAAGCACCAGCGCGGAGAAACGGGAAGCGACCCCATCCCGAGTGGAGTTCTGAGAATCCTCCGTCGCCCTCAGCGTCTCGGCTACTGGCAGGGACCGAGAGTTTGCCCTCTCGAACAAATGCAGCTCTCGCCTGCGTCTTTTGAAGAAAATAAACGCAGTCTGTTTTCTGCCACCAACCGATGCACACTCCTTTCACGGATGGGGCCAGACCCCGTACGTAACACTGGCGATGAGGCAGGAGTTGCGAAGCGGATCTATAAGTTTTCGAAGTTAAGGCCATGGCTGCAGGACGAATGCACGGCGCTGTCGAGCCTTTCTCGGGCAAATCATGGGAATCGTGGGTCCAGCGCCTCGACTTTTACTTCGTGGCGAGCGACGTCAGCGAAGAAGCGGGCACTTCTCACGCTTTGTGGAGCCGACACTTTCGAACACCGTGTGCGCGCTGATAGCGCCGAAGATATCCGGCAGAAGTCAACTTAAATGATTTAGTGACACTTCTTAGGCGGCACTTCGACACCAGGACATCCGCGCGTTAGAGCCGGTACGTGTTTCAAAGACCCGACCAACGGCCAGACGAGTCGATCAGCAGCTACGCTGCGGCCCTTGGAACCTTGACAGCCGACTGCAACTTCGGAGCGCTGCCTTCGGCTACAGTATCGACGACGTCACCTGACACCCAAACGACCGCTTCTGCGGCGAATCCAACTATGCCGTCCCAAGATGTGATGCTGCGACAGGTTCGTCCTCGGCGTCTGGGACGAAAATCTTTCGCCGAGACTGTTCGCAGAAAAAGCCTGACATTTCAATGCACTGTGGACTTACCTTGTCAGCGGAAAGTGCGTCAAGGCATCAGCGAGATATCAAAGGAGTGGCAAACTCGGGGGAAATTAACAGGACGTCGCAAATCAAGCTAGGGGGCAAGCATACATCAGCGCGACATTGTTATCGATGCGACGTACGGCTTGCACGACCCTGAAACATGCAAATTCAAGACAGCCGAGTGCCGTTTCTGCTCCAAGGAAGGTCATGTCGAGCATGCCTGCATCTCAAAGAAAAAGAAAAACACGGAACCACGCTCCGACAACTAGCAGCTACGGGCACACAGTGTCAAACCACCACCTGTCAGCAAATCCTGCTGCAAGCTGCACACAGATAGTACACACTGCCCCAAGTTCCTTGTGGACTTGATAGTGGAGGGAAAGCCAGTCCAGTTTGAGGTGGACACAGGTACGGCATGCTCCCTGATAAGCGAGGACACGGACTACAGAAGGCGGAAGAAAAACACTCCGTGGCTTTTATGCGAGCCGCTCGATTTGTGCTCATGGTCAGGTAAACAATTACACATCCTGGGCTCCGCACAAGTTCATGTGATGTTGAGATCAAAGGACTATCTGCTGCCATTGTTGGTTATCAAGGGCACTGTGTGCAACCTCCTAGGAAGAGATTGGTTTTTGGCACTTCAAATTCAGGTGAAGGGGATCAACCACGTTGGAGAGCCAGCACTAGAAATTACGACGAATGCATTTGACGACTGCATTTTGGAGAACAGAGCAATGATCGTGGTGGAATTGTATAGGCTCCTAGAGAAAAACACGCCCTGGAAATGGAAAAGCAAGTATCAAGTCAATTTCGAGGCACTTAAGGAGATGATTCGTGCATCTACAGTACTCACTCACTACGACGGGACGAAGCCCCTTCTTTTGTCTGTGGACGCATCGCCGTACGGCTTTGATGCCGTCCTCGCTCGGGAAGATGCTATTTGCCGAGAGGCGCCCATTGGATTCAGTTCATGAACACTGGGAAGTGCCAAAAAGAGCTACTTCCAGCTCAACAAAGAAAGTGCAGCAGTAATCTACAGCATCAGTCATTTTCATAAGTACATAGCTGGCCGGCATGTGACCATAGCAGATCGCCAGGCATTGATTGGAATCGTGAGTGAAACAAAGCAAGCACCCCGGGTCTTTTCACCAAGGATTACGCGATGGTGCCTTAAACTACTTGATGAAATGAGCGCTACGAATACGCGGACGGAAGAACACAAGTACGACAGACAAGGCGCTAGCAAAGTACGATTACAAGTTGCTGTACAGGCCTGGCCTACTGCACCAAAATGCGGACACTCTAAGCTGACTTCCACTACCGGCACAAGTTGAACCTTATCCCCCAAGAAACGTGCTCATGTTGGCTACCATGCTCAGCTTCGAGCTTTCACCGCATCAACAAGCACGAATGACTCGAATGAGTCCTGTCCCAAGTGCTGGAGGCTGTTTCAAACGGTGAAGTTCATAAACTGCCAAAAGAGCAGTTTTCATCGTGCCGGAAACTGGAGACTGAGCTTTCAGCGCAGGAAGGGTGCCTTGTTAGAGGCTCCTGGATGGTAACTCCAAAACAAAGGCGAGAAACTACCTTCTTCAACTCGCACCTGCAAACCACCATATAATTGTGGTCATGAAGGCATGTGCACGAAGGTACTTTTGTTAGGCATGCATTTGACGCAGATATCGAACGGCTCACTAGAAACTGTGCAACTTGTTGTCAACACCAAAGGGCACCAGCCAGTGCACCAGTGCCCAAATAGGAACGCACCAGAACGCCTTGGGACACAGCTCATGCAGACTTCGTTGGTCCCATAGAAGGCAGAATGCTGGCTAATTGTTGTGGACACATACAGTAAATTGTTGGAAGTGTGCTCCATGCATAATTACACAGTCTGCCACATTGATTGAGGAACTCTGGAACCTTTTTGCAGCTTTTGGGCTCCCAAAAAAGCTTGTGACTGATAACGGGCCATCCTTCGTTTCAGTAGAAGTTGAGAGCTTCCTAAAGAAGAATGGGGTGACCCATGTAACAAACACACCGTACCATCCTACAACAAATGGCCAAGCAGAAAGGATGGCTTTCGAAACAAAATGAGCATTAGCCAAAAACAAGGACGGAACATTCGTGTGTAGGCCGGCCCACTTTTTCTAGAGCAACACACCACCATCTGCACATCAAAGGGTGAAATGCCAGCTGCACTTGGGTTTGGGCAAAAGCAAAAGCAAGCAAAAGCGAACAAAATCCATACCAACTGCAACAGGGATACAAAGTCGAGAGTACTCGCTGTCGGACAAGCAGTTTTCTTTCGAAACTTTGGAGGGAATCCGATCTGGACAGAGGGAACGGTTTTGGAAAAGCTAGGCCACAGATCGTGGCTCATTAAAGGCCCCAACAGGTTAGTGCGACGACAATGCGACCACATCAAGCCCGGTGTTTTGAGATACCCAACAGAAGATTTGGTGACACAGGATAAGGGCTGTACACTAACCGCAAGCAGTGTTCCGCTCCCATTTATGCTTGGGATAAAAGCAGATAACTCCACGTCATCAGAGGCCACTCTCTCAGGAATGCTGAAGCCTTCGCAATCATCGGTGACCAAACCAGAGATTGGCACTGCCCCTGAGACCGTGCCAAACACAACTGCAGAGCCATGCCTGCAGTGGGAACGACACCCTCAGGATCACCACGGCGACTCCATCTGAGAAGGGAGGAAAATGTGTACAAGCGATGCACCACCACTCCTCGGCTGGACAAGGCACCAGTGCAGACGAAACAGGAAGCGACCCCGCCCCGAGTCGAGTTCCAAGGATTCTCCATCACCCCCAGCGTCTCGGCCACTAGACAGGGACCGAGAGTTTGCCCCGTCAAACACATGCGGCTCTCATCTGCATCTCTTGTAGAAAATAAACTCGGTCTGTTTTCTGCCACCAACCAATGTGCATTCCTTTCACGGATGGGGCCAGACCCTGTACGCAACAGCTTGGAAGAACGCGCATACACGAACACACAGGTGTATCTAAGCCAATGAGCAAGGGATCTGTCACAGCAACAGCGTAGCACGCTGAAGCGCCGCAGCATTATCTATTAACATACTCCTATACAGATGGTTCTATTATCATGGAATACAGCTGTGTTGATTGACAAGCCACTTCGTCACCGAGCACGCATGTGAATCATCAACAGTGTCTTGTTGATTTAGTTTCACTTTGCTGCTGAGGTCTCTTTAGTAGCTGTCAAGTTAATAGTGAGCCTACAATTGCTTACATGATGTAATATGGCATCGCACTTCTGAACAATGATGTAACACCGAATGAACGTACAGGAGCGCACAGAGCTAGCATTTGTTCATTCTATGTTACGTCATTATTTCAAATTGCACTGCCATGTTAAGTCATGACTAAACAACTAGCCATCAGTACGTCTTGAGCAATTGATTACAATTATGACATACATAAAAGTGATATGTACATATCACAGTTTGCTTCTTCAGCCAGAGATGCTTGTCAGATATGTTTTCAACAGAAGAATGCTTGCATGAAAACAAATATTAATTAATATTGCTGAAAAGACACCCCATATAGGCGTGAATTCACCTAATGTTTACATTTCTTGTTGGTGCTAAAAATGTCCCTGCCAATAGAAGTAGTGTTATGTCATTCATGCCTTAAGAGATGACAGAGGTTTACAGGGCACACAAGGCAGCAATGCCCATGCATAAAGGCCTGAGTGGCCAACCTGCTGCCCATTCACTATTTATCCATACCTCTATCAGCATTTAAACAATGTACAGCCTGTGGTCAAAGTGAATACAAGCATGCTTGCTCTCTCAGCAATGGCGACAATCAAGGATGATTGCCTTGAGACCGTTTGCTGCTGTCAACATCATTTTTGCATGCATTCTCTTTTTATTTTTTTCCCTAGATAAAAAAGAAGCTTGCACAGTCGGTGAGCTATAGCAAAGTAATGTTATTTGATAGCGTTGGGCATGGCCCTAATCTCATTCATGTAGTGACAACCTAGCTAGCTAATGCACAGCCACATTAAAAAGAAAGAGAAGTGCGTAGGCTAACAAACAGGTGCACAGTATGTGTACTTCACCTCAAAGCAAAGCAAGATTATCAAGCGAATATAGAGATCTAGATTAAGGGGACGCAAGCATTGAGGCCCCCTAGTACTTCGAGCCTCAACGATTGCATCCCCCTGATCTAAACCTCTCTAATAAGCTTTGCAATGGGTGCAGTGATCTTGCATGCGAAATGGTTGACGTAGTAAGTCGTTTTATATTTGCCTTTCTGAATCAGTAACAGCTTAAACAGGTACATGACAATGAAATGAAATGCTGGCTCATATGGTGCACAAGACACAAGTAGGGGAGAACATTTGCCATGCCTGCTGTAACACCAATAATAATATGCAGTAGCTTGTAGGCAATGAATGCATGTTGATTGTGTCAGAGCAACTTGCACCTACAACTAATGAAAGAACAGAATGTCTGCATTGTAGACATTAGTTAATTAGCAGCATGTGTGCAGCAGCACAAGAAAGTAAGGGAATGTTTGTTGCCATGTTTTGCTTTCATAACCGACAGACAGTTTTTTGGGTGGAGCTTTATGATGAATTCATATTATGTTCTATGTAAATCTGTAATGTGGGCATGTTCTATTATCCAATCACTTCATAAGTAGTCAAATGAATGCAGGCAGCCCCATAAACACTGTGAAATGGAACGCAGAAATCTCCAGTTAAGAAGCCATAGTGACTCACTCTGTGCTGAACATAAAATAGAAAAAATGCGTAGTGGCAAATTGGGTGCACATTCTCATCTGCCATACAAATCTATATATTACAAGTAATCTTTCACTCATTCTCGTATTGCTTACAGTTGCATGAACCTTACTGCAGCATCCTCTGTGGAGTAAAATAATCTTGCCAGTCACAGCTACTTGTTCACTCTATTAACATATACTAGCCCCCAGGCTCTCCTGTATTCCTTCATGCATGCTACAATAGCATGGCTGTGCTCAATCACCTCTTTCCATTCCACTGAAATGAAGATGGCATATATTTGTTACCAAAATATGCTCTAAAGCATAACTGTTTATCATTCTTTAAGCCTCTGAGAAGTTAGGATGGATGTTCAGCCTTGCTGTTGTGCCATTTCATAGGTTCGAACCCACCGTCATATTTCTAAACAAGCAATGATGAAGTTATATAATCAAGCCATACCATTAGTACAACTGAGGTGTTGCTTTCCCAGGGAGTCTCACTGCCACCTCACCAATTTCGTAAATAATTAGACATGTTGACAACCTCGACATGTTGAAGTTACCTTCACAGCCTGTGTTTTAACCCGACAAATAAACCAGATTAACCAAACAGCCCTTACATCACTCTCTTATTCACTTGATATACTAACTAGCACATGGCATTATAGTCGTATTAATATCTGTTTCTATGTTTGGTGAATTGCACAAATCATTTTTGTCGCCCTTACAGCCTAGCTGATGCTGTCTTTCTTTATAACAATTAAGCAACAACCTTACTTGGTGCATTGCTGTGAAAACTATAACTAGCTTCACAGTAGCACTGCACATGTACCCTCAGACCACATCATAGACATGCTTCTGTATGTACTAGAGGCTGGCCACAATCAGCATAATTTGGAAATCTAGATGAACAGGGTGCAAATTCATTGTGTATCAAATAAATGTCTGTTCCATTGAGAGGCTGTGTGTATGCGATATAGTTATCAGTTCACTATACTTATGGCAGAAGAACAGAAAACACAGAACAACAAAATCAAGTTCTCTCTGAAAAGCTGCTTTTTGCCACTATTATTAAAGCAAAGTAAGACTTCAGAAAGCACAAATATGGCTTAGAACGACAAAGCTGAGCTAGTCGGTAAGGATTCATTATGCAAAAAAGAAGTGAGGCGTGCAGACAGGAAACAAGAGTAGAGAAGTCCACTTCTCTACTCTTGTGTCCTGTCTGCACAGCTCACCTCCTTTTTACATCACAAATATGGCTTGGGCGCATCTTCGAGCATTGTGAGGTGGGCGAATGTTAATTTTTTTCAAACAGAAATTGAACAAAAATAGTAAATGTCTAATATTGAATAGTGACACGACGACATGAGTACTTGTAGTAGCAATATTTATTTCCATATATTTAGTTACTACATCTTAACCAACTAGTGCGAACTAGAGCTAGCTATTGGGGACAAAGGATAAGTTTTAAATGCAAGGCTACTAATGTTATATAAAAAAAATACTTGAATGGTGTATCAACAACTTTAGAGCCTCGTTGCAAAGAAGCTTTCCAAGAAATAATGGCTGCTGTATGAAGAGCTTCCAAAAATGCAAAATAAATTGCTTCCAAAAAAACATGAAAGTTGTAGAAAAAACAAACATAATGAAGGGCCAATGTTTTGCAGACACATGTAAAATAACTTGTTGCAAGGAAAACAGCACAGACTTGTCTCATAAAAGATAAATCTGCTAGATCGAGATGGGTGGTTGGCTTTAGGCAAAAAAAAGCCTATGGGAAAGTTTTGTGCCAATACGGCTAAAAGATACATTCGTTACCGTGCTTGTCTTTGGAAGGCTGCATACGCTTGTTCACATGCAAGTACTTGCCACATATTCGTTGTTAAAAAGCTTCCAATTTATATATTGACACAAAAGCCTCCTCTGATCAGGGAAAAAGAATAGTATTGTCATATAGCATACGTAACATTTAGAACATCAGGCTACTATTTTTCACATTACACAAATACTCATGAAAGACAAAGCTGCAAGAAACAGCATAACACTTTGGCATAATCCGTAACTGATTATATCAACGAGTTTCCTATTTCATGAGGCAAAGTTGCATAGGGCAGATGGGATGTGATATCTATGATTCAGAGATGCGTTATTGTATCTGAGAACAAGTATTATACAACTGATCATTGTGGGAACAAAGAAATAACAGGCATTGATTACCAGTATGTCATCATGTCACTTTTCAGATAGAAGTGACTATCACATCAAGTCAAACTTGCATTGAGAATCACGTTTATGTGCCCATATATGTGGGCCCCATGAACCGTTGCTTTAAGTTATGACCAGTGTCATGTCATTCCTGTATGTAAATGTGGTTTTGCACTATACACCTATAAAACTTTTGATCAGCATCCTAGTACATTTCCTTGAATTTGCACCGCAGCCTTTCTGTCGCAACAGCCTCTTCGCACCCATGATAAATGCTGCAGTCAGTAAAATAGAGCTTTAGATTATTTCCTAAACTGCTTTCATTCCAGCAAGTAGATGCCGAGCAGATGCTGTGCCGCAAGTGAACATTTATGAGAGTGTTCATACTTGCTGTTTATTAAGGTGGCTGCGAGGTAAATGGAGGGAAAGTGTACAGGTGAAGCAAAGCTCTGCTGTCGCATGCATGTAAACAAAGCTTCTGGTTATGGCGGCCAACGATTATATACACATAGTGAGCAAGGGTGGTGTGATCGCAATATGGCCCGCATGACAGAAAGGGAAACACTATCACACATGTACACGTGTACAGATATGCAACAGTTGGGCAGTGGCAGAGAAGGTGTTTTGCTGTGTCGCCACATGTGCAAAAGATTGCATAAGGAGCATTTGCGTAGCTTACATTACAGCACGACACCTAGCACAAAATGAATAATTGCAATGCGTGGAGCAATGATATAACTTATAAGCTGTTTCCTAGTATCCCCTCTTCATAAAGTGTAAAATGTGCAGAGACAGCTCTGGAAACAAACGTGTACAAAGCAAGGAATCTGCTTTGATACAATACCTATATTGAGAGGCATAAGAGCATAAGCGACCGGCGATGTTTCTGCAATGTTTATTACTGCAGAGCATACGCAATTGACAGAAAAAAATCACAGACAATTACGATACTCCCTAATACGAAATTTTAGTGCAGCTCTACATGTGTTGTCATTTCACTGGCAATGACAATCGGTCTCGTGTGGCATGTTGCAAACGGAGCGAAGTGTGGCGCCACTGCCTTGCCAATCTGGAGATCGCGTGAGCCAGCGCATGGGTGATGCGTGGGCGTGGTTCACAGAAGCCATCGCCAACAACCCTCCCAGACATTGCGTGCTACTCTGGCACCATCTCGTAGCTACCGTCACTGCACTTCGCTTTTATTCGCACACTTTTGCCATACACTCCTCCTTTATCTGCCTCATGGTTATGCTGCACCTTCTTATCCACTTTCCTCCTCATGCCTCTTCTCACTTGCAGATTTTTTAATCTCCCACTGCATGCTGCCTTTGCTCTCATCTTTTGCTGAAGTCGTTCGCTCAGTTTAACCGAGCGAACGAGTGGTCCTCACAGCACGACAAAAGCTAAAGGAAATGTGCTCAAAAGTAAATGGAATGACCAGCGAAAGGAATACCCTGAATGCATGCACTATAAACCACGTTAAAGGATTGACTGAATGCACGATAGACATGGTCTACAAGATATCTTTGACAAGTGGGGCTGATTACATGCACCAAACAGGCAGGTGCGTAAATGATTGACTGCGCAACCATCTATACAACTGCAGTCTGACACAAGCACCCAGAGACCTGGCCATACATTGCGTTTCATGCCGTATCTCCCACAGGATGGGGATCTTGCTGAAATGTAGTAACCAAAGAAAAAGAAGTCATGGAAGCCTACAACATCAAGATGACCCCATGTGCCATCTATATCACTCAGCAAAGAGATTAGCTTAATGAATGATAATAGATGGCGTGGTTAGACTGGGAAGAACATCCCTGAACATGCGACTAGGCTATATGAAGGTCTCATTTTCCGAAAAATAAAACAGTTGTTAGTTTGCACTCGGGTGTCATGCATTGTTTTTCTCTCTTAAGTCCTGTCCCTTCGTCACTTTGCGCAACAGCGTTATGTCGAACCAACTAGCCCACTGGGAAATTTTCTTTAATTATATGTAATATGCTCTGAGTGCACATCTATGCGAGTCTTGTTTGCAGTGCACATGTGAAAGACAGCACAAAAATAATGCAATATTAGAGGTGAGCAAATAAGGATTTTCAGGACCGAATAGTACAGTGCAAGAAGCAAATTGGATCGAATACTTTTCTAAAAATGAATAGCCATTATCACAATTAACATAAACTGATGTTTATATCCCTGTATTTTTGAAGCTAGCAAGTTTATGTAATAGTATAGTACCTTACTAAGTATTGTATTTGAAAAACACAAACTGAGCCTACGAGCAAACAAGTACTTTATTCGCATGCACAGGGCTCTTCAGAGGATGCAAATGATCACTGTAGAGCCTGTAAAGTGTGGCTGCCTGAGTGACCTAGCCTGCTCCTCTACGCAAGTTCTCATGTTTTATGGCTATAGCACGCCTGTCATGGTGAAAATTTACCGTACTTTTCTGCAATTTAGTGTTTATGTGGGTGCAGTTGGCATTTTGAAATGCACGATACGTATGAAAAAAATATTCACTGTTACAAAAAGTGACCACCGAATCGAACAGGACACTATTTGATGCATAATTACAAAGTTGCAAATATTCACACATCCTTATGCAAATAATAATATTTGGGGTTTTACGTGCCAAAACCACTTTCTGATTATGAGGCACGCCGTAGTGGAGGACTCCGGAAATTTTGACCACATGGGGTTCTTTAACGTGCACCTAAATCTAAGCACACGGGTGTTTTCGCATTTCGCCCCCATCGAAATGCGGCCGCCGTAGCCGGGATTCAATCCCGCGACCTCGTGCTCAGCAGCCCAACACCATAGCCACTGAGCAACCACGGCGGGTACATCCTTATGCAATATCAACAGCTTAAAATAATGGTTTCAACACTTACATACACACTAGATGTTCCAGCTGCCAACAGAATATCATATATTGACAAAAGGGTGTTTAACTGGGCTACTTGGTTATTCTTCGAGGATTGTAGCAGTAGAACTTAAGGAACATGGACACAGAAGGAACGACTAGACGAGTACGCAGCTGCACTGTCAACTGATTTCTTGATTGAAATTCCCACTATTATTGATTTCATCGCCATATCTCTTCTCTTATACATTTGAGGCTGTCTCAAAAAGGTGACTTCCTTTCTTGTCAAGGCCAATGACAGTGTGCTTACACATTACGCTCCTGTTTTACTTATCTCGAATGCCTCAAGAATCTCCTGAGTTAACCTATCGTCGTTCCTTTTAAGGACTTGTACTTCATGAAATTATGAGTTACGACAAGAAAAGTTTGCCAAAGTCTGGTGCCTACTGTCAGCAGCGTGCGTGTTCATGTAGTGTCTGTGTTTCTCGTCGGACGGGGTGAAGCGATGGAGCAAAACCATTCTCAGGAGAAATGAGAAAAATGTGCACGCATGAAACAAACTTACGAGCGTCTCAACAGAAAATATTTGCAAAAGAAGCCTCCAACGCAAAGATTTCTCGCCATCAACTTAGCATGAACGATCATTGTCAGCAGTGAGATAGCCGAGCGTCTAACGGTGGTGTTCGAGCATTGTGTAGCACCGTCGATTGATTGCTTTCCACCAGTGCTCACCGTGCACGCAAGCTGTAGAATGCATGCTGTGGCACAGTCACGCACAAGTTGCGTTGCCAGCGCTCGATATGGTTTCCCACAAAATAGCTTCGCGCTGCTTTTCGATTCTCGTGATATGTTGCGATTAAAAATTCCCAAGACAGTGTTAAGAGAGTGGTAAAAAAAAAGGTACGAGAAGGTAGGCACAGCAGCTTGTGAACCCACTCCTATAATACCTCTACCCGCGTCTGTTCGTAAATGTGTGCATGTTTTCTTGCGTTTGTCAATTTTTTTAAATTTCCCACATTTCTTTAAATTTGAGTTTTTCTTAGCTTTCGCGTTTGTGCGTGAATAGGTGCCTGCTACCATGCGTGTTTGCGCTTAATCTTATTTCTGTCCTTTTATTTTATATTAGCATTTGTTTTTGCTAGTTTTTTTTTCGCAAAGTCTTTACACATTTTCATTAACCAATCTCATTCAAAGCACTAACTCCTGCACACTGTAGGGCTGGCCTCTTCCATCTCATTAAAACCTGTCTCACTGGTCTACCTCGTCTTCTCAATCTGCCTACTCGCTGTGTTTTCTGTCCTTGCTTCTTGTGTTGTTGCTGCAATGTGATTAACCAACTTGCTCAAAACAAATTTTGATCGCCTATGAAAACAGAAAGGTTTAGAGATACATTTTCTTAAAAGCGTCATGTGGGTTGCACAGTAACTTTGCCTCTTACTTCTGTTCATGTTTATGCATCAGTGCATGTGGCAGCTCGCCAGAAGTGCACATGAAAGGCTGCATATTGCAAAACAACACCTTGCTATGCTGTTGCATTTTTCATGCATTCAGTCTTAGTAAACAGACGGTTTCGCTGCCCATCACATATGATGGTAAAAATATTCGACATGAATAACATTGTGCAGTGGGGTATCATTTCCTGTCTGATGCTTTCATCGTTGCAAAGACATCTTCCAGTGAATGGAGCCCGGCAAAGCAGTGCACTGAGAGCTTTTGCAACTTTCACCATTTATTACTTCATATATGTCATTGTCTGAACGTGGCTGTCCATCGCTGTGCCGATGGCTTGTGAATTAAATAATTACCTCAATAAAACACATTCAACTTCACTCAGCATTTTTTAGTACAAACAATGCTAGCAGAGCTATTTAGGGTGAATAATTGTGCTAACATTGGTGTTACTTGCCCGGTCAGATAAACAAATACAACAATGGCTGCGGCATGACTGTGATTTGATGTGCAGACTGCAAATGGTGCCTTTCAAGCGTGCCCTCAACTACTGCTATTAATAGCTACACGACTGAGTATTTTGGGCCTAACTAAGCTAATGATGTTTGATAATTGTTCTCTTATTCGCATTACTTGCCTGGGCCAGATAACCAAAATAAGGAATGCCACTACATTAACGTGTGTTTGCATGCAAGCTGCCAACAGTGGCTGTCATTTTCGCGTTGATTGCTGCCGTTGCACCAACAGTGGCGACAGCTTGACTGTGCTTTGACGTGCAAACTGCTAATGGTGCCTTTCAAGCGTGCCCTCGACTACTAATATTAATAGTTACCATAATGAGTATTAGGGGCCTAACTAAGATAATAATGTTTGATAATTGTTCTCTTATTCGCATTACTTGCCTGGGCCAGGTAGCCAAAATAAACAATACCACCACATTAATGCGTGTTTGCATGCAAGCTGCCAACAGTGGCTGTCATTTTCGCGTTGATTGCTGCCGTTTCACTAACAGTGGCGACAGCTTGACTGTGCTTTGACGTGCAAACTGCTAATGGTGCCTTTCAAGCGTGCCCTCGACTACTAATATTAATAGTTACCATAATGAGTATTAGGGGCCTAACTAAGCTAATGATGTTTGATAATTGTTCTCTTGTCCACATTACTTGTCTGAGCCATATAACCAAGATAAAGAATGCGACCACATGAGTGTGCTTTTGCATGCAAACGGCTAAAAGTGGCGGACAATTTCGCGTTGATTGCTACTGTTTCACCTACAATGGCTACGACATGGCTGCGCTTTGAAGTGCAGATGCTAAAGGTGCCTTTCAAGCATGCCCTGACGACTGTTATCTCATCACAGGGCCCATAATGCTCGTAGGTGGCTGCCCAATAGAGTATTTTGGGCCTTCTGACATTGGCATTATTCATCTCAACAGGCTGGAAATAAGAGTAGGGCCAGCGAAACTGCACGCAAAGCAAATGTACTTTGGTGTGCGCATTGGTGTGGCTGTCACTTTCACGTTGACTACTGCTTTTTCGTGTGAAGCTGGACAGTGGCTGCCCGAATGAGCATTTTGGGCCGCACAGTTATTCAGGGTTAACAAGTGTATTTGCATTCTGATTTTCCAGCATTTCAGCACGTTTCCGTGCCAATACTTATATTGAGCACGATCTGTGCAGGCCGTTGCTTTTTCAGAATTGGGCTTCCATTAAAAGGAATATGTCATCAAATGAACTGCTTATTTATTTGAGAGGTCACGGGAGAATGCTTAGCTGCTGCGAACCCACCGACAATATTTTGGTAGCCTTAATAAGGGCTGTTCTTTCGTTAATAAGAAGCTGTTATGCTTCATCCAGTGGCTCAATGCCGGACAGCTCGCAGTCGGAGTCGCTTTCTTCACTGTCATCTTCACCCAGTTGGATGATGACGGGTTGGATGTGGTCACTTCCAGACGTATCAAGCCTGCATTTGCCTCCAGGTCCATGACATGGTGAAGTTTCTTCCTCCAGTCTTCCACCATTATGTGCTTAATTTTTTCCCTCAACACGTATTAGACCGTGTATAGCTTGACGTCTCTGTTGTCCGCAGCTATGCCATTTTTTACCTTTGCCCACACGAGCTCGATAGGATTTAATTCGCAGTGGTACAGTGGGAGCCTGAGTACAATGCAGCCGGCTCTTTCAGCTGCATTGTCTACGATGTAGCTCAGGAAGCGTGGCTTTACAGATGCTACCAACTCAAGCAGCTGCTTTTTAACCACCCTTTCGCTGTGGGTGTTGTTCTTGCTTTTGAGTCACTCCTGTATTTTTTCTTTCTTCCAAGCTGTTGTCGGCTATTTCTCTTCTCGCCGGGAATGGTAAGGTGCATTGCCCAAAACAATGACGCTACCAGCAGGCAACTTCTGCAAAACGTCATTAAACCATCCCTCGAAGTGATTGCTGTCCATTTCTTCGTGGTAGTCGCTTGTTTTTATGGCCTCGGAATATATCTAAGCTGCCGTCGACGAAGCCATCCTCGCTGCCAATGTGCGTCACAATCAGGCACAGGCCTTTTCCAGAAGGTTCTTGTAGACCCGTCGACGGGCCATTTGCTCGAGCGTGTAGGTGTCCGCGCTTCTGCACCACGATGTCTGTCCACACGATCGACCCAGTGTGTACCGCCGTCACCCATGTCTCATCCAGGAAAAAGATCTTTCGGCCTTCTGCCCATAGCGCTCCACGTCACGAAGGTAGAGATTCCGCCATTCAGCAATGTCATCCCGGTCGATCAGCAGCGAATTGCGGCTCCTCTTCTCGTGCTTGAATTAGATCTCGACAAGCAGGCGACGCACAGTACACCGCTTCAGTGATGGGAGATCCATTGTTGCGTGTGTCGAGGTGTGTGAGGCTGGCAGGAGGTCTGGACCCCACTTCACGCAGAGTCAGAGATGAGGAGAGCTTTCTCGGTGAAGAATTCTTTATACAATGTTTACATGTTGTCGTCGTTATCAGGAGAGAGACCAACAGAGCAGCTGCAAGCTGCTTAAATAACACTCCTCAGTCCACAGATTCCCCAGACAGTCCCTAAGGACGAAACAAGGTCAAGAGAGAGAGAGGGTCTGGGTAGCCTCCGTGGTCCTAACGCCGCTCTCGGTGGCCGGCACTTTCTCAAACCGCGCTGTGGCGTCAGGCCGATCTGGCGGTCAATCAGAATGGTGCGCCAGGGAAAGTTTTATGGCCCGCATAGGACAAAGGGAACCAACTGTAAGGCACAGGGTCGAAACACAGCCCTCCTTTGGAAACCGTCCCAAACACAGTGGGAGTTGTTCGTGGTGCGGGCGCTGCCGAACAAAGGCGGGAGGGGGTTGCATTGCTGCCGGCACGGGGAGGGGCCGAATAGCAGTCCGTGATCCGGTGGCCGCTTCCGTCGTGGACGCCGTGCAGTTGCGGGAAACCCGAGCCGTGCACGTAGTCGTGTACCCGAAGCAGGGACCATGCGGGGATGAATGCTGCACACCATAGCACTGGCCTTCCGTCAGACAAATCCCAGGGCAAAAACATAACACTATATACGCTTCGCGAACTCGTTAGTGATCTTCTCGACCGTCGGTATCTCGTTGCGGCGAAATAAATTGTGCACACGACCTCGGTGCACACAACGTGTCATACTTTGTGCCGCGTCTTCTTTTCTCCGCATTTTGTGGGTGCTTTCGCGAGGGCATCAACAGTTTGCCACCCGAAATATGCGAAGCTTTGACCTCCCTCCTCACCTTGAACACTGTGCTTTCGCTGACACGGAGCATCTTGAGTTTGTAATGGTTGCGATAAATGCATTGCTTTATATAAGTACTTGTTCAATAGCAACTGATTCATTTCAAGCTCGGAACAAGAGTAGTAAATGTGCCGTGTACATGTAAAGAAGCGCAAAAGCCAAAGCTGCTCTTTCTACTTTTGTCACTTGCAATGAAGCTAAAGAGCAGACGACGGGCAGCGTTGTGGACGGCAAGGGGTTATTTTTCGGTCGCGATCCGGCATGTGCTGTAGCACATGAGAGCTCTACTAAACCAGTTATCAAAATACAGAAGTCTTTATTTATACCTAAAACTGCGCGTTTCAGGAGCACAATTTTTTTAGTGGAATTATTTTAGTCACGGAGGCAATCGGACATCGCGCTTTGGTCATCTGGGCGGGGCCTCCCATTTTTTCTAAAGTTGTATCCGACTATAGTCGTTCCTTCTGTGTCCGCATTCTTTAAGTTCTTCTGCTACAATCCTCGAATTATATATTGACCATACCAGTTGTGTTGTAATCTTCATGCTTTGTTACATGCATATGGCTTGCTATCAAAAAATGCAAATTGTCAAGAATCAAAATGAAGTATCTAGTTTTCACACATTATATGCTTATCATGCTGTGTCACTGGTGTTGGCACTAACAGTGTGTACTCAGACACTAACAAGAAACAAGCAGCTGAATTTCTTGCACATGCAAGGCGCTCACATCTCTCAGTATAAGAATGTATACTTTGCTTAATCTAGAAATACGCCTCAGGATTTCCGCTGTTTACACTAATGTCCACATGACAAAAATGAAGAGTGCCCGAAATTTGCGTTCATGAGAACAGTGCACACGCGCGTCCAATTTTCACGACAGCGCGCATGTACTCATGTAACTTTTAAGCTGTTCCTTATATTGCCCTCACCGATTACAAACACCTTCGTAGCACAGAAATAACTTCTGAAAAACACACAAGATACGTGAACGAGGCAGAAAGGGCCGGAACCAAAACTCGCCCGCAAAGCTTATGCACTGTTCACTTGAGAACATATGCATATTGCATAATACGAACACTTATACACCTAGCACCACTGCGACACATTGCACGTACATATCACAGTACACTTACGCTTCGTAAAAGTAAGAACCCTAGCGCTCGAACGTTCTGTACGTGTTCGCGGTCACCAATGCGCATCGCAGCCCGCAAAACAGCTCAAACGAAGGTAGACACAAACAGCACATTACGAATGACTGCGATGAGGCGATAATGAAGCTCATCGCTACGCATCGTGCCATCGCTTCTGAAACACAAGCCAGTACTGCACAAACTTGCAATCTTCGTATCGATGAAGCGCGCACACACACCTACGAACACCATATGCTGAGGAGGGCGATCGCAATCTTTTCATTTTGCCGCGTACCGAACTAGTGTCATGCTTAGAATGCAGGTGTGAGCGATGGCCTTCACGTTGGTAATGCACGTGCAAAAAACGGCCTAAAACACACGAAATCGGCGGCTTCATTCCTTCCGATCCTCGCGTAAACACAACACACATCCGTCTGTTTCCTCTGGCGATCGCACGGACTGAAGAGGTCAGGAAGAGTACAGCTGCTTGTTGTGTTAGACAAATAGCTTTGCAGGTGCTGAATAGCTCTTGCAGTGATCACAATAAACCACACAAAAAAACAAACTGCCGCGGCAGCCTAGCGGTCTAGGCCTCGCGCTCCGCTTCGCTTCGAACCAGCGCCATGTTTATGCGGCCGCCGCACGGAGGCGAAAGTTCACGACCGCCTCTCGTGACGTCACGTCGGCCATTACTGGCGAACCGCTCGCTTGCGGTGCGGCGTGCGGCCATGGGCGGTTTGAGCGTAAATCGGCCCTTAGTAGGCACGGCGCATTCCGGATTTTTTTTTTTCGGCCTAGCTTTCCGTCCTTAGCCCCCCATTGCCTCTCCCCCACGCACCCAGGTGAGCCTGGTCAATGCTATCAGTCAAGCGTTCAGACAGCCATAAGCTGCTGTGTCGAATTGGGTGCTCTCGGAAGGATGGGGGAATGCCGCGGGGTCACTATTGTCCTCCTTGTCGCCCTCCATCGCTGCCACCCCAAAACCCGGTCGGGCTAGGTTCAGCGGGGGAAAGTGGCGTTTACGCCGCATTCTTCGTTCACCCTTTCCTTTCGCTCTTTCCTTCTATGCGTCGCTAGCACACCGACTGGGTGCAACACCGCGTGAGTGCTTGCCGTCCGTTCTTGCCAGCGCACTCCTCTCGTGAAAAATGCTCGCTTGCGCTCGTCATTCCTACTGAGACGCCTACATATTGAAATACGCAGCAATATGGCCACGAATTTTTGTGAGTGTTAGAATTAATATAGGCGAAACAACAATTAGAAAAAAAGTCGGCGCTCGTGGCCACCGTCTTCGATGTGGGATGAACTCGGATACAAAGAAGCATGGATCATACAATGGTGAGTGCATTTGTTTTGCGCATGTTATAAGTTTTATCAGAAGCAATATCACCCAAGCTATATCACCCAAGCAATATCACGCGGTATATATATTACTGAAACAGACCTGGCTAATGTAGAGTGCCTGTAATTAAATAGCTCTTTTTATTTGCAGTCTTTGAATAGTGCCTGGAGTAGAACCACGTGTAAATCTCTGAATTTCACCCAAATTCCAGGACTATGATTTTATCAAACCACGCGTGCGGCCTGATCCTGCTAGTGATACCGAGGAACCGCGCTTCTCACTGGTATAGGTCAAGCATTCTTTAAAACTGATGGTAGCGCTAAAAAGGAACGGACACACGAAGAAAAGACGACACGACGACGAAGAAACGCGTTTCTTCGTCGTCGTGTCGTCTTTTCTTGGTGTGTCCGTTCCTTTTTAGCGCTACCATCAGTTTTAAAGAATGCATCACCAACTAGCCCAGCGCCAAGTTTTATTGAAGGTCAAGCATCATTTCCAGCTGACAGTATTTCTTTCTTTTGGTATAATAAATGCTTCTTTTACTAGTGTTTCTTGATGGAACTTCTCGGTTTCCACATTAAAAATTTCGCACGAAGGCCGCATTGTGTCTACACAGTCTGAAACTAGGCTTTTTGTGCTGCAGCAGGTTTTGCTGCAATTTTTAATTTTAAAGTGTTACGCTGACTAGGTGTGAGCTGTAAACAAAGCGGACGGATCCTGCGCATTATATGTCTGTTCTAAATATTACGTTAGACCTTGTACAAGGTATGCCATATATGTCGAAATATCAAGAAGTGTTACCTGACAAATCTCTTGCAAGAAAGTTTCTTGATTCACCCCTTCGAACTCTCTGCTCAGACTTATAATATTGTGGCAGTATGGCGATTTTTCAAATGAAAACTCTCCCACATACATTTGTCATACCAACATCTCTGACAATGTTTCTTTTCATTTTACAGTGCAAACATTGCGTCCAAGTAATGGTGAAGTCGCTATGGGATATGGTAGCAATATCAACGAAACCACCGCGTTATCGTGGTCCTCGGGGGCCTGATAAGCCCGCTGTCATCCAAGCACTGACAAACCTGCCTACCGACGTCAGCTCCCTGCCCTGAAACCCCTGGCCAGCCCACCGTCCTCGGCACCTTGCCCAATTCCAATCCTGAGGGCAGTGCCTGTAAATAAACTGTTTGAAGATAACCGAGCGTCACCCATCTAGGTCCACGAAAAATGCCTGTTTGTGAAAGTTTATTCGCAAATAAACTGTCATAAACGTCAATTTCAGTATTCATTTCAATGCAATTTATGCAATTTTTTATGCAATCATATATGACTTCTGCTTCTTGACATCTTTTTGTCGAGCTTTCCTAGCTACTATTGAGGAAGACGGAAAGGGGACAATTGCTACAAAAATGCCGCTAGCAAAATGTTTTCGGTAAGAATATGTGCGTGCTCTAAAGCCAGCATATCTAGAATATTCGTCATGCAAAGGGCATTGGCTCAAAGCTGGCATTAAGAATGGCAACGATATGGCTCAACACTGGTACTACGCTGGCAGCACGATGGCTGCTGCATTGGCATAACATTGGCCCAATCTTGGCTTTAACGCTGGTCCTACGATGGCTGCTGCATTGGCATAACATTGGTCCAATCTTGGCTTTAACGCTGGGCCAGCATTGGATTGGGTTGCACTTTGCCAATATGCCAACATTGGTCAAACATTGGTACTAATTTCTGCCAGCATTGGGCCATGGTTGGACCAATGCTGGTGTGCTGCCTGGGGAGACGCACAACAAGAATGTTATTCCTTCAGCCTGCGTAGGACTAGCTGTGCCAATATGTCTTAAAATTGATGCAATCATGCATTTGTGCCATTAATAGACAAACTAATAGGGACCGATAGATTGGTAGACCAGTAGACTGGAAGAGACCAATAGACTGGTAGCCCATCAGACTGGTAGACCATCAGACTGGTAGACCATCAGACGGGTAGACCATCAGACGGGTAGACCATCAGACTGGTAGACCTTCAAGGTCCGAAATTACGTATAGCCATCAGACATGTAAGCCAGTAGCTTGATGGAATTTTTGACTGGGAGGTCACACTCTTTTCCACACATGCGAACAATGCACAACGTACACCTAATCAAGACTTTGGTCTTGAAACTATGAGAAAGTTAAGACACTAAAATTACCAAACCAAACTATTTTGCCAAAATTAGCGATTGAATTCATGCAATCTAGGTAAATGCGTACTAATTCCCAGTTGAAAAACACAACAGGAAATTTCAACAGTCTGTCGTATTTTGGGACGCTGTTTCTGTAGTTCTGTTGCCTGTAGTTCTGTTGCCTGTAGTTCTGTTGTCTGTAGTTTGACGTTCTGTCGTTCTTGATCAATATTTAATTAAAAATTGACAGAGACGTCCGTAAGGTTATGTAAATTTGTTAGTACAAAAAAGAAAAACATAAAAGTAAAAAAAAAAATTTAACAAAAACGTCTTCGCGTAGGATTCGAACATGCGACCTCACGACTTCGAGCCCGGCATCTTACCACTGCACCACCCCTGACTTTTTTTTTCTTTATTGCCTTTTCACAAACGCAAACAAAAAGATCAATTTCACGACATGTACATATTCTAAAAACACCAGCCACAGCTCGACCAGTGTAAGGTGTTTAAAAAGGCTTCACAGAAGCCAATTGGTCTAGTACACGAAGCCATTCCGGGGGTTCACATAGTGCTCTGAACAAGTCGCGTGTGTATATAATGCTCTCAACAAAATAGTGTCTTGCTGAGTGAGCCTGTATATGACAATGTCTGATGTCCATTCTCGTCTTCCATACGCTGTGCATGCAAAGCAGCATTAGCATATCACTCGGCGCTTCCCCTGTTTCTGCACCTGGAAGAAACCGGATTCCAAAAGGGCTTATCGGCAATTCTTTTTTGAGTGTTCTTCGTAGGACGTCCCAGAGAAATACGGCGTCATGGCAGTCAATAAAAATATGCTCTATTGATTCTGGCTTATTACAGATTAAGCAGTTTACCGACCAAGGTACAAAGAGACCTTTGCTTTGTAACCATGGCTTTACAGGGAGAGTGTTGGTATGTAATTGAAAAAAGAACGTTTTAGCAGAGGGTCTCACTGGCATTGTTTTGACGCGCTTTAGCACATCGCGCTCAGGACCTAGCCTGTAGGCAGCTCGGTAAACCGGTAATGGTAAAAATACATCGAGAATATCACAATACAAACGCTTTTTCGTGACATCACACAAGTATTCATATGAGAACCTTGCCTTGAGCAGGCGTACAGAAGTAACCACTTCACGCAAATAAGGACTGAGCGGTCCAGCTCCAAAAGAAACAGATGACACGACAAAGTCAGATAGATAATCCTGCAATCGTGCTTGGATCACACAGGATCACTTGGATCACAGTTCTCAAAAACACATTAGTTTGGTCCCGCACAAAGAAGAATCTGCTTACTAGCTGCTTGAAAAACAGGTGTGAGAGCCCTAGCCCACCATTTTTCACCTTGTGAAACAAATTGCACCGGCTTGTGCGCTCCCATTGCGATCCCCAAATAAAGGTCGCAAACACTCGGTGGATTTTTTGAACCGAGGTTCTTGCCATGGCCATCACTTGCAACACGTAGAACACTTTTGCAATTAAAAACATATTACAAACGGAAGCTCTTGCGAACATTGAAAAGTTATTGCCACCCCATTTATCGGTAGCATTTTTGACGCGTTTATTTTCCTCAGACCAATATTCATCAGCATTGAGGTAGTTATTTAGCGGAACACCGAGGTAATTTCCGGGGGAGACGGTCCAATTCATATTACAGTACACCTCGGGGGTGCTCTGCCAGTTTCCATGCCAAAATCCAAGGCATTTCGACCAACTGATCACGCTACCAGTTGCTGTGCAGAACGCCTTAGCAACACTGACAACTTCCTGCACGCTTCTAGCATCAGTGCAAAACACGGCTATGTCGTCCGCGTACGCTAAGACCTTAACTTCACTGCTGAAAAAAGTGAAGCCTCGAATACATGGTGTTGCAAGCAAACGTAAACAAAACGGCTCCAAGTATATCGCAAAAAGTAGAGGGGACAACGCACATCCTTGTTTCACACTTGACATGCTTTTCGAGTGTACGTTTTGGCCATGTGAATAGTACGACGTGCTGATGCGCTGATGTTTACATTTGCATTTTGAGAGCCAAGATCCGCTATCACTCCACCGCGTCAAGTGCCGCATCTCTAGAAGAGCAAGAGTATTCGTACCATCGACAGGTACATCGTGCAGTGCTAGAACATCGATTTTGATGTACGATATCCATATTAAATAAGGAATTCAGAAATAGACAACGTTGACTTTTACGGTTATTACTGCTAGTTTCGACAGTTGTCTCTCGTTCTTTACACTTTTGAGCGCGCATATAATTCGTGTGTTCAATGCAAAATAGCTACATAAACATTCGTGGATGAGAGTTCTTTCTGACAACATACTGGCAACTCACGGCAGCACTGTACCAGATTAATGAGACCCGAGCGAGACACCTTTTCACGCAACTTTGTGGAACAACCCAACTCTTCTTTTCCGCTTCGCATAATCTTGTGAAATATTCCTGGGAAATTAACTAATGTGTCAGTGTAACAGCACATGTAAGTCCACAGGCCTGTGTGCCACATCTTACCAAAAAAAAAAAACGGATACGCAGCCATTCCCGCAGATGGTATGATTTTGATCAGCGGCCGATTTTGGGGAGGCCGGTAGGGCGTTGCTGGTGCCCGTCGTCACGGCACAATTATAACTATTCGCCACGTCGACTTTAATACCGGTGTCGGTGCCATCAGCATTGCCGGCTTCAGAGAAGCGCGATAGAATACCGCGCAAGAGAAAAGTACAGTGTACACCACCGATTCGAAAACATACAATTTTAAAGGACCGCTACGGAAAGCGCTTCTGTTGCGACTTCGGAACTCTTGGCCGTCGCGACCGAATGTTTCTGCTGCGACGTCAGAATTGGTGTCGTAACGTCGGAGTCGCTGTCAGGATATAAAGCTGTTGTTCCGACTTCAGAACTCTTGTTGTCGCGTCAGAATGCTTCTGTTGCGAAATCAGAATTTCTGTCGTAACGTCAGAAATGTCTCCCAATTAAGAAATGTCAACAACTTCTGTCGTACAACAGAATTTCTGTAGTTGCGACAGGAATTCCTTTTGTCTTTTTCAACCGGGCACTACAGAAGCTTGTCGCATCACACAATTTCAGTGCACTTCTGTTGTCATCATTGGGTACATGCTGCGGCGATAGGTTTCCGTTGTGGAACAGTTCTCTGTAGTACAACAGAAGTTTGTCCATTACTTCAGGAACACTTCTGTTATGACAACTGGGGGCCTGTTGCAATGATAGGTTTCTGTGTACAACAACATTTTCTGTAGTACAACAGAAGTTGGTCGCATTACTTCAGGAACACTTCTGTTGTGACAATTGGGGGCCTGTTGCCACAATAGGTTTCTGTAGTATTTCAACAGCTCTCTAGCACTACAGAAGTTTTTCGGGTTACTTCAGGAACATTTCTGTTGGGACAACAAGGGTGCCTGTAGTGATGACAAATTTTTCTGTAGTACTACAAAAATCTGTTGTAGAGCTTCAGCTTTCTGTTGTAACAACAGACATACAACAGACTGTACTTCTGTAGTAGCAACAACAAATGTCTGTTGTACATCAGAAAAGTATGTCGCTCCATCAGGAATCTGTAGTTACTACAGGAAAATCCTGTTGTACAACAGAAATTTCTGTAGTACTGAACACAACCTCTGTTGTCATTTTCAACTGGGTTGTGTGGGAATATGCGAAAGCAGTTATATTGTTTTATGTTGCTGATGCATGTTTTGTGGAGGCATAGCTTTTAAGTAAGCAATAACTTATTTCTTAGGTACTGTCATCATTAAATCTGAGAGAACTTTTGCGCGTGGAATAGGAAGTCGAAGGTTTGAATTAATGATTGGAAGATCGCCAATATTACGCCAAAGGATCACGTCACCGTATCTAAAGTTAATTCAGTCCAATCCGTCTATAGGGGAAGACAAGTTTTGCCTTCAACTCACTGCACTATAGCTGGGCGTAACTGTAATCTATAACAAAGCAGTCCAGCATTGCGCACTTTTACAGCGAAACTGTTAAAGGCTACTTTCCCCACTATCGTGCCCACACGTAGAAAACATTCCCGATAAAAGTGCAATGCCGGGACAACCCGCGGCGGAGGTGAAATAGCCATTACGCACTCGGTATTGTGTGCCGATCTCACAGATAATACAACGCCGACCCGATCCGCGACGGAGGTGAAACAGCTGTTAACCTCTCCCGATATATGGGCCGATCCCAAACATAGTCTATTGCCTGGCCGATCCGCGACGGAGGTGCAATTCACCATTAAGGAGCCCACATACATACCTTGAGCGATCGGAAAGCGCGTTTTCCCCTCTTGGCCTGCGGAGAAGGGTGGCTTTGTTCCGGCCGCAGAGCCCTCCACGTCTCAGTAAGGTGCCTGGTGGTGGTCTCGTGCGGACGATGCCCTCTCGGTGAGCGCATATTTCCCCCCTCATCTTTTAAGAGGTTCAATACTTACAAGCATTTGTCTCGCAAACCATATTTATTTCAGGGGAATTTTCCACGTCTCAATAATTTCTCTTGTCGTATTCGAGTGCTGATTGCCGTGTTATAGTTTGTTAACGAAGCTTTCCCTTCGAGTCTAAATATTTTAAGGCAGTTTGTCGTGTGTATATCATGGCCACGCACGCTTATATCGCCTTCCGTTTCTCCACCACGGTTGCGCTTTAAAACCACGGCGCTACAATTTTGCTTCAGAGACTTTCCTTTCCTTCCTTCTTCTCCGCCCTTAAACTGGCTCTCTTAACTACTACACGCACAGACAAAGCAACAACGCGCGCATTAGATCCCATAGATGAGATGTATATTTACAATTATTATTAGGGTTATAATTATATTCGAGTGCTGATCGCTGTGCTATCGTTTGTTAACGAAGCTTTCCCTCAAGCCTAAATATTTTAAGGCAGTTTGTCGTGTGCGTATCATAGCCACGCCCGCTTATATCGCCTTCCGTTTCTATACCACGGGTGCGCTTGAAAACCACGGCGCTGCAATTTTGCTTTCCTTTCCTTCCTTCTTCTCCGTGCCTAAACTGGCTCTTTTAACTACTACACGCAGAGACAAAGCAACAGCGCGCGCATGCGATCCCATAGATGAGATGAATACATATGTGTATATATATATATATATATATATATATATATATATATATATATATATATATATATATATAGAAAATTATCAGTCATAGCTCTCGTAGTATAGCCTTCTGGGCCGTTTCCTTCTTTTTATTTCGAAAGTAGTTCTATTAGCGTTATTATAATTACACGAAGGTATTTCACCCTTGTCAACAGCAGTCCTTGAGATAGTTATTCTGGCGGCTAGCTTCCCACGCTCTGCGTGCCGCCCTCGAACCTGTTTAAGCTTTTCCTAGACGCTAAAGTTATACTATGTCCGCGCAACCTTGAGCGATCAGAAAGCGCGTTTTCCCCTCTTGGCCGGCGGAGAAGGGAGGCTTTATTCCGGCCGCAGAGCCCTCCACGTCTCAGTAAGGTGCCTGGTGGTGGTCTCGTGCGGACGATGCCCTCTCGGTGAGCGCATATTTCCCCCTCATCTTTTAAGAGGTTCAATACTAACAAGCATTTGTCTCGCAAACCATATTTATTTCAAGGGAATTTTCTACGTCTCAATAATTTCTCTCGTCGTATTCGAGTGCTGATTGCCTTGTTATAGTTTGATAACGAAGCTTTCCCTCAAGTCTAAATATTTTAAGGCAGTTTGTCGTGTGCGTATCATGGCCACGCACGCTTATATCGCCTTCCGTTTCTCTACGACGGTTGCGCTTTAAAACCACGGCACTGCAAGTTTGCTTCAGAGACTTTCCTTTGCTTCCCACTTCTCCGCCCTTAAACTGGCTCTCTTAACTACTACACGCAGAGACAAAGCAACAGCGCGCGCATTAGGTCCTATAGATGAGATGAATATTTACAATTATTATTAGGGTTATAATTATATTCGAGTGCTGATTGCCGTGTTATAGTTTGTTAACGAAGCTTCCCCTCAAGTCTAAATATTTTAAGGCAGTTTTCCTAGTCTCTAAAACCGCTCGATTTCGCTCTTCTCCTCGGGCGTCCATTCTTCTTTTTGCAAGAAAGTATGCCTTCCAACCACTTTCCTTTCCACGTAAGTATGAGGCTCGGAGCAGCAGCTAGGGCACTTGAAAGTAACCTGGGGCTTGACGAACCAACCGACTGAGCTATCTTTCCGGGCAACATCTAACGGTGACGAGTTCAAATCACCTGTTATGTTCATTTTTTTTCTCCCCTTTTTTTCTTTTCTTTCCTTTCTTTTTAATGTATTTTCCTTTATTTTATCACTGTACGGTAACCCTCCTAAAATTATATATATCCTCTATTATGTATGGCCATACATATGCAGGTCATAAATACCAGGTTCTCTAGCCGAGTGCCATCCGTGCGGTATAACCGAGCTCAGATTGATCAGTCAAGCTCAGATGACCTTGATTGATCAAAAAGGGCACCATTGTTGGTTAAATAAGGCGTACAACTCCTGCGGGACCCGCCATGGTTACTCAGTGGCCATGATGTTAGACTGCTGAGCATGAGGTCGCGGGATCGGCTCCCGGCAACGGCGGCCGCATTTCGATGGGGGCGAAATGCGAAAACACCCGCGTACTTAGAATTAGGTGCACGTTAAAGAATCCCAGGTGGTCGAAATTTCCGGAATCCTCCACTACGGCGTGCCTCATAATCAGAAAGTGGTTTTTGTCACGTAAAACCCCATAATTAATTTTTTTTTTATTTAACTCCTGCGTTGACGGTAGAGTATCCGTCTCCCGTGCAAGAGTACCGTGATTCAAATCCTGGTGCCGCGCAATTCTCCACCGGAAATTACAAAAAAAAAACCGTGTGTTGAGAAAATTGCACAAACGGGCCTAGAGTGCGGCCTGATCCAGGTGACCAGAACGGGTAACGCACTCTCTCACCAGAGCAGGACTGGCCACCCTGGTGCAGTACTTGGCCACAACCTCCTATACGAATACAACAATCAAACCCCGGCCCTCAGTCCCCAGCAGCCGCGAAGCAACTGACCACGGCGGCGGTCAGATCTGTGACGCTGCAGAGGGTGCTAAGAATACCTGGCTCCTGACAGGCCGCCATTGGAATCTGAACCTGGCAATGTTTAACGTTAGAACTTTATCTAGTGAGGCGAGTCTAGCAGTGTTATTGGAGGAATTAGAGGGTAGTGAATGAGATATAATAGGGCTCAGTGAGGTTAGGAGGACAAAAGAAGCATATACAGTGCTAAAAAGCGCGCATGTACTGCGCTACCGAGGCTTAGCGGATAGACGAGAACTAGGAGTCGGATTCCTGATTAATAAGGAAATAGCTGGTAACATACAGCAATTCTATAGCATTAACGAGAGGGCGGCAGATCTTGTTGTGAAGCTTAATAAGAGGTACAAATTGAAGGTGGTACAAGTATATGCCCCTACATGAAGTCATGATGACCAGGAAGTCGAAAGCTTTTATGAAGACGTGGAATCAGCGATGGGTAAAGTCAAAACCCAATACACTATACTGATGGGCGAATTCAATGCCAGGGTAGGCAAGAAGCAGGCTGGAGACAAGTCAGTGGGGGAATATGGCATAGGCTCGAGGAATAGCAGAGGAGAGTGATTAGTAGAGTTTGCAGAACAGAATAATATGCGGATAATGAATACCTTTTCAGCAAGCGGGTTAGCCGAAAGTGGACGTGGAGGAGCCCGAACGGCGAGACTAGAAACGAAATAGACTTCATACTCTGCGCTAACCCTGGCATCATACAAGATGTGAACGTGGTCGGCAAGGTCCGCTGCAGTGACCACAGGATGGTAGGAACTCGAATTAGCCTACACATGAGGAGGGAACGGAAGAAACTGCTACATAAAAAACCGATCAATGAGTTAGGGGTAAGAGGGAAAATACAGGAGTTCCAGAGCAAGCTACAGAACAGGTATTCGGCTGTAACTCAGGAAGAGGACCTTAGTGTTGAAGCAATGAACGACAATCTCATGGGCATCATTAAGGAGTGTGCAATAGAAGTCGGTGGTAACGCCGTTAGACAGGAAACAAATAAGCTGTCGCAGGAGACGAAAGATCTGATCAAGAAACGCCAATGTATGAAAGCCTGTAACCCTACAGCTAGAATAGAACTGGCAGAACTTTCTAAGTTAATCAACAAGCGTAAGACAGTGGACATCAGGAACTATAATATGGATAGAATTGAACAGGCTCTCAGGAACGGAGGAAGACTAAAAACAGTGAAGAAGAAACTTGGAATAGGCAAGAATCAGATGTGTGCGTTATGAGACAAAGCGGGCAGTATCGTTACTAATATGGATAAGATAGTTCAAGTGGCTGAGGAGTTCTACAGAGATTTATACAGTACCAGTGGCACCGACGACAATAGTGGAAGAGAGAATAGCCTAGAGGAATTCTAAATCATACAGGTAATGCCAGAAGTAAAGAAAGCCTTAGGAGCTATGGAAAGGGGGAAGGTAGCTGGGGAGGATCAGGTAACAGCAGATTTGTTGAAGGATGGCAGTCAGATTGTTCTAGAGAAACTGGCCACCCTGTATACGCAATGCCTCATAACCTCGAGCGTACCGGAATCTTGGAAGAACGCTAACAAAATCCTAATCCATAAGAAAGGGCACGCCAAAGACTTGAAAAAGTATAGACCGATCAGCTTACTGTCCGTTGACTACAAAGTATTTACTAAGGTAATCGCAAATTGAATCAGGAACATCTTAGACTTCTGTCAACTAAAGGACCAGGCAGGATTCCGTAAAGGCTACTCAACAATAGACCATATTCACACTATCAATCAAGTGATAGAGAAATGTGCTTAATATAACCAACGCTTATATGCAGCTTTCATTGGTTATGAGAAAGCGTTTGATTCAGTCGAAACTTCAGCAGTCATGGAGGCATTACGGAATCAGGGTGTAGATGAGCCATATGTAAAAATACTGGAAGATATCTATAGCGGCTCCACAGCCACCGTTGCCCTCCACAAAGAAAGCAACAAAATCCCAATAAAGAAAGGTGTCAGACAGGGAGATACGATCTCTCCAATGCTATTCACAGCATGTTTGCAGGAGGTATTCAGACACCTGGAGTGGAAAGAATTGGGAATAAAAGTTGATGGAGAATACCTTAGCAACTTGCGATTCGCTGATGATATTGCCTTGCTTAGTAACTCAGGAGACCAATTGCAATGCATGCTCACTGACCTGGAGAGGCAGAGCAGAAGGGTTGGTCTGAAAATTAATCAGCAGAAAACTAAAGTAATGTTTAACAGTCTCGGAAGAGAACAGCAGTTTACGATAGGTAGCGAGGCACTGGAAGTAGTAAGCGAATACATCTACATAGGGCAGGTAGTGACCACGGATCTGTATCACGAGACTGAAATAACCAGAAGAATAAGAGTGGGCTGCGGTGCGTTTGGCAGGCATTCTCAAATCATGAACAGCGAGTTGCCACTATCCATCAACACGGAAGTGTATAACAGCTGTGTGTTACCAGTACTCGCATATGGGGCAGAAACCTGGAGGCTTACGAAAAGGGTTCTGCTGAAATTGAGGACGAAGCAACGAGCTATGGCAAGAAGAATGATGGGTGTAACGTTAAGGGATAAGAAAACAGCCGATTGGGTGAGGCAACAAACGCGGGTAAATGACACCTTAGTTGAAATCAAGAAAAAGTAACGGGCATGGGCCGGAGATGTAATGAGGAGGGAAGATAACTGATGGTCATTAAGGGTTACGGATTGGATTCCAAGGGAAAGGAAGCGTAGTAGGATGCGGCAGAAAGTTAGGTGGGCGGATGACATTAAGACGTTTGCACGGACAACATGGCCACAATTAGTACATGACCGGGGTAGTTGGAGAAGTATTGGAGAGGCCTTTGCCCTGCAGTGGGCGTAACTAGGCTGATGATGATGATGATGATGATGATGATGATGATTATACATATCTTTGCTGGTCATTCGTCTTGAAAGTGTGAAAGGGCTCTGAATTTTTTTATGCGCCGTTGTTATATGAATTGACCTGTTTGGCATAACATTCTCCCCATAGAAGCAGATCAAATACCCCGTTTTATCGTCTCAAACCCGGTCATCTCTGAGTCACTGTGGCGAAAAGGTCATGTATAAATTCTGCCACCTGGAGTTCTCTAACGCGCACCGCAATCTGAACTACACGAACATTTTCTCCATTTATTTCCCCCGAAAATGCGGCAGCAGCTGCAGGTAGTCCAATTCGTCACCTTGTCCTCACCAGTAAAGCACCGTAACAAGTAAGTAGTCACAACTTGGCGACCATACGTGCTCTAGAACACTTGAACACAATATTTCTTTTCATTTTCATTTGCATGCCACTGTGTACGCAATTTGCTGAGACGTCTGTAAAAGTTCAAAAGCTGAGACAGAGCCAGAGGGGGTAAAGTTTAATGATTCGAAGTGCAGGAAGGTCTGCAACAGGTTTATTCCTTTATCTTGTTACCCTGCCGTGGGGGAAGGAAAAAGGGGCAAGGAAGAAGGAAGGAAGAGGAGCATGGAGGGTGGCGGTGACGACAGAAGGAGGATGTAAAACACATAACAGCAAATTAGTTCTACTCGAAGCCTACATAGCAGTTCTGTACTTTTTAAGAAACTGAAACAAGACCTGGCTGGCCTGAAAAATTAATTTAACTTGTGCCAAGTGCCAGAAAACTCATTGGCATAGCAATGTTGGCACAGATGCCAAAAATAAGGAACTCTTACGTGTCATTTCCGCTTTCCATGAGGACCCAAGATCGAGAATACATTGTGTAACGGTAGAGACGAGGGCGAACAATATGTAGCATACGGATGGTGATTGTATTTCCGAGTAGCCCAATACTTTGGAGTTGACGCAGTAGCTTGGCAGAAAACTGCGTAAGAAGGCTGCATTTAAAACAGCGGCTACTTTCTAAGGAAAATTCGTACTATGTCGTACTCTAAACGTTTTATGATGGGAGCGACCTATGCGTGTTGCAAACCGTTTACATTAATTTTTTTACTTCACCGAATACCTGCCTTATAATGTATTTTTTTCCTTTCAAAGAAATATAGCCTTTGTGGGTAAAACTATAGACCTGATTCCAATGTAGACTAAATGAGTACATGTGAACGCAATATTAAAACTTCTTATTCCGTATTGAAGTACACACCACTTGATGCGTTTTCGACTTGCGTTCACGAAACTAATTTCGCATCACCACCAATTACCTAAATAAATGAATTTATTCGAATATAGTGAATCGAAAGACGCATTTCAACGAAAGCATACAATTCTTCAGGAAGAATTGCAAGTGCGATGAAAAGCAGTCGGGCTGGCGATTCAACTTGTTCAAGATTCCAAGAATACCTGTATAGTTTGGTTTCATACGTAATTTCGCTTGCTCGTATTCTAGGCTCTTCTAGCCAAAGAAAACATATCAATCCGAATGTTTCAGTAAAAAAGGCGATGGTTGTCACTGGCCTAGTTACCAGCAAACTTGTTCTATTATGCTTTGACAACTGTTCTAACATGACCTATTACAAACCCGAAGTGAAGTAGTTCCCCTACTAGCATAGAATGCAGCTTTCTTAATCTACGACTTCGTTCCGCTCTTTTATTGTTCCTGCAGATGCATTTATCTCTTCCCATGTAGTGTTTTGTAAATTCTACATTCCACGAATTGTAGCTTGCAGATTTATGACTTTGCGACTAGACGACATCCATTCACCTGCTGCGTGGGCAAGCCTCAGTAAGTTGCGTTCAGCGTGCTGAAGTTTCTGATGCAGTCATTGATTACAAATTTCGCTCAAGTAGCAAATTAGCTCATGCGGCAGCTGCCATCTTACAAACTATAATGTCTCCTCATATAATACAGATCCGTTAGCTATATATCTTTTCTTTGCTATGTCGCTTTTCGCGAAAGCTTGGGCGTGCATATGTTACGTTGCGAAGCATACTGTCATACATTTAGGAGCGTCTCTTGCCGCGGCTTCTCGCCGCATTTGTTTATTAGAGCTGCTTTCATAAATCTCTGCGGCGTCGAAATCGATCCTGTGACAACAGCAAAGATTTAGCCGTCGGTTTTCGCTCGACAACGTCGTCTACCAGCGCCTTAGATGGCACCAGCTACCGAAGAAGCGAATGTTGAGCCTGCGCGCGGCAGTATAACCACAGCTGCAATGGCGTGCAGCGAGATCTGAGACCATACCGATAACGTACGGGTGCTGGTGGCCATGCCGTCAGGCCATACGAATGGTTATTTATGCAGTTATTTTGTTCTTTTCATAATTAGTATCGAAGTTGATATACTAATTTACCTCGTAATATTGTTATGGTGGCGGGGATAGTGGTAGTGGTGATATTACGACAGTATAGGTTTCCGCTGGCCGACCTCGCCGTCAATTGCTCCTTCTGAGCGTGTTTCTGTGCTCCAGTAATGTCACCATGACACCAGCGTCCTCTTCCATGAGTAGCATACTCATGGAAAAGGACGCTGTCGAAAAGGGGTGAGCACTGGCTTCCTGTAAGATTGTAGCCTCAGCTACAGATGCAATTACACATGCAGTGGGGACTTGTGAGTGTAGCATCCGCCTCGCATGCAAGAGGACCGTGGTTCGATTGCCGGTGCCACGCTATTTTCTACCGGATTTAAAAAAAACGCGTGTTGATAAAATTGAATAAACAATCCTGGAGTGCCAGCCTGATCCCGTTGACCGGAACCGGTAACGCCCTCCCTCACCAGAGCAGGATTGGCCACCCTGATGCAGTACTTGGCCACAACATCCTATATGAATGCAACAATAAAATCTCGGCCCTCAGTCCCTAGAAGCTGCGAAGCAACTGACCACGGCGGCGGCCAGAACTGTGACGCGACAGATGGTGCTAAGAATCCCCGGGGCCGCGCAGTCCGCCATTGGAATCTGAACCTGGCAATGTATAACGCTCAAACATTATCTGTTGAGGTATGTCTAGAAGTGGTATTGGAGGAATTAAAGGGGCAGTAAATGGGATATAATAGGGCTCAGTGAAGCTAGGAGGACAAAAGAAGCATATACAGGGCTAAAAAGCATGCACGTCCTGTGCTACCGGGGCTTAGTGGAGAGACGAGAACTAGAAGTCGGGTTCCTGAATAATAAGGATATAGCGGGTAACATAAAGGAATTCTTTGGCATTAAGGAGAGGGCGGCACGTCGTGTTGTTAAACGTGGTAAGAGGTATATATTGAAGGTCGTAGAGGTGTACGCCCCTACATCCAGTCATGATGATCAGAAAGTCGAAAGCTTCTATTAACACGTGGAATTGGCGATGGGTAAAGGCAAAGCAAAATACACCACACTGATAGGCGACTTCAATGCCAGGGTAGGCAAGAAGCAAGGTGGAGACAAATCAGTGGGGGAATATTGGATAGGCGCTAAGAAGAGCAGAGGTGAGTTGTTAGTAGAGTTTGCAGAATGGAATATTATGCGGATAACGAATACCTTCTTCCGCAAGCAGGATAGGCAAAGTGAACGGGGAGGAGACCGAGTAGCGAAAATAGATATTAAATAGTCCTCATACTCTGCCCTAACCCTGGCATCATACAAGATGTGGTCGTGCTCGGCAAGGTGCGCTGCAGTTACCACAACATTGTAAGAACTAGAATTAGCTTAGGCTTGACAAGGGAACGTAAGAATCTGGTACATAAGAAGCCGATCAATGAGTTAGCGGTAAGAGGGAAAACAGAGGAATTCCAGATCAAGCAACTGAACAGGTATTTGTCCTAAACTCAGTAAGAGAACCTTATTGTAGAAGATATGAACGACAATCTTATGAGCATCATTAGGAAATCTGCAACGGAAGTCGGTGGTAACTCCGTTAGACAGGATGCCAGTAATCTATCGCAGGAGACGAAAGATCTGATCGAGAAACGCCAGTGTATGAAAGCCTCTAACCCTACAGCTAGAATAGAACTAGCAGAACTTTCCAAGGTAATCAACAAGCGTAAGACAGCTGACACAAGGCAGTATCACATTGATGAAATCGAACATGCTCTCAGGAACGGAAGAAGCCTCAAAGCAGTGAAGAAGAAACGGACAATATGCAAGAATCAGATGTGTGCGTCAAGAGACAAAGCAGGGAATATCATTACTAATATAGTTCAAGTGGGTGGGTAGTTCAAGTGGTTGAGGCCCTTTCGCTGCAGTGGGCGTAACCAGACTGATGATGATGATGATGATTTACTCGATCCAAAGAGTACGAATCGAACCTTTCTTTGACAGCACTGAAAGAGAACGCCTCCGGTGTTGGCACCCCCAAGCACAAAAGATTGGCCCTGGCTTGCGGTCCCATACAGTTAAGTGTCCGTACCTGGGCCTCGCACTGTCGCTGTGGAGTCCGGCCACC